>NW_027204115.1:815000-1340000 GCF_024711535.1 Dipodomys merriami
GCCAAGAGAGCTCCAGGAAGCCCAGCTTTCCAGGTTCACAAGGAAGGAAGAGGTCAGCTCCAGGCTGAGTTAAGAGCCTTTTCTCACGGATACCCCAACTTGGCCTTACTTATCACCATAAGACCTGTCAAAGAATAACTCCAAATAAACAAAATTGGAGCTATGCCTTCAAGTGGTAGAGCTCTAGCATTGAACCAAAGAGCTCAGAGACAGAGCACTCAAGCTTTGAGTTCAAGACCCCCAGCTGACCTTACCCCATAAAACATAGGCTGTCTAAATGTGAACTAGTAGGATTTGTGCAGTGTTTCTGAAGAATGGTGATACTGAAGAAAGCACCCTAATTCTGATGACAGCTGAACTTGTGACATACAGCTATGTGCTGAGTCCTTCACAGGGCGCTATTTGCTGGGTCCTTCCCACATGGGGGTTTTGTGCTGAGTCCTCAAGGTGCTGTTTGGTGAGTCATCCCAAAGGATGTTATGTGCTGAGTCCCTGAGAAGAGTGGGCCGTCTAGGGTTTTTCAAAGGGTGCTGTGTGATGAATCCATTACACAACGCACTGCATGCTGAGTCCTTCAAAAGGTGTGGTGTGCTAATACATCCCAAAGGCTCCTGCTATGTTCTGAGCCCTTGAGAAGAGAGGGATGAGGTGTTTTTGGAGTGCTGTGTGCTGAGTCCTTTACACAGGGTGCTCTGTACTGTCCTTCAAATGGTGCTGTGTGCTGAGTCCTTCTACAGTGTGGTATGTGCTGAGTCCTTCAAAATTGTTCTGTGTGCTGAGTTTTTTGAAGGATGCTGTGTACTGGGTGTTTTACACAGCGTGCTTCAACACAGGGTGTGATGAGTCCCTGGGAAAGAGTGCTATGTGCTGAGTTTTTCAAAGTATGCCATGCACTGAGTCCTTTACCTTGGGGGCTATGGACTCCCTCCTTCAAAGGGTGCTGTGTGCTGAGTAGTCTACACAGCATACTACATGCTGATTCCTTCAAAGGGAGCTATGTGCTGAGTCATTTACACAGGGTGCTTTGTGTTGATTTTGGAAGAGTGCTGTGTGTTGAGTCATTCCAAAGGGTGCTATGTTCTGAGTCCTTGAGTGGTGGTTATCCCCAACACACACACACACACACAAACACAAACACAAATACACAAACGAGTGTCACCATGCACCTGTTTGGTGTGTGGAGTGGAGGGGGATGGAGGGGTGGGGCTGAGGGGAGATTGGATCCATTGAGCAGGTACTGGGGATGGGGGCTAGTGCTTAGCTGAGGTAAGGCTGCAATTGCCATGGTCTAGAAGCCTCAGGGCCCAGTCAGGGCTGCAATTGTGGCCAGGGGTGGGGGACGGGGCCCAGAGGAGGAGGGGGCGGGGCCCAGGAGTGCACTTTATTGGCAGCAATGGCCAGGAGCCCAAGGGGGCAGGGGTCTGTGCTCAAAAGGGGCGGGGTGGCCCAGGAGAGGAGTGTGGGTCCAAGAGAGTGCTGGGAGAAGAGCGAGCTTGAGCACAAGCACTAATGGAAACGGCTTCAGTGGCTGGCGGCTGCTCCAATCATAGCGTGGGTCCTGGCTGGGAGTACAGAGTATGCGGAGCCTACAAGGCAGGCACATCGCCACATGCAGCCCCTCGGAGACGCCCAGCCATGGTGGCCCTGAATCTGAGGTCCCGGTGCGGGGAGCACGGCAGAGGCAGTGGCTGCTGAGGCAGCGGCGGCCACAGGTTAGGAGGCCACTGAGGCTGTGGTGGTAGTTGAGGAGGAACAGAGTCTGTGCGCAGCCCCACCACTAGCCCGCGCTGCTTTTCAAACATGGCGCTGCTGGCTCGGACCCGCCGAGCTGGTGCACCCCTGGCCTGCTTGTGCCCCTGACTTGATTCCAGCCATCGGCCCTCAGACTCCCGGCCCGCACCCGGAGTCCCAGCCTACAGCTTCTCGCAGCAGCTCACGTGAGTGGCCGACCTGCACTCCCGTACTCCACGACCCCCCCCCCCCCGTAAACCCCGTCCCCCAATCTACCCTTCCTCCCCACTCTCTCAGACCTGGACCCTTGCCTCTCCCCTCCCAGTCCAGTCTTGCCTGCGCCTCCCCCATGCGCCATAGTATGTCCTGCCTCTGCCAAAAATGCACCCCAAGGGTGGGGTTTGGAGGTGGGTGTCCACCCAGGTATCCCACTCTCATCCCTAGTGGCCAGTGTCCCGGAAAAGGGGAGCTGCAGGGATGGGTGAGGAGAGGGCACCATAGAGCCCCAGGCCTGGAGCAGTGGGAGCCACACAGCCTTTCATCTGCATCCTTTCTCTCCCTGGTGGGAACCTGGGGGCTTTAGTCAGAGGTGGGGAGCAGCACCCCACATCTGCCTTCTTAGATCTTTTCCTTTTTGCTGGGGAGGGGGGTGTTGGATACAGAAGATAGGCCCCCCTTGCTGTGTGAGCCCTTGTCTTCTGTGCTCAGTTACCCTTTCACCTGAGGACATTCCCAGAAGAACCCACTAGAGAGGTGAGGGCACTGGGGTCAAATAGAAGGTGGATATTTGGGAGAAAAACACACCCCCTCTGACACACATACAACTGGCCTGTACCCCCAACCCCAGCTGTCAACAGTTCTGACTGGGTGATCACATTTCCCAGTTCTGCCAGCTTCTTCTAGTGCTCCCAGTCCATCTGGTCTCCTTGTCCTCCCCAAGAATCTGCCAAGTCTCCCAGAAGTATGTAGGCTGGAAGTAGGGAGTCCATCCATGTCTATAGCCTTTAGGACCCCATCAAAGTCCCCAACAACGCCCCCACCCCAGGTCAGATACCTCTCTGGAGGCACCATGACCCCCTGCTTTGTTTTCTGTCCAGGCTCTGAGGAGCCATGTGTCTCAGGACTCCTTCACCCAGAGTCCTAGCCTAGGGTTTTGGTGAATGGGGAGTGAAGGCTGGTTGTTCCCAAGGGGAAGGGTCTGGCCCTGGAGAAAGGGGGAGGCAGGGTAGTTCTACATTATTAGAGCATTGTTCCCCTTGGGTGGTTGCCCCTGGTTCTGACAAGGGAACTCCAGTGCTTGAGCTGGTATATTGCCTAGATGAGAAACCAACAAATTCAGGAGAGGCACTGTTCTGAGTCTGTGTGTATGAGAGAGAGAGAGAGAGAGAGAGAGAGAGAGAGAGAGAGAGAGAGAGAGAGACAGAGACAGAGACAGAGACAGAGACAGAGACAGAGAGAGACAGAGAGAGAGAGATCATCTTTCTCATTGTACAGTCAGCATGTCTAAAAAGAGCAAAAGCATTTTTTTGGGGGGGGTTCTGGTTGTGGGATCTGAACTCTGGGCCTGTGCCCTGTCCCTCAGGTCTTGAGCTCAAGCTAGCACTCTACCACTTGAGCCACAGCACCACTTCCGACTTTTTCTTTTTGCTTACGTGGTGCTGAGGAATCGAACTCAGGGCCTCGTGCATGCAAGGAAAGCGCTCTACCACACAGTCACCTTTCTAGCCCAAGCGAAAGCATTTTATTTGTGGGCATGTGTGTATTTGTTGTTCTTTTTTCATTTATGCCCAGTATGAGCCCAGCCACAATTTTAGTTTTCTCTTTCACAGTGTCATGGCTCCTTTAGAGAAGGTTTCAATAGATATTCCTTCCCACCACTTTCTCCCCCTTTCCTGCAGCCCAAAGTAACTGCTGAGCCTGCGTGGGTCTCTTCTAGGAGGCCTGTGTGAACCGCAGACCAGCGTGGATACCTGCCCTTCTGTCTTTAGCCAGAAGGCTCATGAGGCTACTGTGACCACAGCCACACTCTTCCAGCCAGAGAGTCTGCTCTCATGTGTATAGTTGGAGCTAATTCAAAGTTGGGAATGTGTCTGCCAAACATAAATAGGGAAGGAGATAGGGGGAGTAGGACAGGGGCTGTGAAGCTACGAGGGTCTAGAAAGTGATGAACGGTGTGACATGGCAGATGGTTCACCACGACCGAGGATGAGAGGGGAATCTTACGCAGGGCATTGATGGTGTCCGTGGGCATCAGAGCAGGGGGCGTTGGGCTGCCAATGTTGGCATGGATTTCCTCCCAGGGCAGTGCACTGGTGGGCAGTCCTCCCTGGAGTCCTGCAGACTCCAATCTGTGTCCCTCCTGAGCTGTTTCCAGCTGGGCAATGGTAGGCAAGTGTGTTCCCTCTGCTGGAGCCTGCTTGGGATCAGGACATGGCAGTTAGCTAAGGCTCTCTGAATGCCATTTTCTGTAACCTGCTGTAGGCTGTCTGGAAGGAAAAGGGGACTACTGATTTTGGAACTCATTAAGTTTGATTGGGACAAGTGAAATGCCAGCTTTTCCAGGTTTTTTTCTTGAAGCTGGCAATTTCTACTAACGCCGGGGATTCTGGGTCAAATTAGATGGACCATTTCAGCCACCAAACAATGACTTTCAAAGCAGCACAGGCAGAGTTTCCGAGCCAGATGGTTTCCTGTTACGAACGTCGTGCCTTGACTACCTTTCTCCAGCAGCTGCTGATTATCCCCCGGCTCTCTCTAGGGTGACCACCACAGTTGAGGATGTCTTGGGGAGCAGAGATTGTGACATCACCATCCACAGCCAGCCAGCTGAGAGCAGAGAATTCCCAGCACCTGCACTGGAATCTGGGAGATTCAGAGACCTAGGATGCCTCAAGGATCCTTTCTCTGCAACATGAAACTTGGGGGCCGGATATAGTGGACCATCCTGTCTGCCCCAGGGAGTGGAGAGGAGGTCCCTTGAGCCTGGTGTTTACTTCTCAGCAACCTTGTTCACACCTGAGTGGGGAATGGAGTGCCACAGAGCTGGTCAGTGGCTGGACAGAGATCTTTAAGAAGATAAGCATCCCAGAGGCCCTGGAATCCAGGGAGGACATCATGGCTCATGTCCTTGGAACCAAAACAAAGTGCGGTGGCACCAGGAGGGTGGGAAGAGGGAGGAGGAAGAACTGTTGGAGAGCTACATCAGGCTTTGCCCCCACCCAGGATGCTTACCTGAATTAGACGGGACTTTTCTGTAGTATTGTCATAGACAGATGCTCATTTATTTATCCAACAAACCGTTATAGTGTGTGCCAAGCCTGGGGGGGGGATCATACAGGATGAAAGGTTCCAGTGATGGTTCCACAGCACATGAAGAAATCTTGGTTTGAGCTGGATACCATTGCTTCACTCCTGTCATCCTAGCTACTTAGGAGGCTGAGATGGGAGGATTGAGGCTTAAAGCCCATGCAGGAAATCCTATAAGACTCTTATCTCCAACTAACTACCAAAAAGAAAATGCCAGAAGTGGATGAGTGGCTCAAGCCATAGACTGTTGGCCTTGAGTAAAAAGGCTCATGGACAATACCCAGTCTCTGATTTTAAGGCCCAGGAGTGACACGAATAGAGTAAAGAGAAAGGAGTTAAGGATGGAGGGAGAAAAGGAGGAAAGGAAGGAAGAAGGGATCATGCAGGCCTTGGTTTGGAGTTCTTGGATCAAGGGAGCCAACCATTCACAATCTCTGTGGGGACATTTTCAGAGCCTAAAGCCAGTATGTAGGAGCAAGCCACTGTTCCCTCAGCAACTTCATGGCATCCAGGATCTGAGTGGTTGCTGACTGCAGAGGGAAACAGCCTGGGGTAGACCCTAGTGCCCAGGGTGGGCCATGGAGTTTCAATCTCCCCTGGCTCACTGAGTTTATTTTCTGATCAGATAAGAAGAAAGTGTCCAAAGGCTAGGGAGGATAGGGAGAGGGAGTGTCCAAAGGGGGGTGGCAAGGGATAAGCAGGAAGATGAAGAGGGAGGACAATCTCAGATCAGGTGTGTCAGGCCATTGAAGCCATGACCTCACCTGATAACCTAGACCATCAGTGATAGAGCTTTCGACCCAGCCACATGGCTATTAAAAGTCCTGGCACTCTGAGTTCACTGTTGACGACCTTGCTGTCATCCACTGCAGTATGCCTGTGCAGTACATCCTTGGGGACTGGAATTTTTGCTGGGTCAATCTTAAGATGACACCCCCAGAGCTCATTCCTCGATCAGAGACAGAGGTAACCAGGCCACTGGCACAGGACAGCCTGTGAGGGCAGGAGTCAGATCCGTGTTGCCCCCAGACTTCTTCTAGGGGACTCTAGGGCCCCGTGACTGCCATTCTCAGAGGTAGAGGTGGGTCTCCTTGCTGGCTCAGCCTTTAGTCTAGAGGGCATATGTGGGATTTAGCGAAGGTCGACTGAAGGTCGAGGCTGGTGAGAAAACCAGAGGCACTGGGCTCTGAGCAGGGTTGTTTCTTTGAGGATACTCAAACCCAGGAATATTGCTGAGATGGATCAGCCCTTTTCTCCTTCCCAAGAGAGAGGGACCTAGAGCCCTCCAGTCTGCATTCCTTGGCTGAGAAATTCATTCATTCCTATATCCTTTGTTTGGATAACTATATCTCACCTGACTGCCCAGTGTCAAGGCAGGACAGTGAGAGTTCTTGAGTCCTTGATGAGGTCACGGGATTCTCAGTATGAGATTGTACTTGAATGTCCTGACTTGGTGCATGGTCAGTCCCATTTAAGACTGCCATGACCTAGGACATAGAATCTAGAGACACAGAGCAGGATGGTGTCTATTCTGTGAGTCTGGAGTATTATGTGTGAGCTTTGAGCTCCCGTGTGCTCACCTTCTTCCCTTTTTTGAGTGGGTCTATGCTAGAAAAAGCTTAAAACTAGGGCCTGGGTCCCATCCCTTGTTTCATGCTCAAAGCTAGCACTCTACCATTTGAGCCAGAGCTCCACTTGCAATGTTTTTGGGTGTTTAATTGGAGATAAGAGTTCTCAATGACTTTGCTGCCAAGAGTGGCATTCAATTGCAGTCATCAGATCTCAGTCTCCTGAGGGGATAGGATGACAGGCATGGAAAAGCATCTTTGGCTGGGTGCCAGTGGCTCATGGCTGTCATCCTAAGTACTCAGGAGCTGAATCTTATCATCATGAGTAAAATCCAGCTTGGGCAGGAAAGACCCTCAACTCTTGTCTCCAATAAAGCACCAGAAAACCGGAAGTGGTGCTGTGGCTCAAGTAGTAGAGTGCTGGACTTGAGCCGAAGAGCTCAGGGATAGCACCCAGGCTCAGAGTTCAAGCCCCACAACCAACAAAAAGAAAAAAATTAAAACATCTTTGCCTGAAAAGGATGGTGGAGGTGTGTTTGTGTGCGTGTGTCATCACTTTAGATGGATTGTCCCAACTCTTAGTTCACGGCAGCCGATTCTTCACCACAGGTGAAGCTCTGGGTTGGATGTCAACCATCAGCCCTCAGTCTCCTCACGGGACAGTTGTGAGGAAATAAGGAGGGATCTTTGGAGCAGTGCCAGGCACAGAGGGAGCAGGTGTCAGATACAGTTCTCAACAATTCTGTGATTATATGACAGGAAGTTACCAGAAAGGACTCAGATGGGGTCTGTGTTTAATAGTGCAACAGGTGTGGGAATATGAAACAAAACATGTCTGTCTTTCATCATTACCCTATTCCCATGAGGAAGGGGATCCTTCACTGTATTCAGTCTTGCAGCTGGGGAAAATGAGTCATAGTGAAGCCAGGTGAACTACTCATGACCCCCAGCTGACAGGAAGCTTGGCCTGATTTACCTGCCATGCTTCCTAGGACAGTGGGTGTTATTCAGTCCACTTCTTGTCGTGCAAAGTCCACTTCTTGTCATTTGTGGGGTTTGAATTCTGGATCTGGATGCTGTCCCTGAGCTCCTCAGATCAAGGCTAGCGCTCTACCACATGAGCCACCGCATCACTTCCGGTTTTCTGTTGGTTCTTTGAGGATAAGTGTCTCACAGATCTTCCTGCCAGGGCCAGCTATGAGCCATGATCTTCACATCTCAGCCTCCTGTGTAGGTAGGATTATAGGCCTGAGCCACTGGCACCTGGCTTAAATGTAATTCTGGTACTCTCTCTCTCTCTCTCTCTCTCTCCCTCTCCCTCTCTCTTCCCCTCCCCCCTCTCTCTCCCTCTCCTTCTCTTTCTCTCTCTCCCTCTCTCTTTCTCTCTCTCAGGAACTGGTTGAATGTGTGCTGGAGGAGGTAGCCCAGCATCCCCATGTGGCTGGAACCCACAGTGACCCTCTCATTCTGGGGGTGGGCTGTGATTCAGGAGTTGTTTTGCTCAGCCTGTTGAACCAGCTTCATGAGGTAAGCCACTCCATGCCCCGGCTAGACCATGACAGTTATTCATTGTCTATCTCATGAGTCATTCCCCACATCCCTCTGCTACACCATTGAAGGAAAGTGCATGAGAAGGTGTCAACTTGTCCCCCTGCCCAGCACAATCCCGGGCCTCTGACCTATACCCCCACTTATCTGACAAGACCCTGGCTATAAGACAATAAAAACACTCTGTGTATACTACCCTTTGCTGGAGAGTGTCATTTTGGTTAGGGGGGAGGGGTTCAGAGGAAATACCCCAGACCTGACACCTTCCAGGGGACATTTGTTCTTGTGACAGAGCCAAGTCATTGCTGTGGATAAGGATAAAGCCTCCATCAGACTGACCCAGAACAATGCTCAAAGATAGGTAGGCTGTTGAAGTATCAAACCCACTCATGTCTGCTTCCTACTCCCACAAAGGAGGTGTAGTGTGGGTGGCCCGGCCCTGGGCCTAAGGGATTATAAATGGATGGTGGCAGTCAGGAGCTCATGGCTCCGACCCATCATCCTGGCTCTTTGGGAGGCTGAGGTCTGATGGTTGTGACTCAGAGCAGCCCGGGCAAGAAAGTCCATGAGATTCTTATCTCCCATAAACTACCTCCCTCTCCAAACCCACACATAATCCAGATGTGCTGTGTCTCAAGTGGTAGAGCCTCAGCCTTGAACAAAAGAAGCTCAGGGATAACACGCAGGCCTTGAATCCAAGTCCTAGGACTAACACAATCATAAAATAAATGAACAGTGTACACCTTTTATCTGACTACGAAGAAAGATGGATACAGTCTTCTGCTGGTACTTGTAGCCAAAGGTAAGGGGCTCCCCTTGTTGTTCCCCTAAACCTCTCCTTTTCTCCTTTATCTGTCCAGGCTTAGGCTGCAGGACAGAATTCCGATCATCCCCCTGGATGTGACCTTAGGTACCCTGCCCCCCCCCTTCCTTGGGGTCAGGATCCTGGATGCACTCCCTACTAGGAGGATGAGGCACCGCAGAGATGAGGGTAGGTATTCTGGACACTTTTACACACACACACACACATACACACACACACATACAAACACATACGAACACACAAACACCCCTAAGCCAACTCAGACTAGCCTTTTTCAAAGACACTTTATCTCCTTGGATTAACTGCCCTAGGAGAGAGTTTTGATCCCCTGTAACTGATTATTTTAAATTGGGCTTGCTAGTTGACAGGAGATAAACAGGAGCAAAACAAAAAGCCTTTGGTGCCCATCACCTGAGGCTCAGGCTCATGCCTGTCATCCTGGCTACTCAGGAGGC
This sequence comes from Dipodomys merriami, assembly GCF_024711535.1. Taxonomy (NCBI): domain Eukaryota; kingdom Metazoa; phylum Chordata; class Mammalia; order Rodentia; family Heteromyidae; genus Dipodomys; species Dipodomys merriami. Next base: position 824,432 of record NW_027204115.1, read on the forward strand.
TGAGATCTGAGGATCACAGCTTGAAGCCAGCAATAAGCTGGAAAGCCCGTGGGACTCTACTTTCCATGGAACCACCAAAAAGCTAGAAGTGCAGCTGTGGCTCAAGTAGTAGAGCACCAGCCTTGAACAATAAAACTCAGAGAGACAGCTCCCAGATCCTCAGCTCAAGCCCACATGGAGAAATGGCCCCATCTTATGGCCCACAGATTGCCCTGGCCACGAGCCCCCTCTCATGGAGTGTGATACAACACCTGTCCCTGGGTGGTGTATCAGGGCCTTCAGAAATCCAGTGATGGAATCCACGCCTTTCCCTTCATGCACTATCAACCCACACTGGCTGGAAGGCAGAGCCTGACAAGGCTGGCAGCTCTGCCAAGGTGATCAGAATGGTCTTCTTGGAGGCAACACTTGAAAAGGGGGTCTCACTTAACAAGGAGGATCTGCCCGGAAGCACAGAGAGCAAAAGTGCTGAATATGATGGACAACACAGCAGAGCATGCTCATTTCCAGCCAGGGCTGCTGGTGAGAGACTCGGTATAGATGTGTGACTTGGTATAGATGTGTGAGACTGTCCCGAGATAGGTCTGAGGGGTCATAGAAGAACAGCTATCCAGGCCCGGGATTGTATCTTAGAAGTAGAGGGCTCACCTAGCACGCAGGAAAGCACAGGTTGGATTCCAAGGTCCTGCATACACAGAAAAAGCTGGAAGTGGCACCACGGCTCAGGTGAAAGAGCACTCCCCTTGAGACAAAGAAAGTCGGGGACATCGCTGGGCCCCAATGTCAGGCCCCAGGGCTGTCACCATAAAACAGTTCTCTCAGGGACCTTGGTGACAGGTGGATGGCTATGCCCTGAAGCTCTCAGTAGATCCATCTGTGCTTTGTGTCTCCTTTGACAGAGGGGAGATGGATACTCCTTTTGCCCTGGGCACCCCTGGGCCCGGTTATCAGCAACCCTCCCAAGGTCTTCCACGGGGATATGGAGCAGGTGGCCCTAGAAATCCTCAGGTATCGGTTGGGTGGGGCAGGAGGATATAGGGCAGGCCCCAGAACTCCTTGTGGGTCTGATCTGCCCTGGAAGACCAGGCAATCAGGAGGAGGCAGATGGGAGCTTAGAGAGGGCTAGTGATGTGAGGGGGCCCTTTAATCCCCATGGCCCCACCCAGATTCTGAGCCTTCCTTTGCTGTCCCTGAGGGAGGTAGAGGGGTGTCTAGGTGGTAGCTTCTAGGAGGAGTAGGTGGAAATTCTGAAGGACTAGACACCTTAAGCCAGTCGCTCACCCCTCTTCTCCCACACCTGTCATCCTGGCCACTCGGGAGGCTGAGATCCAGAGGATCTCATTTCCCAACCCAGGCAAGAAAGTACCATGAGAGGCTCATCTCCAATCCAACTGGAAGTGGCACTGTGGCTCAAGTGGTAGAGTACTGGCCTTGAAGAAAAATCGACCTCAGGGACAGTATCCAAACCCTGAGTTCAAGCCCCTCAACCAAGAAAGAAGAAAAATAAAAGAAAACAAAAAAAAAAAACAGGAAAGAAAGAAAGGCATCCCTTCCTTGCTTGCAAGAGATGTTGAAGCAGTGGGGTTGCTATGATTGGGAGACCAGATGCTGGCCTCCCTGGGTTTGCTCCAGTATGAAGCTGTAACAGGGTGGGTGGTGCCTTACCAAGAACTCCAGAGGTTGTGGCCTGTGGCAGGCAGGGAGTGGGTGAATGGGAGCAGGCGTGGGATGGCAGTGTCAATTATATGCTCTCCATTCATGGTTTTGGATGCTGGTGACAAAGTCTGAAGTGTAGGGTTACATGTGGTTTATGTCTTGATGAGTTGGGTTTTCCCTTGGTATTAGAAGGTGGCTGAAGCCGGTCGTTGCCCGTGGCTCACAACTGTCATCCCAGCTACTCAGGAGGCTGAGATCTGAGGATCATGGTTCAAAGCCAGCTTGGGCAGGAAAATGTGTTTGACTTTATCTCCAGTGAACCACTAGAAAGCCAGAAGTGGTACTGTGGCTTCAGTGGTAGAGCGCCCACCTTCAGCTCAAGAGCTAAGGGACTGCGTGCAGGCCCAGAGTTCAAACCCCATGACTGACAACCAAAAATAATGTAGCTGAGTTTTCTGCATAGTGGTATGTACATTTAGGAAATACGAAGATGTGTTATGAGCCATTCCAGATGTGTGAGATGTCCTGAGTTTTGTCTACACTTGGTCTGAGGATGGTAGTGCCATCTTCTTGGGTGTGGGATGTTCAGAGTGCTCAGGGACTGCTGAGGCCTTGGGCTGTGTGTGTGTTTGTGTGTGTATTTTTCCTTCGTCTCTCTCTGTCTCCTTCCTGGGTGCCTGTCTGCCTCTTTCTGACCTTGGATGGTGCCCCTCCTCCACACTGACCTTGCCCTTTAGCCCCCTATCAGGGTCTACAATGAGTCCTAAATTGCCAGAGGCCTGCATTCCAGTTTTTCTTTGGGGCCCAAGTCCGGCCTGTCCAAATCTTTGGGCACCTCCAGGGGATTCTGGATTCTGGATCAGCATGGCCAGCTAGCATAGGGTCTCTCCTGCCTCTGGGAGGCCTCAGTCATGCGATGTCTTGCCTTTTCCTCAGCTGGGTCTCTGGCTGCACGTCCCTCCCTGCACGCTGGCAGTAGAGTGGGGGATGGAAGTTTTCCGGTGGCTCTGGCCAACTCGAGCTTGATAGCTGACTGAAGGCCATCCAAGCAAGGAGGATCCGGGGCTACATGTGAGGTGAGGCCAAGGTGGCTTGGAAGTATCCGTCAGTGTCTAGGAAATGTCAACATACCTTGTCACAGGAAAGTCTATTTCCCCCTCCCCCTCCCCACAGCTTGGCTGCTCAGGTCCTTCTAGAGAATTCTAGATGCCCAGAATACAGATGCACACATTTAGATTCTAGGTCCAGGGAACTGGGGCATGAGAGACTAGTATGGCCAATACCTCAATGTTCTGGGTCATTAGCCTTGACCTGGCTATGCCCCCCTTGTTGTACGTTCACTCCTTTTTTTTTTTTTAATTTTTTTATTGTAAAGATACTATATAGAGGGTTACAGTTACATGAGTGAGGTAATGAGTACACTTCCTCTTGAACATTGTTACCCCCTCTATTATTTTCCCCCTACCATCCCTTCCCTTCCCTCCCTCCCTTCCCCGAGGTTCTTTTTTTTTTTTTTTTGATTGTGATTAAGTGATTACATAATTTCCGGAAATTCACAGTATTGTGGAATAATGATGCTCATTTAAAGTCACAAGTTCATTCTAACTTTCCTGGAGCAAATTGTCTATCACAGTCTGTAATATATAACGGTGCTCACATGTTATATACCATATATGTGATCAGCAGCATGGGGATATTTGGTTGGGGTTCAACCAGTTGAGTGGGAGTTATTTGTTTCTTAAGTCCTGTTAGTTTTGTCATATCACCTAACATTTTGGATTCATCATCCACTTATCAGGGAGACCATGTACTGTTTGTCTCTTCGTTCTTGGCTTACCTCGCTCAACATGATTCCTTCTAGCTCCATCCATTTCCCTGCAAATGCCATTATTTTGTCATTTCCAATGGCTGCATAATATTCCATTGTGTATAGATACCACAATTTTTGGATCCATTCATCTGTGGTGGGGCATCTAGGTTGTTTCCATATCCTAGCTATTGCGAACAGTGCTGCAATAAACATGGAGGTGCACGTGTCCTTGTATATTGGTTCCTGTTGTTCAGGGTAGATGCCTAGAAGTGGTATGACTGGGTCGTAAGGGAGGTCAATCTTTAGCTTTCTAAGGACCCTCCAGACTGCTTTCCAAAGTGGTTGTATAAGTGTACATTCCCACCAGCAGTGTAATAGCGTTCCTCGTTCTCCACATCCCCTCCAGCATTTGTTGTTGGCTGATTTGTGGATGTGGGACATTCTGACTGGGGTAAGGTGGTATCTCAGGGTTGTCTTTATTTGCATTTCCTTCACCACCAGGGATGATGAACATTTCCTCATGTGTTTCTTTGCCATTTTTATTTCTTCATTTGAGAAGTCCCTCTTTAGTTCCCTTGCCCATTTAGTAATTGGTTTGTTGGGTTTGGGAGGGATTAGTTTCTTGAGTTCCCTTTATATACAGGATGTTAACCCCTTGTCTGATATATTGCTGGTAAATATTTTTTCCCAATTAGTTGGTTGTCTTTCTAGCTTGGTTGTGATAGCTTTATCTGTGCAGAAGCTTTTTATTTTAAGGTAGTCCCATTTGTCGAGTCTCTCTCCAACTTGTTGTGACCCTGGGACTCTGTTCAGGAAGTTCCTTCCTGTGCCTATTAGTTCAAGTGTCCCTCCTACTCTGTCCTGCAGTAGTTTCAGAGATTCAGGTTTAATGTTAAGGTCTTTAATCCATTTTGAGTTGATGTTGGTGCATGGTGATAGGCTGGGGTCCACTTTTAGTTTTCTGCATGTGGCTGCCCAGTTTTCCCAGCACCAGCGGTTGAAGAGGCTGTGTTTCTTCCATTGTATGTCTTTGGCTCCTTTGTCGAATATCAGCTGGCTGTAGGCCTGTGGATTTATTTCTGGATCTTCTATTCTGTTCCATTGGTCTTTGGGTCTGTTTTTGTGCCAGTACCATGCTATCTTTGTTATTATAGCTCTGTAGTAGAGTTTGAAGTTCGGCATGGATAGCCCTCCCATATTGTCTTTATGCCCTAGAATTGTTTTGGCTATTCTAGTTCTTTTGTTGTTCCATATGAATTTTTGGACTGTTTTCTGTATTTCAGTGATGTACGTCATTGGGATTTTAATAGGAATTGCATTGAATTTGTATATTAGTTTTGGAAGTATTACCATCTTTACTATATTAAGTCGGCCTATCCAGGAGCATGGGAGGTCTTTCCATTTCCTAGTGTCTTCTGCAATTTCTTTCTTTAACTTTTTATAGTTCTCATTAAATAGTTCTTTTACATCTTTGGTCAGGTTAATTCCTAAATATTTTATTTTTTTGGGAGGTTATTGTGAATGGGGTTGCTCCCTTTATTTCCCTCTCTTCCTGTACATTATCAGTGTATAGGAAGGCAACTGATTTTTGTGGGTTTATTTTGTATCCTGCTATTTTGCCGAAGTGATTTATGATTTCTAAGAGTTTGGGGATGGAGTTTTTGGGATCGTGGAGGTATAGTATCATGTCGTCTGCAAAAAGGGATAGTTTAACTTCTTCTTTCCCTATGTGGATCCCTTTAATATCTTTTTCTTGCCTTATTGCCCTGGCTAAGGGTTCTAGGACTATATTGAAGAGGAGTGGAGACAGTGGGCATCCTTGCCTTGTTCCTGATTTTAGGAGAATTGGTTGTAGCTTTTCCCCATTAAGTATAATATTGGCTATTGGTCTGTCATAAATGGCTTTTATTGTTTTTAGAAATGTTCCTTCTATTCCTATTTTCTCCAGAGCTTTTAGCATGAATGTATGTTGAATTTTGTCAAAGGCCTTTTCTGCATCTGTGGCGATAATCATGTGATTCTTGACCTTGGTTCTGTTGATATGTTGAATTACATTTATTGACTTACGTATGATAAACCATCCCTGTGTCTCTGGGATGAAGCCTACCTGGTCATAGTGAATTATTTTTTTTATGTGTTTCTGGATTCTGTTAGCTAGAATCTTGTTAAGAATCTTTGCATCTGTGTTCATCAAGGAGATTGGCCTGTAATTCTCCTTTTTGGTTGGGTCTTTGCCTGGTTTGGGGATGAGTGTGATATTGGCTTCGTAGAATGAGTTTGGGATAGCTCCCTCCTTCTCTGTTTCTCTGAAGAGCTTGAGGAGTATGGGTATTAGTTCTTCTTTAAAAGTCTTATAGAATTCTGCTGTGAATCTATCTGGTCCTGGGCTTGTTTTTGTTGGAAGACTTTTGATAGCTTCCTGTATCTCATTATAGGATATTGGCTTATTTAATTGGTTAACTTCTTCTTTGCTCAGTTTGGGCAACTTGTATTTCTCTAAAAATGCATCCATTTCTGCCCGATTTTCTTCCTTTAGAGAGTATAGCTTTTGAAAGTAGTCTGTTAGAATTGTTTGGATATCTTGGGTACGTGTTGTGATGTTTCCCGTGCCATCCCTAATCCTATTAATATGGGTTTCCTCTCTTCTTTTTTAAATTAATCTAGCCAATGGGCCATCAATTTTGTTTATTTTTTCAAAGAACCAGCTTTTTGTTTGGTTTATTTTGGTTATGGTTTTCTGATTTTCTAATTGGTTAATCTCTGCTTTTAATTTGGTTATCTGGCTTCGTCTAGTAGCTTTAGGTCCCATTTTTTCTTGTTTTTCTAGCTGTTTTAATTGCAACATGAGATTATTTACTTGGTCTGTCTCCATTCTCTTGATGTGGGCACTGAGGGCAATAAATTTGCCCCTCAGGACTGCTTTTGCTGTGTCCCACAAGTTTCTTTGTGAGGTGTTTTCATTTTCATTGAGTTGTAGGAAATGCTTTATTTCTTCTGTGATCTCTTCTGTTATCCATGCATTGTAAAGGAGTGTGCTGTTCAATTTCCATGTATTAGAGAAATTTCTGCGGTATGCTTTGTTATTGAGAGCTAGCTTGATTCCACTGTGGTCAGATAGGATACAGGGGATTATGTCGATCCCTTTGTATTTGCTTAAGTTCCTTGCATGAACTATGATATGGTCTATTTTGGAGAAAGTTCTGTGAGCTGCTGAGAAGAATGTGTACTGTGTTGTTTTAGGGTGAAATACTTGGTAGGTGTCAGTTAATTCCGCTTGGAGTATGGCCTCTCTTAATTCGGTGGCTTCTTTGCCAATCCTCTGTTTGGTAGACCTGTCCTTTGGTGAGAGTGGTGTGTTAAAGTCTCCTAGTATTATCGTATTGGGATCTATTTTATTCTGTAAGTTTGAGAGCATTTGTTTGACATATCTGGGTGCACCAATATTTGGGGCATATAAGTTGATGATGGTTATATCCTCCTCTTGGATTGTTCCCTTTATTAATATGTAGTTTCCATCCTTGTCTTTCTGTACTGATTTTAATGAAAAGTTTATTTTGTCAGATATCAGGATAGCTACACCTGCTTTCTTACTGGGGGCGTTTGATTGGTAAATCCTTTTCCACCCCTTCACTCTGAGTTTGTTTGTATGTTTGGCTGAGAGGTGGGTCTCCTGAAGGCAACAGATGGATGGGTCTTGTTTTCTGATCCAGTCCTCAGTTCGTTTTCTTTTAATTGGCGAATTCAGCCCATTTATATTAAGAGAAAGTATAGAGAGATGCATTGTTGTCCCTGCCATTCCGTTTTCCTAAGTTTTTCTTCTTTCCTTTCCTCCTGTGCTTGCTCAGTTAGACTTTGAGTAACGCCTGTTTGGGGCAGGCCCCAGTTCCTGGTTGCTTTCTTCAGGTTGTGTCCCCCCTCTTAGAATTCTTTGTAATGCTAAGTTCACTTCTTAATCCAGTGCTGGCCCCACACCGACCACTGACCACTTGTGGCAGTGCTGTGAAAGTGGCAGGAGTGGAAGTGAGATCCAGGGTGCCCAAAATCTGGATTTATGGCCTGATTGGGGGTGGAGTGGGGGCAAAGGGTGTCTTAAAAAAATCTTAGAGCTGGAACTCAGGGCCTAGGCACTGTCCTTGAGCTTCCATTGCTCAAAGCTAACACTCTACCACTTGAACCACAGCTCACCTTTCATCTTTTTTAGTAGTTTAGTGGAGAGAAGAGTCTCACAGACTTTCCTGCCTGGGCTGGCTTCAAGCTGCCATCCTAAGAGCTCAGCTTCTTACGTAGCTAGGATTGCTGGTATAAGACATTGGGACCTACTAAGGATGTTTTTTGTGTGTGCTTTGTGTGTGTGTGTGTGTGTGTGTGTGTGTGTGTGTGTGTGAATTTACCGGGGCTTGAACTCAGAGCCTAGGTGGTATCCTTTAGCTTGTTTACCTAAGATTGGTGCTCTACCACTTGAACTACAGTACACTTCAGCTCCCAGAAGCCCCTGACTATGTGGAGAGCATAAAGCTCAAACCTGATCATATTTCTTCAACCTCAGGGAAGGATATGACTCCTCTGCAGCCTGGAGGAGTAGGGGTGGAGTAGGAGTGATAACTGTAGATGGGTGCTAGGCTGGTAGAGAGGTACTCTGTCTTTTGCCAAGAAGGATAGTGATAGCTCAAGCTCTCATTTTCCTAGCTATTCAGGAGGCTGAGATCTGGGCCAGGAGGGGCAAAAGCTGCAAGATGGCACGGCAGGTAATGCCTGCTCATGCAGGGATCACAAGAGTGCAAATCTGTCAGGCACATCTCGGGGGAGGGGATATTGAGTTGGGCTCATGAAAGACTTGTGTGCTTACAAATCCACAGCCAGCTAGCTGCTACTTCTAGCAGCAACTTGGAGTCCCAGGACTCAGAGCCCTTCTTTCCTCACCAGTGTTTGGGGGCAAATGAAGGTCTGCAATCATGGGCCAACTACAAAGGAGCATTTGAAGTGTTCTTTTCCTTGGTCCTGTGGCCCCATGCATGGATGGAGGGGCGGGTTCCCTGGAACTTACTGCCTTGGCCCAGACCCCTCAGCCCAAGAAAGACTTAGGGAGAAACCACATGATCTGGCTTGAGAGTTTACTATGACTATGCCTCAGGACTTCCCCCAGTTCTGACTCAGCTCATCATTACCACCTTCCTGTGTGTGTGGGTGCATCTTGGTACTAGGGCTTAAACTCAGGTCCTGGGCTCTGTCCCTCAGTTTTTTTCATTCAAGGCTAGCACTCTACCACTTGGGTCCCAGAAGAATATGTCTCACCAGGCTCACTTTTTTTTTTTTTTTTTTTTTTTTTTGCCTGTCATCAGGCTTGAACTCAGGGTCTGGGCATGCTCCTGAGCTTCTTTTGCTCAAGGCTAGCCCCAGTGCCACTTTTGTCTTTCTTTGTTTCTGTGGTACTGAGAAATCGAACCCAGAGCTTTGTGCGTGCTAGGTAAGCACTCTACCGCTAAGCCACATTCGCAGCCCAAGGCTGAATTGTAACAGGAGTTATGAGGGTGGGATTTATTGGCTTACCCCATTTGGCATAGAAATCGCTGACTATTTCATATCTTTGCCGAGATTTGGGACCAGTCTGTGACTCGGCAATGAGCAATGATGAATGAATGAGAGCCACCAGGCCCCACAGTTCTAGGCTCACATACTACAGAAGGATAGAGAATATAGATCCAGAACCTTCGACCATTCCTACAGCCTAGGAACTCTGAGGGCTTGTCCCAGCTTGCCCAAGTTGGGTGGGCTGAACATGGACAACCTGCTGAATGCCCATCATCCATCCATACACAGAGACATGGAGTTACTGCTGCCTTTTTTTGGACAGGGGGCAGGTCTGGGGTTGAACTATGAACCTAGGCCCTGTCGCTGAGTTCCTTTTGCTCAAGGGCAGTACTCTGCAACTTGAGTCACGATCCCACTCATGTTTTTTTTTTTTTCCCTGTGATCTCTTAGAAATAAGTGTCGCCTACTTTCCTGCCCTGGCTGAATTCAAGTTGGCATTCTCTACATCTCAGCCTCCTGAGGAGCTAGGATTACAGGCAGAAGCCACTGACACCTAGCTTTCTTTTCTTGTTCTTTTTTAACCATGACAATCTGAAATCTTCACCGTGTCATTCCAATGGTTTGCATACGATGTAAACAACCCTGGAGTTTGATTGCTAGGATTGCCACCCACAAATGGAGGGAGATCCTGACAAACTCATTCCTATTCGTGTGAATGCTAATGAAATATTATAAAAGTAATAATTAAATTTGCAGTTAATTCATGATTCTATTTTAGAATGCCACACAAATATTATTGGATTTATATCTTCCATTCTAGCACCATGGTATGATTCCCCTAATTGAAGGATTTTGACTAATTTTTAAGTAATGTGTATATAAGTATTCAACCATGATACTTCATTAAATGGTGGCATAATGTAATAACTAATAATCGATAATTATATATAATTTAATATCATCACATTCCCTCTCTCTCAGTATATATCTATATCTATATACATACATATACACACACACACATATATACATATACATATCTATTAATGTATATATTGGGCACTACTGTGGCTTGATCAAAGGTCTTCAGAACTTCCTGGCAGCTCTGTTTTCTGGAGGCTGGTGTGCTAAGACTGTGACCCCATTTATGGATTGGGCATTGTAGGCCATGAGTTGAAATCCCAGCATGGCCAAATATTTATTCGTGGAGTAAGAAGCCAACTTTGACACATTTTTTTTCCTTTTGGGTCAAAGTCCTGGGTCTCAGTATAATGTATAATCCATATGCAAATATAATCTAGGTGATATGATGTAATAAATGAAGTGTTATATGTGTAACAATACTAAATAAATAAGGGTAGTAAACATCATACGCAGTAAACCCATGTATGTAAATAGATCTCACATATGAATATTATTTTTTCCAGTGCTGAGGCTTGAATTCAGGCCCTGGGACCTGATTTGAATTTCTTATCTTCAAGGACAATGCCACAGAGTTACCCAGGCCCTGAGTGAAAATCCCAGGCCTGCCAGAAAAATGGTGTAAATTCCAAGCCAGGGCCTTATTATTTATTTATTTATTTATTTATTTTATTTTATTTTATTTTATTTTTTTGGCCAAGCACTTAGGTCTTGGCACCTCTGCCACAGCTGACCCTGGGATCCTAGGACCGAAGTTCAAATCTGAGGCTGGCAAAAAAAAAAAAATAATAATAAGGAGAAGGATAAAACTGAGAAGTTCAAGGAGGTGGTTTTACTAATTTTTTTCCTTTGTGTTGTGACCATCCTGGGTCTAAATGACAAGGCCCAGAAAGTGCACATGACCTTGCATTGCTGATGTTTGGCGGGCTATTAGGGAAGCCATAGCCAAAACTGGCAACCTAGGCCTGGAGGTCAAATCCCAGGACTGCCACTAATGAATGGTGGGAGGTTCAAAGAAATACATTCCGATGATACATCCGTACAAATGGAATGTTATAAAAGCAACAATTAAATTAGAAGTTAGTGTATGATTTTCATATTATAAGATTATATTATATTATAAGATTATACACAATTATACTACATTAACTAATTTTCAATTACTACTTTATTATGTATTCAATCATGATACTTAAAAAAGGAAGGAATAATTTAGTTGCCAATAGTTAGTAGTAATATCATATATTTCATAATATACAAGCATCACTCTTGTTTTATACATATACATCTATCTATCTATCTATCTATCTATCTATCTATCTATCTATCTATCTACCAATCTACACATTTATTTGTTTATACACTTGTCACTCCTGGGGCTCAGTGGTAGAGTGCTCCCTAGTACATACAAAGCCCTGGCTTCTATTCCTCACTACCACATGCACAGAAAAATTCAGAAGTCGTGCTGTCGCTCAAGCAGTTGAGCACTAGCTTTGAGCATAAAAGCTTAGGGACTGTGTCTAGACACTTACTCAAGACCCAAGACTGGCACCAAAGAAAAGAATGTTCTGAGCACAATGATATAAGGATAGGACTGCAAATACCTCACCACAGAGCAAGCTGGCAGTCTGGTGTTGAGAGCTGCCATCTAACCTGACTTAGCCAGAGATAAACCACTGCAACCCAGCTCCATGGAACCAGATGCTACTGGCTCATTCACTCCTGTCATCTAAGATACCCGGGGTCTGAGATCTGACACTGGTGGGTTTAAAACCCAGCCCTGGCAGGAAGTCTGAGAAACTCTGAGCTGTGGCTCAAAGTGTTAGAGCTCTAGCCTTGAGCTAAAGATCTTAGGACAGTAGCCCCAACTTTGAGTGCAATCCCCATGGCTAACTCCCCCCCACACAAAAATCCCCACCACTTTAAACCATTAGATGTGAACTTTGTGCAGTTTGTGACATGTTTCTGAAAGAATGGTGATACTGATGAAAACACCCTAATTCTAATGACAGCTTATGGGATACAGCTATGTGATGAGACCTTCATGATGTGTTTTGTGCTGAGTCCTTCATGGGGTGCATTCTTTCATCTGGTCCTTGTAAGAGCTCCACAAGTAAGATGATTGTGCACATGAGAAAGTTGAGGCTCAAATATGTCCCCATGTCAGGGCCAAAATTATGTATGTATTGAACTCTAATGAGTTTTCTCCTGGATTATTTTTCTCGGTTGTGAATGTTGAACTCAGGGTCTAGGCACTGACCCTTCCCTATTGGGCTCATGGCTAGTGCCCTATCATGTAGAGCCAAGGACCCTAGGTATCTGTAGCTGAGGTCTGTCATCCTGCCTACTCAGGAAGCTGAGATCTGAGGATCTGGGTTCAAAACTATCCTGGACACAAAAGGTCCCATGAGACTATTATCTCCTACTCACCACTTAGCAACTTGAAGTGGAAGCCAGCACTGCTGACTCGTGCCTGTCATCCTAGCTACTCAGGAGGCAGAGAGCTGAGGATCACATTCCAAACCAGCCTGGGCAGGAAATTCCTTGAGATGGTTATCTCCAGTGAACCACCAGAAAGCCTGAAGGAGTGCTGTAGCTCAAGTGGTAGAGCTTGAGCTGAAGAGCTCAGAGACATCACCCAGGCCTGCCATGGGAAGTGGCACAAATGAAAGCTTCCTGTCAAAACACAGCACTGGGGAGAGAAAGACCTTGGGGTACAAAGAGACCTTTTTCTCCTGGACTTCAGAGCCCACCCACATTCATCCTCACCAATTGCCCCCAGATGAATTGTTACAAAGCTGTACAGGAGTGAGGCTTTTTGTCTGCCTGTTCCAACAATGAGGCAGACTTCCTCCAGCAGCCTGGGGTGCACAGAAACATTCAGGCTACACTGGGAACAGTGAGGGGAGCCCCGGCACATGCACTGTTTTGAAAGCCCTCTCTGTGCTATGAAATCATTCTATTCAAAGCAAATTTCCTAGCTGGGTGCTTTTCTTCATAGAGAATCTGGATGTTCACCAATAGAAATACATGCATTCATACACAGACACATGGAGTTACTGGCTCTTTTTTTGTGTTGCAGGTCTTGAGGCTTGAACTGTGAACCTAGACATTTTCCCTGAGCTCTTTTTGCTCAAGGAAGCATTTTATTGTGCCTTAAACCATGATTACTCTAGGCTGGGGTGCAGCTTTTACACCCACAGATGATCCAGGGATCCTAGGACCCAAGTTCAACTCCCAGCACTGGTAAAAAAATATCAAACCAACACAAATTTAGGAGGAAAAAACCAGGAGGTTTTACATAACTGTTTTACCTTGTTTCCTTTGCACTGTGACCATCCTGGGTCTCAATGACTTGGCTTGAAAATTGAACGTGACCTTGCATGGCTGAAGGCTGGTGGGCTGTTAGTGAAGCTCAACTCACACACCTAGGCCCTGAGTTGGATTCTGGGACTTGCACCTACACACTGCTGAAGATCCTAGGAAAATTGTTCCATGTATAGGAACACTAATAGGATGTTTGAAATGTACTAATTGAATTACTGATTAGCTAGTCATTCTATAAGTTTGTATGCAATAAATACAGGTCATTGATTAATTTAATATTTATTAAGTCTCTACTGTGATTAATTAATGGAGGCATAATTTTAGACCAAATAATTGGTAGTAGTAGAATATATAAAAGTAAAATATAGACATCACTTTATATAGAGTTATACACTAGAATCTACATAAATGTCTATCTGTCTCTGCATACATTTATGGATGCATATACATACGTAAATACACACATACACTGAAATCTACACATCTATGTGTTTATATAGTGGCCACTCCTAGGGCTTGATCTCAGGTCCTCAATGTTGCCCGATAACTTCACTTGCATCAGACTGGTGTGCTAATATTGACCCATTCATAAAGTGGGCCTTCTAGGCCCAGAGTTCAAACCACAGAACTGCCAAAAACTTAATCCTGATGGAAGAAGCCAATTGTCCCACTTGTTTTCCTAATTGGTGAAAATCCGGGGTCTCAGGAATGATGTCTAATACACAGGCAAATTTATGTCCTATGTAATAGGATGTAAAAAATATTATATGTGTAATCATACTCACTAAAATATATAATAAATAAAACAAAATAAAATGAATAACTACACTAACTGCAATATGCAGTAAACATGTGTATGTAAATATAAATCATGTATTTAAAATGTATACGAGTGCTAGGACTTGAATTCAGGCTCTGGAGACAGGCCTGATTTTCTTGTCTTCCAGCATGATGACCTCCCCCTTCCCCCACAATGCTGCAGATTTACCCAGACCCTGAGTTCAAATCCCAGGCCTGGCAGAAAAAAATGGCATGAATTCCAAGCCAAGGAGCCTCAAAAAATATTTTAGATATTTTTAATGTATGTATGTATGCATATATGTATGTATGTATGTATGTATGTATATATGTATGCATTTTTATTTTGTCAAGCACAGGGCTTGAACTCAGGTCGCAGCAACTCTGCCTCAGCTTCAATCACTCTAGGCTAGGGTGCAGCCACTGGACCCACAGCCAAACCTGGGTTCCTGGGCCCCAAAGGCTGACAGGAAAAAAAAAAACACTAGAAAAAAAAAACTCGGCAACTTGCATATGGCTGCAAGTTTTACATTTGTTTTCTTTGCAAGGTGACCTTCCTGGGTCTGAATGACACAGTTGAAAAGTGTTGGTAACCTAGCATTGCTGAAGGCTGGCGGGCTATCAGGGAAGCCATAGGCCAACATGGCAACATAGGCCCTGGGTGGGAAGCCCGGTCCTGACCCTTACCAATGGTGGGAGATCCTAAAAGTCTCGTTCCTATTCATAGGAATACTGATGGAAGGGTATGAATGTCAAGGTTAGAGTGATTTTAGGAGGCCAATGGAGTTTAATGAATATTTTTGGCACACTAAAAGAATACTATTAATTACATGGATGCAATTATTTTGGGACAGTGGTTGATTTAATTAATAATTCAATAAGGATGAAAACAATATTAATTACATGGAGGCATAATAAGTACCCAAGAATTGGTAGGAATGTAGCATATATAACTAAATATTGTATAGACATCTCTGGCACTCTATAAAGATCTATATTTATTTGTGCACTACCATCTACATGTTAATCTGTTCTTATTTTTCAAACCCTGGGGCTCGATCTCAGGTGATGGAAACTACTTGTGGGCTCAATATGCACCAGGCTGGCATGCTGACACTCACCCATTCATGAATTGGGCCTTGTAGGCTGTGAGTTCAGATGCCAGCACTCACAAAAATTGAATCGTGGAGTAAGAAGCCCATGGTGACACATGTTTTCCTTTTCTGTGAAAGTCCTGGATGTCAGATGTGAAGGCAAATCTATATCCTCTGTAATAAATGTAATAAATATTCCATGTGTAATAACAGTCAATAAAATAAATGGCAAATAGATGAATGAAACAAAAAATTTAATGAATAGCTACACTAAGCACAATATTGAGTCAACAGATGGGGCTCTATTTCAGGGCCTGGAAACTGGCTAGGAGCTGAATTGGCTGCTGTGCTTACTATCACCCATTCATGAACTTCTAGGCCCTGAATTTAGATCCCAGCACTGCCAAAAGTATAATCTTGGAGTGAGAAGCTAAGCATGACATGTTTTCTTTTTCTTTGAAAGTGCTCAGTGTCAGGTAGGATGTATAATTTGGATGCAAATCTATATGCTATGTAATAGGATGTCATAAATGTAATAAATGTCATAGGTGGAATAATTGTCACTACAATAAATGATAAAGGGTTGAATTAGTGAATCATTCTAGATTAAATTAGATGCAACAATTATAGGAAGTGTATTAAGTTTTATTAATATTTTATTAAGCATTACCAGAATAAAAATTACATGGAGACATAATTAAATATCGAATAATAGGTAGTGACACATGATGCATAATTTAATTATATAAGACATCTGTCTCATTCTATAAAATATGTAAATATATATGTGTATATGTACATATATGATAAACAATAATGGGATATTGAGTAATTATTAATTAATGCTTTATTAATTGTTCAACTGGGACGCATCATTAAATGGAGACATAATTTAATATCTAATAATTGGCAGTAATCCCTGCAACTACTGCTGCCTCCTTCTTGCCCTCATCGCTGGCCTGTCAGTGCCAAAAAAGGCCTCCAGGAGAACCCCTCCACCCCTGCACCAATGTGTCCTGTACTTCCAGTGACTCCTGGTGGTCAGTATGATCTACATGACCACAGAAGAGCATGAGGATATATGTTACACACAGACATGAAGAACTAGTATGATGGCTTGACCTTCATGGCCTCTGAAAATGGAGGTTTGACCTGCATAAGTTTTGCTTCACTATGAATTTTCTATTTTCACACTGAACACCATATACTTTCCTTGTGATTCCTTTATTGGTTTTTGTCTTATTCTCTCAAAACAAGTCTATTATCATAGGCTGATACTATGTCTCTGGTGATGGCACCAGCAGATCCAAGTGGAAAGGGAAGTGGGACATAGAGTACCCATCCTTTCCAAAAGAGTCCACCACAGGTCAGAAGAACAAGTCTTAGGAGAGTGGGCACAGCTGATGCTTCCCTCTCTGAAGCATGGCTCAAGTTTGGAGAGGGATTTCAGGACATCTGAAATATTGAATTATTGAAATATTGAATTATCTCCAAGACCAAAGAAACAACCACATCTAGTAATTGAGCTCACAAGTATACCATGGAGATCCAGTGAAAATGATCAATCAGATGAAGATAGGACACTGTTTAAAATACAGAGAAACAATGGGATTGGCACTATTGGCAGGAACAATTTGTGTACAGAAAGAAGATAGGGCTAAGGGAGATGAACTGCAGTTGATTGACTAGAAAATGGACAGTGACAGAGAAGAAACCAGTAAAGGCAATGAATGTGAAGATGGAGAGGGTGCCATGGAAATTTCAGATGGTGCTTCTAGTGCAAGTAGTTATTCTTTGGCAAGTGATAGTAGGAAACCTGAGCTTCCTAAGGCAGGACCTGACTTTATTGCCTAGCTGGACTAAAAGTGAAGATCCTCCTGCCTCACATTCCGGAGTTCTAGGATTACAGTCATGCATTACCACATTCCTGTTTGAAACATTTAACTTTCATATTAGATTATTTCTTTTTCACCTGTGGCCTTTATAAGCCTGACTTCGACATTTTTGGACCTTGGCGTGAACATTTGTCTGGATTATGAGGAAACAATAATTATTCCAACAGTTTCCCATATTGAAACACCCACTCCTTGGGTACTTGTCAACTCACTGTGTTCATCTGGCCTGTGTGGAGATTGTCCATTCTGCTCTGGTCCTTAAGAGGTCTGCAAGATTCTCAGCTGTGTACTAGAAGAACACAGAGATGGAGAGTTTTAGATAGCAATGAGAAAAAAGAAATTTACTTCACTGAAACTCTATTATTTGCCTTATTTTTGCCTGTCATATTTACCTTGCTCACAGTTTACATTCTTTTATGGTATAATGAAGTAATAACATTTATTTTCCTCAGCATTTAAGTTTAATTCTTTGTTTTCATTGAGACAAACTTCTAAGAAAGAACAACTAATCTCATGTTCATTTCCACAAATGGATGTTTTTATTTTCATATTCCCTTGTAAGACAATAATTCTTGGTGTGGCAAGTCAGGAAATAGAAATAGATTAAAATTTTAAACATGATACATTTATTTGTGATGTCAGTAAGCTTTGGAATTTTAGTCACTAAAATGTGTGTGACTACTACGTTTACTCTTGCCCACTCTGGTGAGAGCATCCTTAATTACTAAGTTATTAACAAGTGAATGGATTGCCAGACAAACTTTGAGAGTTTTTGTTTTCTTGGCAGACCATTAAACATTTCTTTAGAGGAAAAAATACCACACTATTTCTGCTCTTCATAGAGTCTACTATACTTCAGTTAATTCATCTGTAACTATTAGCATACAACTGAATGTGTTTGCTTTTGGGTTTATTGGAACATTCTAGCAGCCACAAATAAGGGAAACCATGCAGCTTGTGTTCTCTGGGTCTGGATTACTTTCCATAATATAATTCTTTCCCAGTCTTTCCACATTATTACAAATGGTAGTCTATCATGCTCTCTGACGGATGAGTGGGATTTCTCTCTGTTTGTGTGTGTGTGTGTGTGTGTGTGTGTGTGTTCATACATACATTTATATATATGTATATATGTATATATGTACATATACACACATATATGTATATCTATATATACATATATGTATATAAAATGTGGTATACATGTATGTAACCTCATACATACATACATACATACATACATGTATGTATGTAACCTCATACATACATACATATATATATATATATATATATGTAACCTCATACATGTATACCACATTTTATTGATCCATTCACCATTTTAGGGTTTTCTGGGTACTGGAAAGTGAGAGACAGGAGCCTTATCCCTCTGTTTGTGGGAAGACATGAACTCTTGTAGCAACAGTTCTGAGCCTTGTTACCCTTTTTTATGGCCTGAAGTGGTAAAAGCTGATCGACAATTTGTTCACTTTTGCAATTCCTGGGGCCTGAACTCAGTGCCTGTGCACTGTCCCTAAGCATTTTTTGCTTAAAGCTAGCATACTAACACTTGAGCCACTGCAACACTTCCAGCTTTTTCTGGATATGTGGTTACTGAAGAATCAAACTCAGGGCTTCATGCATGCTAGGCAAGCACTCTACCACTAGGCCACCTTCCCAACCCAATATTTTATTTTTTAAAAAACTAACATGTAAAAGAAACAACTACATGAGCAACTGTATTACAGGAGGCAAGCTCCATGACTAGAACCATGACTTCCCTGGCCAGAAACCTGGGAGACCAGGCCTTTGCCACAAGTCTCCTGTGAGGTCAGCTTCCAACCACTGAGCATCATTTCATTGGCCTGAAAGGAAGGAGAGTGTTGAGATGTGAAACATGATGCAAGCAGACAGAGGGAGCCTCATCCCCCAATGTCAACAATGAGGATGGTTACTCACAAACCCCAGATCCTGTGGCACATGTGCTAGTAGACACTAATTATGAATTGTGTAGAGTCATGATCCAATGGGCAGATGGGTTGAGCTATTATGAGAAAGACATAACCTCATTCAGAATCATATGGACTCCAAAAATGTGAACTAGAAAAGGTCTACTTTGTGTTTGAGGTTATTGTTTTAACTTCCTTTATCTGCACTCTGTCCTCTAAAGTCAGCTCCCATGTGTGAACTCTTCATATGCAAGAAAATGAGCCATAAATAAGGCCAAGTAATTGTTAATCTTATGGAAGTGAGCCAGGCATAGAATGGCTGTCTGGGGTTTCTTTTCCTCTCTGAGTTACAAAAAGTGACTTGTTCCTGAGACAGAGCCCATGTTCTAATGGCTGAGCTATTACTGCTGGATATCACATTTCACCATGTGGATATAACTATAAGAGACAAAGCAGCCAGGACTTTGATGTTCCCAAAATTATTGCCATGCTGAGTGAGTCTGACACATGACTTCGAATGACTGCATGAAGGAAGTGAACATTCTTTTGTTTTTACAACATGTAATAGTGTATAAATCGATACATGCTTATTCACTTTACACTGACTTTAATTTTGTCCCAGGTTTTCATTTTGGTTTCAGAGGAAAGTGTCTGGATTTACCATTCCAACAACAGGCTCCCAGATGCTCATGCAGGGTGAGGAGGGGAGAATGGGTCGAAATGATGACTTCCTTCTGTGTTTCCCTGGCAGTGCTGAAAACCAGACCCAGAGCTTCTGGGCTTCAGGTAAACAAGCAGTGGGTAGAGTCTCCCTTCTCAAGAGATGAAATCTTCATGAAAATTGCCCACAGGACACTACAGTTTCCACTGCTTTTTTACTTCCACGCAGTGTACATAGCACACGAACTAATGCTGGAGGGCACAGGTATGGCTGACTCACCACCCTTCAAGAGAGGCAAGAAGGATGAACACAGTGGCAGGGACCTGTTCCTCAGCAGACAGCCTTGCAAGGTTCTGAACATCACCCTAAGTGAGGCTGGCATTTGAGCACAGTCTTGGACAGATCATAAGCATCTGAAGAGTGTGGAATGTTCTGCTAGTCCACAGGTTGACTAAGCAGCCTGTCCTTGGGGGAAAAGGATCTACTATAAGTAAACATTTATTAGAAATCTCACTAAACCTTGTTCTTTATATTAAGTCAGTTCTTCAAGGCAGACAAGTGAGAGTGGATAAAGGAGAAGGGCCCTAGGACCACTGAATTTTCCCATCTTAGAGCATCATTTTCTTTCTCAACATATAGTAGGGAAGCCACAGCCTAGTCCTGCTAGCCAATAGAAGTATATTCTCAATAGTATATGCCAATATGTTCAGGTCCAGATAACTCAGTGATAGTGGTTCCACTCTGTTCTCTCAGTAACTTCTCTTTTTTGAGATAGGGTCTAATCTAAGTAGGACTTTGGGCTAAGCTACCTTTGTATGCAGATCATAGGCATGTACCACCATGCCTAGTCTCATTACTTCTTTTTGTTTTCTGCCCTTTGAAAGTCAGCCAATAGCTCTAACATCGTTCTCTTCCATTACATTCTATTCATGCCCTTATCTGGTTCTCTCCATCTGGTCTAACTGGAGCCATCTGTCTCTAGCCAGCACACTGTCATGGTGGTCCATCTTCCCAGCTAGCTCCATACACATCTGTTTGTTACTAGGGAGTCTTTCCTGACTTGTGCTTTTCACTTTTCCAAATGACTGGATGTGCAAGACAATAAAAGGAGTTCCTGAATTTTGCCAAGAGTGTGAATGACATGACTGATTCAAGGCTGTTAACCATTTTCTTTTCTTTTCTTTTCTTTCTTTCTTTTTTTTTTTTTGGTCCGGTTGTAGGGCCTGAACTCTGGGCCTGGGCGCTGTCCCTCAGCTCTTCAGCTCAAGGCTAGTGCTCTACCATTTGAGCCACAGCGCCACTTCTGGCTTTTTTTCTTTTTGCTTATGTGGTGCTGGGGAATCGAATCCAGGGCCTCATGCATGCAAGGCAAGCACTCTACCACTGAACCACCTTCCCAGCCCCCTGTTAACCATTTTCCACTTAAACACACAAGCAGTGGGCCAGGATTGGTGGCTCATACCTGTGATCTTAGCTAATAGGTAGGCTTAAATCTGGAGGATGGTGGCTCTGAGACCAGTCTAAGCAGAAAAGTCTTGAGATCCCACCTTCAAAATAATCGCAAAAGAAGGGCTGGAAGTATGGCTTACGGTGAGCATACAATATGAGCAAGAGCTGTCATAGTATAGGTCACCTTGTGCTGCTTGTAGCACAGGTCCTTTAGTCCCAGGTCTGTACTAATAACATCTCTTCAATTCCAACTTTGTGTATGTGTGTGTATGTGTACAACTTCACGTACTCATGCACTTGTTGTGTACACTGATAATATTAAGTTGCACGTGCTTATGTTGCAGAGACTTCAAACTAATTTTTATCTTTCCAAACACAATGAACCATCAAGAATTCTACCACTGTCAACATTCATTACAAAGATTCCACTTCCAAAATGCCATTTGGTTAGATGGTGTTTACCTATCCATATTTACTTAGTCTTTCCTCTAGTTGACCCTCATCCTCCCATACCATTGCACCTCCACACATTCCCCCAGATTATTGTTTACAATGATCTTAACATTTTCCTGGAAATAAGGATTCTTTAGTGGTAGAATTAGCATTTAATTGCTAGCAAGTCAGCTTCTTCAGTAATAACTCACAATGAGCTTAAAGATCTACCCTTAATCAGGTAGGGATAGGTGGACACAGCATAGTAAAATGGACAAAAAAGCATTTCAATGCCAGGTGGACCACTATGGGACCTGATGCGATACCATCATGTGCTAAACATGGACATCCCAGGTGAGGGCAGAATACTCTCTTGTACGTGTGGGACTCCTGGATATCAGGAAAGTAGGAGGCTGAGACCTGAGTCCAACCCTTACTCTTCTCAAATTGCTGGCAAAGTTTCAGAAAAACTCAGTATTCTGCCCAAGGAAGGTATGCTAGGCTACAGGTGAAGAAAGACAGGAGCCTAAAACGTGGCATGCAATTTCTGAGAAGACACCTTCATACTTACTAAGAACTTATGAGCTTATAGAAATTGATTTGTTGTGGTCAGACAGTGTGGGTATGCAAGCCAAGGAGGAGACTGGCCACTTCCTTACAGTATCATCCTATAGTGACAAGAAGAGGAAAATAACCCCAAATGGGACTGCACTGGTCATCTACTTGATGTCAAAGTATTGGGGCTGAACAGTACTGAGTGTTAACCTGGACTGCTGGTCAGAGAGCTGGAAAAGTAGGGAGTAGGATGTGAATTGAATGATAAATAGAGGGATGGGTTGATGGAAAGAATTGTCAACTGCAACATCACATTCAGATCTACCAGAGATCTCTCATAAAGGGCCAGTACAGTCAACCATATGAACCCATTAGCACTGGTCATTCTTGTTTGCTAGCAATCACTTTCTGACTTATCAGACATACACACACACCCCAAATGGCCATGGTTTGGTGGACACAGAGGGCTAGAATATAAATGTCAGTAAATGCCTGACATGTTAGCAGAGAGTATCAAAGTTTAGCCACCCTGCATTGTTCATTCCCAAGATTCTCAGCCTGTTAGGTCCTTGTGGCAAACTCAGTGCTCCAATGGGAAGAGATGCTGCCTCCAGGCCTCCCTTTCTTATCCTTCAGGTCTCAGAAGTCCCCAAAAGGCTGGTCTGGAGGTGTGGGGGAATAATGCAGGCAAAGCCCAAATGTTGGAGACTCCAATTCATAGCAATGATAGGGTGCTGCAGAGCTCTGGATTGTGTTGTGCCTCCAAGGGAAGGAGGCACTGTTGGCACATGAGTGCATCAGGGCTTCCTGATCCTCCCTGCCCAACAGCAGCTGTTCTGGATTGAGCAGCACACTGGGATGGGGTATGAGGCACCCTGGGGACAAGTACCCACCAGTAGAGGGATGGATAGGGAAGGTAAATCTACAGAGAACAGTGCCAGTACTGGGCAGCTGTGCTCTTTTATCAACTTCTCCACATTTCAGTTTTCAAAAACAACTTAGACTTTAGAGTAAGTTTCAACCTATGGAAAATTTACACAAGTGTGTTTCCCTCACTGCCCTAGCTCTCCCTTGATTCACATGTCATAAAACATGTTAATCAAAGTCAGAACATTTCCACTGAAGCCATAGTAGTCATTAAACACAAACCCCGTACCAACCTCAACATTGCCTCCTTCTGCCCTTCTCTCACTCAGGAGTCCATCTGGTCCTGCAGATCGTTGCTCTCCTCTCCTTTGAGGGGCCAAAGTTCCAACTAAACCTCCATCCTTGGCCATTGTGAGGGGTTCTGCTCAGCATTTGCTGTCTTGGTAAGCATAGATTGAGGGATGTCGATGGACTGTTCCTCTTTGGCAGGAGCCTACAGAGCAACAGATGCTGCAGCCATCTCAGTGAATCACACTGGGGCACCGAGGTCACCATGCTTAACCTTGTTCATGGTACTCGTGTTAGAACTCAGAGTATTGTACTTGCTAGGTAGGTGAGCTATATTCCTATTTTGTGCTGGTCATTTTTTAGTTATGGTCTTGCTTCCTATCCAGGTACATGCCTGGGCCTGGACTCACCTATTTTAAGCTTCCTGTTGTAGTGAAGTTGATATTAATTGATAGCTTAAGAGGAGATGTCACCCAGTTTTTGGCTTGGGCTGGCCCTGAATAATGATCATCCAAATCTCAGCATCTTAAATAGTTAGGATTACACATGTGACTCCCAGCTCCAATGTGCCTTCCTTCTCAACCCTACCAACTCAGCAGTGACTGACAGCTTCCTCTCCTCAGTTACTCTTACCCTCTGGAATTTCAGAGAGGAGACACACATTTTCTTCTTCATTGTACTCTAATTGCTCCCAAGATTGCCTGAAATTGTACTATCTCCCCTCATTGTAGGCTCCCCAAGGAAGTGATACCCTTGGATACTGGATATTTCTACATGAGGAGGTAAACTTGGCTGTGAACCCCAAAGGGAGATCCTGTTACTTCAGCTGTGGGCTGTCAGTTCCTTCCGCAACTCCCTCAGCTACAGTCATTTTCCATGACACAATTGTCTTCCTGCACTCCCCACACTGATGGGTACAAAGACAGCATCATGCCAATTGGCCAGGTCAAACTATGGGACACTCAGTGGTGGAGCTGGAGGAGTTGCACTTGTCCCCTATCCAATCTGACATCCAGTCCCTCTCTTCAACAGAATTCAATCTTTGTGGATTCTCCTCTCTGCCAACACTCTCAGTCTGTCTCTAGAACTAAGGAACAAGGTATATGTAATTGAGAAAACACAAACACAATCTCTCATCATGAATGGACCAATTTAAATAGTGAAAAAATGAACCACAAAATTATACTGAACCCCTCTCCCTGCTTCTTGTATTTGTGCAAGTTTGCTCCCTAATTGCTTTTGTGTGTTTGTTGGGGAAGGTGTGTGGGTACGGGTGCGGGGGATATTGTGTATAATAGGACTTGAACTCAGGGCCTTTGGCTCTTAACCTAGCTCTTTTTTGTTCAAAGCTGGCACTCTACCATTCCAGCCACTGATCCCTAGTGGCTTTTTCCAGGCTAATTGAAATAAAAATCTCTTGGGTTTCTCTGCCTACAATGGCTTCAAACTGCAATTCTGGTATCAGCCTCCCAAAAGGCTAGTGTGTGAGCCACTAGTGCATGGCCTCCCACTGCCACTTTAAAAGGGCAGCTTTTAAAGTGAAGTAAAAGAAAATTCTTGATTGAAAACTGGGTATCAGTGTGATTTAGGTAAATCTGGAGGCTCCTCATGGGAGGAAAGGCCTTCTCCTGGGAAGTATTACAGCACTACATGAACCAAGTGGGTTTGATGAAATGTCCCCAGAGAACACACAAGATACCCTGAGTGAAACAACACCCAAAGCACAGGTTCTTAGGACATTGTCTAAAATAAGTTTTTAACCAAGGTGCTCACAGATGTGCCTCTCATATCCTTGGGAAAGATATCAGTAGAGCAGCCATCTGGATTCTGTCCTACGGGGGTACAAGGTGTTTGGAACCAAGCCTTTTCCTTGGTTCAAACCACATCACAAAGAGGCCATGTGGATGCTCCTAGTCCAATGGCTGGGCCTTTTACTGCTACAAAATTAGGCTTCTTAAACTGGATGAAAGTATTCACTAAGTTTCTAAAGTTAAAAAAGTACACAGGGAACAAGTAAAAACATTGCATATGTGAGCAGATGACAAAAATCTATTCTAGATTGGAAGTTGCCAAGCAGAAACTATGCAAATCATAAAAATTAAGATTTCTTAAAAAGCCTCCTCCCAGAAAAGGTAGATTGTGGATCTACCTGCTTCAGGTTGTAAAAGCTTACCTACAGCCTGGATATTACACAGGTGTCGCTGCTACCACCAGTTGTAGGTGACATAGCCAGAAGGGCTTTCATATTTACAGTGGCTCTTGGCCACTCTGACTATTGCATATAGCATTTCCAACTTTCTCTCTTTGAAGACCCAAGGATCATACTGACTTTAGGGAGTTCTTGTATCCAAGAAAAGGGAAAATTCAGAGTGAACTTGGCACTAAGATTGTCTGGTACTGACTGAAGGGTTATTGACTAAGCGATATAACCTGCCCCTGCAAGGAGACTTTACACATTGAATTGGAAACACGTATTTTCTAAGGTCTTATAAACTGGACTAAATTAACTTATGGACATGGAGATAAGCTAATTTAAGACGTAAGGTTGGAAATAAAGATCAGCAAGCATCTCAATGCCTGTATCCCATTATGTGTTGTTGGATGCTACTGCCACAGGAAATTGGAGAGCAAAGCAGACATGGGAGAGGGAGGCCTTTGCAGGGAACAAGAACTTGCCATAAAACACAACCAATGCTGTGCTGGAGTTTGTTTTATAGGCTTTGTAGTTCCAGGGAGGTTGATGCTATACTATATAGGGAATCTGCTTCTTCCTCCCCACCATACAGCTGATTCTGTTTTCAGAGGTAGTCTCTTGTTCTGATTTCACAGAGTAGATCAAAGCATAAACTTATACCTACATACATATAAAGTGACTCTTTTTAGGTAGTTTGAGCCTGACCTTTGAAGAATAACTAAAACTTTTCATATACAGAGTTCTAAGCCAGAGCTTGACTGACAACAGCTATTGAGGCACTTCCTACTAGTTCCTCATCCTCTGAATACTATCAAGATGGAATATAGTGCTGCATCTCCCCTCCCCCTCCCTTCCCCCCCCACCCCTGTGCAAGTCCTGCAGTTGAATTCAGGGTCTTCTGCTTAGTTGGCTGCCACTTGAATACTTGAATCACACTTTCAGTCCTGTTTGTACTAATCATTGGAGGCTCAATTTTAACAGACTTTTCTAATTGATCTGGTATTAACACAAATCCTCTGGATGTATCTCAGACTTTTGAGTAGCTAGAATTACAGATGTGAGTCACTGCTTCCAGCTAGATTATATTGTAAGGAGGGAGGTTGGGAGGTTTGTAAGGAACACAGGAGAACAGGGCTTGCAGATGCAGATTCCAGCAACTGGTGTGAGGTGTAGTCCATTAGGTGAGGCCAACCTCATCTCAGCCTTGCCAATTGCCCCCAAGGTAAGTAATGTTTTGCATTATGCAAGAATTGATCCTTTAAAAGAATAAGCCACACTAATATCTAAGGTTTCTAAATGAGATGGCCCAAGGCATTATTCGAAAGCTCACAATGGAGTTTAACAATAAAGCTGTGGTACATGAAAACATAAGAATAAAAAAACTGTCCATGATTCCATGCTTCTCCCATGATATATTTGTACATACATAAAAAATTCTCATCTCAAGCCCAAAGAAACACAGGTCCCATGGTTTCCTTTATTTGCAATGACTAGTATATGTCTGAGACAAGCAGAAATGTTCAGAGGAGTTGATGTTAGGTGAAATGAATCCCAAGATAAGGACTCATATTTTTTCTTTCTTGCTATTGTTTTAAACATATTTATAAGATGATTGTTTTGTGGTTTTTTTATGTCCCTCCTCCTCAGTATAATCCCTGTTTTCACTGTATTTGATGTTGCTATAATTTGTGGAGGGGAAGGGAAAAAACAAATTGTTTAAACAGGGATACAGGTGGACCCATTGCAACAATGAGATGTACAAGACGTTATGTCAAAAATGAATTTTCAACTCTGGCATGGTATGGGGAGGGAGATGGGAAGGGATGGTAAGGGGAAACAAAGGAGGAGGGAACAATGCTTGATAAGAAATGTACTCATTTGGGCTGGGAAGGTGGCTCAGTGGTACAGAGATTGCCTTGCATGCATGAGGCCCTGGGTTTGATTCCTCAGCACCACAGAAGCAGAAATAAAAAGCTGGAAGTGGTGCTGTGGCTCAAGTGGTTGAGCGCTAGCCTTGAGGTGAAGAGCTGAGGGACAGCGACCAGGCCCAGAGTTCAGGCCCATGACCGGACTCCCCACCCCCCAAAAAAAGAAATGTACTCATTACCTTGCTCGTGTAATTGTAACCCCTCTGTACTACATTTTCAAGATTAAAAAAAATTCTGGTTTCAAAGTCTTTGAGGAAAATCAATACCAGGATTTCAATAGGATTGATACATTGTTTTATAACTGGAATTTCAATTTTTGCCTGGAATGATAATAATGTCAAATGAAATTATGTCTCTATTTCAGAGGTCCATGCTAAATTCATCAGCAGCCCTGCTCAGAGGAAGGGTGCAATGATGATGTGTAAACTCATTTGTAAACATGAGTTGAACAGAAACTCAGTTTGTTAAAACACAGCCACCCACCAAATCTTTGTAGAAATGACCTGTCAGGAGAGACCTCTCCAGTCCACAAAGCTGTATGATCATGAACTACAAAAATCCAGCGGCAGTGTGGCTAGTGGTAGGAGATCATGATGGACCTAAAGAGGAAATGTGTACAGTTTTGTTAAGTATACATGCAGTTGTGTTTGCTAGCCATTGGGCTTGACATAGGGCCTGTGCACTGTCTCTGAGCCTCTTTGTGCTCAAGGCTAGTGTTCTACCAACTAAATCCCAACACCACTTCCCGCTTTTTCTTAGTAGTTTATTGGAGATAAGAGTCTCATGGACTTTCTTGTCTCAGCTGGCTTCAAACTGCAATCCTCAGATTTCAGCCCCCTGAGTAGCTAGGATTACAGGCATGAACCAGCAGGCTCCTGGTTTTTATACTTATCTTTTAAAACTTAATATTAAAGCCCATAAACATTAATAGGTGTACAATGCAGCATACTCAATTTGTATTTGTTCCCACTGGATTATCTGTGAACTGAGTTAAAGGCTGTCTTAGATATGGAAGGGAAGGAAAGATTTTCCACAAAGTTAGTTTTTGAAGACATTATTATTCAATAGAATTCCTTCTGAGAAGACACTTGACAAGATCAGATATTAGGTCAAACCTTCATGGAAGGGTGTAGGAATTGTCTGGGGAAACCAGGCAACAAAATTTGAATTAGGAGGTAGTGTGCTTCCTTCCTCAGCTTACTCAGCTTTATTATCTGAAGAAGAAAGGAATGAGTAGGAAGAGGTCAAGTTCTAGGGCCAGTTTACGGGTTTGTTTTGTTCTCTCTCCAAATCCTGTAATATAGGAGTGCTGAGTAATAGCCTCTTCCTTTGGAAAGTCCGCACATTATCTCACTCTATCATGAGAGGAGACCTCACTTCTGTGGAGATAAGCTTGCTCTTGGGTCCTTCAGACACATAGTATGCAGACATCAAAAGTCCAATGCTATAAAGGGAACCCAAGATACTCAGTTTTATCAATGATGTAAGGGCCATTTCATGACAATGAATCTGCAAACTGGGTATCATCAATTCCAATAGTGGAAATAGCAGCCCTGGACAGTGGATGATGTAAGATGTTAATTGATCTCCATTATCACTTCCCTTTCCTTCCATTCTGAATATTTGCTACAATGAAGATCTTTGCCTCAAAAAGTTTAAGGAATTTGAGTCATGATACCACAGAAACAAGCAAAAATACAATACATAGAAAGATTGTTTTGTGTAATGTCCCTCATAGGCATATAAAGTTAATTTAAATAAACTGAGTAAGAGAAAGGTTAAGTGAAACTGCTTTAAATAAGTAGTTTTTTCTGATTCTCCCATATTCCATTAAGCAAAATTATCGCTGATAAAAATACGTTTACTCAAAGCAGCAGCAATGCAGGTTTCACAGAAGCACAATGTTTCAGTTTCCTATAATATCAGCTGAGCCTTCTGTGGGATCTAGGAGAAGGACATGGCATAGGGAGGCTGGGAGAAGTAATAGGAGTGAGGATCTGATGAAAACAATCATCTAAAATCACCTAAAAGTGCATGAGATGAGGTTTCTACTTAAATATCTGTATCTATCTTTTCTCTTTCTCTAATCCCAGTACTACAAGCCTCAGCCACTGTCAAGGGCAGAGACTGGACACCTGAGGAGGGAGAAGACTGGAGAGCAGCAAGATTGGTAAGAAAAGCTCTAAGATACATAAGAGAGGACTCAGGTGGTCTCACAGAAGATGTACAAAGTCACCACTGAAGACAATGGTATGTGTGTGTGTTTGTGTGTATGTGTGTGCATATGTGTGTGTGTGTGTGTGTGTGTGTGTAAAAAGTGAGGCTTAAAGACATGCAACATATCCTGAACTATGATTTAACAATGAGCAGTGTCTACACTTTGATATGAGGTTCTGATAGTCTAGAGCAGAATTATGTCCACTGATGAAGGTTTATAATTTCAAGTCAAGTAAGAAGGCAATGCCTTCTAGCACCACATCTGAGAACTCAGAATAATAATGGGATTATAATATTTCAAACCATAGGTATGTTATTTTGGGGAATAACAGAGATGGGGGGGACTGAGATCCAAGGCTAGTCTAGGCAAAGTTTTAGCAAGCAGACCTTATCTCAACAAATTATTCTGGCTAGGTGGTTCATTCCTGAAATCCCAGCTCTGTGGGAGGTGTATGTGAGGGAAGAGCAAAGCCCAAAAATTACTTAAAATACTTAAAGCAAGATGGGGGCAGGAGGTGTGGTAGAATGCATGCCTAGCATGTATGAGGCTTTGAGTCCAATCAAACCATAATACTATTAAAACAACCCAACAGATGTAAGATGTGTTCATTAGCTGATTCAGCTTTTTTCCTCTCTACTAGGAATATTTAGAATTCGGGGAAGCATAGGAGAAGTGTACAGCACAAGTGCCATGCAGCTGTACATTATCTATACAGCACTCTTAGCCAACATGCCGAGCACTTGCTGGGTTTCAGTTGTTGGCCTCTGATAAGCAGTCATTAATGTCAGACTCATAGAAAGAGCAGATGAGTTAATTGAGTCAACTGACTTAAATGACTGACATTGAAGCCTATGCAGGGCTGTGATCTTCAGTTCTAGTACTTGGAAAACTAACCCCAACCCCGATGCAAACACATTGGCTCTGCAAACCTGATTGCATCTGCCATCTTGGTGCCTTTTCTCTTTCTATCATCTGTGAGATGGTCTATGAAGTAAATTAAGTCCAGGCCACAATAGAAGATGCTGCCGGGTGCACTGAGATAGACCTGCTGTCATTGGCAGTGGCTGTTTTCAGGGCACTCAGGACTTCTTTTATCACCGGGAAGTCACCATAAGTTCCAATGATAAGGACCACTTTGGGTACAGACTACTATAAGCATTTTAAAGACCCCTCTGTATGGTATTTTCACAATAATAATCATAATAATAAAAAGAAAGCCTTTGTTTCTATGAAGGTTACAAGAAATGGGTATTTCTGCAGTTTGAACAGCAGGTGGCACTTTTAACTACTTTACAAGTGAGTCCAGTCTGTTGTTTTTGTTATTGTTGTTGCTGATTTAGCTTAGGATAGAAACCTAAGTGATATGGTGAGAGGGCAAAAAATCATTTAAAATGATCTTGGAAACATTAAAAAAACCTCACCAGTGAAGAGATTGCAGTCTAAAAATGTACCAAAAATCAAGCCCTGAACTGCTTGTTCTGTATGAGTGTAGCTAGCACACAGACCTTCTGTAGGTAGCTTTCCTTGTCTGGAACAACCTACTCAAGCTGTGTACAAAGGAAAAGAAACAACACTAGAACTTAAAATTTGGAAATGCCCAGTGCAAGTTGAGATGTATGCATTTCCAGAGCCTTCCTAGCACTAGGGGCTTTTGAACAACAATCTCTTCAACAACAATCTCCTTGGCCTTTGCAAGCTGCCTTTTCAGGTATTAGTCAATATGCATACATAGAAAGCCCCCTTGCTGTGTGCTCTGCCACAACACTAAGACCATCAGTGTTGTAGGATGATAGGGAAACTTTTCCCAGGACAGAATGCAGCCATTGTTATGTTTAGCAAATAATTAACCTATCAAACTGGGCGCCAGTGGCCCTTGACTATAAACCTAGCTACTCAGGAGGCAGAGATCTGAGTATGCCAGTAAAAAACCAGCTTGGGAAGGATAGGCCTTGAGACACTTATCTCCAAGAAACCACCAGAAAACTGGAAGTGGCACTGTGGCTCAAGTGATAGAGAGCTATACTTGAGCTGAAGAACAGAGAGACAGCCCCTAGGCCTAGAGTTCAAGTCCCATGACCAACAAAATAAAGAAAAAGAAAGAAGGAAGGAAAAAAGAAAGAAAGAAAGAAAGAAAGAAAGAAAGAAAGAAAGAAAGAAAGAAAGAAAGAAAGAAAGAAAAAGAAAGAAAGAAAGAAAGAAAGAAAGAAAGAAAGAAAGAAAGAAAGAAAGAAAGAAAGAAAGAAAGAAAAAGAAAGAAAGAAAGAAACCTGTCATGATGAGAGATATGGCAAATCTCAAGCCTTTGCAGATAAAGACATCCTGACCTGGGAGATGGCTCAAAAACAGAAGCACTGTTACCTTCTCCTGGTAAGAACCAAAGCTCCCACTGGAGCCCATACCATTAGAATAGAGCAGATGCCCAGCACATGCCTACAGCCCCAAGTCAGTGTGGCCAGAGTGATTAGCAGCCAAGCTTCCAAGTCCCCTTTGATTCCTGCCTCCTGGGCACATTGTGGGCCAGCTCAGAAGGAGGTTTCAGAAGAGCATAAAGAGCCATGAAGCAAAGCAGTCGTGTAGAAACGCAAAGCACATGACTCTCACCTCTGGGATTCCAGAGTTATTCTCAGATTATTTTGTGGATAAGAAGATGTGAGTGAATCATCTTGCTTCCTGAAAAATATCTCTGTATAGGTAGGCACTCTTTGCCTCACACTGAAATGCAACCACTTGTCCAAAGGCTGGTCTCATCTGTGGCCAATAAATTTCCTTTTCCCAGCCATCACCCCTTTAACAGACATCTGTATGTTGGCTGATAGCACATCCATGAATGGAGATGTACCTGTGAAGGGTTTGAAACCATAGTGGTCCATGATGTCCTATCACCATTTCTCTCCCACTGTCATCTCAGAATTAGACCAGAAGCTGGTTGCAATCACAGCACATATCAACACAAGACTGTCAATACCAGAACCTTGTCAAAGTCTACTTTAAAGATACCTTTCAGTTTCAATCTATGTCTGACAGAGTATCTACCCCCTACTTTTTTGGTCTAGGATATGTGCAGCTATAAACTAGGAGACTTTTAGAGAATAAGATTAGAGAGAATGGGTCTCCTGGACAGGATCTGCTATAGGTATGACAAGTTGGAAGGAAAAAGGAAACAGCATAAGGAAATATCATTAACATGGCCAAAGTGGTCAAAAGACATCTCTCCAATGCAAGAATGTCTGTTCTTGTCAGGCCATGGCCTGGTATGGTGGTGCCACTATACACTCTGGTCCCATTAGAGTAAGATAAATGTCATGGCTTCTTCCTTCCACGGCCTAGGCTGACTACCAGAGGTTAATTCCCTGTTTCTACCTCTGCTTTCTAAAAGGGTACACACATCAAGGGGCTTTCTTCTTCCCCCCTACAAATATTCTACCAATGTTCCCTCATTTCACAACTCCTCATTGCCAATCTGGGTGCTGCTTTTCTATGAGTCCTAATGTATCCTCTCCTGAGCCTAACATTTGTTGCCTTTCCTCCTTTTGGTGCTGGGGACTGAACTGAGAGTCATGTGTTTGCCAGGGATGTACTCTACCACTGAGCTGCATCTTCACCTCTGAACTTTGTTTATCATACTTGTCAATAACTCTATTAAGTATTTGATACAATTACTAAGGTACATGAGAATAAGGGAGATGCTACACTTAGCAATTGGACAAAAAATCACCTATCTATAGGAATCACCTCCACATTAGCTTGTGTGGCAATGAATGCAGAGCTCTGGCTAGGAGAAAACAAAAGTCATGCCTGAAAAATACATGGTGGTCTACTGGTAAAATTATCAACAGGAGTTTTCTAAGGAGTGAGGCATGAGTCATTAATTATGAACCAAGAACTACTTCTTCAAAAGTGTAAAGAAATAAACCAAAGCCACCAGAAAAGACTCATAAATGAGTACTTAAGAGAAAACAAAAATGTTCTTAGTCAAACACTGGTAGATAGGATGGGTGGTGCCTCCATCACAGCTTGGCCTCAATCCTTAACCCACTGAGGAATGAGAGTGCCTTGGCCAGGCCTGCCTTCAGTTCTGACCCAGCAACCTTAGAAGATTTGGGGTCATCCAACCTGGTCAGTTCTAGGACTAGAGTCCTAGGGGAGTCAACACTTACTCCTTAGGACTCCCACAATGGAAGCTATTTGCACTTTGATCTCCCTGGGGCAAGGACACAAAACCTGCTTCTAGTCATAGATCACTCTCTGGGACAGTTTTACTTTCTAATGAGTGAGACCAGCTTGGCTTAAAGACCTCTATCCCACCCCTCCCTACCCTACCCCAACCTCAGGCCTGGTAGAGGAAAACTTACGGAACTTACCATCTCCCAACTTTACTAGCAACAAGGGACTTGCACCTCACCCAGAAGTACCTTTTCCTTAGAGCTTTCTATAATTTGCCATATTCCCATAGCCCTGTTTCTGAAGAAAAAGGTGCTCTTACAGGTTATTGGTGGCCATGGAGGAATGCTTGGCACAGACAACCTGCCTGGAGCCTCACTGAAAGAAGAGTGAAAGATTCTGGCAAAAAGAACCAGTGACTGATTTGGCCTCCAGTGAAAACAGAAGTGTTTACCTTTTTCCTGGCTATTGTAGGTTCTAAGCAATTGAGATTTCTGTTTCACTCACGTAAAGTAAACATACCCAACAGGCTAGATCCATCCATCCCTTATATCCTTACAACACCCTGTGGGCCTCAGACAGCTTTGACTGCTGGAAAAATGAACGTGAGAATGGGTCATTGGGACAGGCCATGTCTCCCCTCCTCTCCTTGACTTGGAAGTACTGTGTCAAGCAGTTCTTGATACACTATGGGACTGGTCAGCTTCTCAGCGTCTCACTCCCTCAAACAGCTAGAGTCACTTCTGTACTTAAAGCTCCAGACACCTTGAGAAACTACCCTGGAAACCAGGAACTTGCACTCATCCTGTGAGTGCTGCTTCATTGCCAATTGAACTCTAAACACAGGGATCAGTGTTCCTGATACTGTTTCTGGGGAATGTGACTGAAATCCCTCTGATGGGACATGAGACAAGAACCTGTGGTTGTCTGAAGGAGAAGTAGCATCTGGATCTAGTTTTCTTTCTCTTCAAACTGCTTTTTTGCTACTTGCATGCTTTTGAGAGATTGAAAACTATAAAACTGGGCCAGGGGGAAAAACAACAACATTGGCACTTGTCATCCTCCTCTTCAAAATAGCAGAAAAACCATGAATTTAATACTCCTCTTGAGTACCAGTCCTATATTGTTAAGATTAAATCCTTCTGGCCAAATTTATATTTCAAATACACTGAAAGAATAAAAAGGATTCTAAAGAAGAATAAGGGCTCAGGGTATAAAATGTATACTTCTTTATTTATACAAATAGGGTTTTAAAACAATCATATTTAAAAGAAATCTGCATTTTTACATTCACCGTCAGTGAGTTCCTGACAGAGAAGGCTGAGCATGATGATACATAGCAAGGTCCCACTGCAGGACAACAGTAGCTCAGGAAAGCACCATTTATTTGAGAAGCTGTAGGCGGGCTCTGGCATTCCTGTTGCACTGCTAGCAATGGGAAGTCTTAAACCTCTTCTTTCACAAGACTTCTTCAAATTCCCCCTGTTTATCAGCAGTGGCATCTTTGCATTGCTGGTACTTGGACACCGGGTTGTTGATGTTGCTCTCAGCCTCAGTGAACTCCGTCTCATCCATACCCTTGCCTGTATACCAGTGCAAGAATGCCTTGTGCTGCAACATGGCACTGAACTGCTCTGAGGTGTGCTTGAAGGGTTCCTGGATGGCCGTGTTGTTACCAATGAATGTGGCCAACATCGTGAGGCCATGTGGGGGGATGTCACACACAAGTGTCTTCACGTTGTTGGGGATCCATTCTGCAAAGTAGCTGCTTATTTGTTCTGCAAGTTGAGCATCTGCTCATCCACCTCCTTCATGGACATGCGGCCTCGGAAGATGGCAGCCGCTATCAGGTAGCAGCCATGGTGGGGATCACAGGTTACCATCGTGTTCTTGGTGTCAAACATCTGCTGGGTGAGCTTGGGCCCTGAAAGAGCATTGTACTGCTGGCTGGCATGGCTGGACAGGGTGCAAGGCCAGGCATGAAGAAGTTCAGGCAGGGGAAGGACACCATGTTCACAGCCAGCTTGCGCAGGTCTGCATTCAGCTGGGCAGGGAAGCACAGGCAGATGGTGACCTTGCTCATGGTAGCCAACACCAGGTGGTTCAGGTCTTCATAGGTGGGCATGGGCAGCTTCAGGGTGCAAAAGCAGATGTCATACAGGGCCTCGTTGTCAATGTAGAATGTTTCATCTGCATTTTCCACCAACTGGTGGACAGACAAGATGGTGTTGTAGGGTTAGGTGAGGATGATAGGGTTAGGTGGATAAAGGCTCAGCCCAGCACTGGGAACTAGTGTCTGGATGTTAGGGAGGAGGGGTGCCTGTTAGCCATCTCCTATGGACTATGATGACATATCAAATATGAAGTTGTCTGGTCTGAAACTCTGGCCAAATGGTTCCGATCTCACTGAGTCTAAGGTGCCAGTGTCCAACATCTTGGGCAAGGGCATGACACTGAAGGTGTTCATGATGCTGTCTGGGAACTCCTCTCGGATCTTATTGAGAATCAGGGTGCCCATGCCTGACCTGGTGCCACCTCCCAGGGAGTAGTGCAGCTAGAAACCCTGGAGACAGCCACACCTTTCTGCTCACCACTTCCAACACTGACTCCACCAGCGCGGCTCCCTCTGTGTAGTGGCCCTTGGCCCAGTTATTGCCTGCCCTGTTCTGGCCTATCAGACACAAAGACATGATGAGACACATACTCCAGGAATAATGACTGTGCTATATGCATTGTGAAGACTATAGGCTCCTCTGAGCAACTTTGGCTATTATTTTAGATACACTTTGGTGAAATAAAGGAAATGTTTTCTTTTTTTGGGTCCAGTCATGGGCCTGAACTCTGGGCCTGGGCGTTGTCCCTCAGCTCTTCAGCTCAAGGCTAGTGCTCTACCACTTAAGCCACAGCACCACTTCTGGCTTTTTTTTCCTGCTTATATGGTGCTGAGGAATCGAACCCAGGGCCTTATGCATGCAAGGCAAGCACTGTACTGCTGAGCCACCTTCCTAGCCCTCAGGAAATGTTTTCAATGTGTCTGGGACCCTACAAATCACCCAGGTTCTAAAGAAAGTAAAGACAATGTGGAGGAAGATACATTTTAACCCAAACCACGTGCGTACTTCTAAAAATGAGCAGAGCCTGGGGATGGGAAGGGGTCTCAGTGGTAGAGTGCTTGCCTCACATGCACAATGCCGTGGGATCGATTCCTCAACACCACATAAACAGAAAAAGCCAGAAGAGATGCTGTGGTTCAAGCGGTAGAGTGCTTGCCTTGAGCTGAAGAGCTGAGGTACAGTGCTCAGGCCCAGAGTTCAAGCCCCACGACCGACCAAAAAAAAAATGAACAGAGCCTGCCTCAATACTGGAAAAGTACTTACTTTCACAGGAGGAACAGGAGAACAGAATGGTAAGAGGGAAGCTAAGCTGCAGGCACTTGTCTGCACCTTGTTCATACATAGCTGTGCTTTGATTTCTGGTGTCCTGAAGTGGTTCCCTGTTATTGCCAGGTATTTGAAATGTCCAGCAGCGCTGAAACCTTGTTGGAGGCATTCCCTGCTCGCTGTTCATTCCCTTCAGAGGCTGTTTGCAGACTGGCATTTATCTGTGCTGATTGAGTGGCCAGGGACATGACTCCCATGGACTGAAATAGGTAGGTTAGGTGAGGATGATATCTAGATGGATAAAGGCTCAGCTCAGCTCTGGGAACTGGAGTGCCTGGATGTTAGGAAGGAGGGGTGCCTATTAGCCATCTTCCATGGACCATGCTGACCTACTAAATATGAAGTGTCTGGTCTGAAACTCTATGGTTCCAATCTTACTGAGTCTAAGGTGCCAGGCTCTACGTCCACCATGATGGCCCGAGGAACATATTTGTTGCCTGTGGGAACAAGAGTTGACTTAGGCCTATACTTGACAAGGAACTTAGGGGCAGAGCTTATGATTCTAAGTGGCTCTCAGCATTCATTACAGAAATTACAGCATTTCAGACATGGAAACAGAAAAGATATCTTGAGAATGAATCACCATGCAAGAGGCTTCAGCAACTTTAAGGACGTTTGCAGTTGTCTATTTCCATGCATTTCATTCCTTTGCTTTGGGCATGGTGGCTGAAATCTCAGCTACTCAGGAGGCAAAGATGAGCATCAGGCTTTGAGTCTAATGGGGCAAAAGAAAGATGACAACACCTTTTCTTGTTGTTGTTGTTCATGGTGGGGCTTGAACTCTGAGCCTGGGCTGAGTCCCTCAGCTCTTCAGCTCAAGGCTAGCACTCTATCACTTGAGCCACAGTCCCACTTTCAGTTTTCTGAGTTGTTTATTGTAGATAAGGGTCTCAGGGGCTTTCCTGCCCAGGCTGAATTTGAACCATGATTCTCATTTCTCAGCCTCCTGAGTAGCTAGGATTACTGGTGTGAGTCATCATTGCCTATCAGCAAGAACCTTTCTCTTTTTTTGTTAATTTTATTTTTATTGTAAAGGTGCTGTATAGAGGAGTTACAGTTACATGAGTAAGGAAATGAGAACATTTATTGTTGAACATTGTTACCCACTCCTTTGTTGTTCTCCCTTTCCTTCCCCAATTAAAAGTAGCTAGGTGCAGAGCACAATTGGCTCATGCCTATAATCTTAGCAACTGTGGATTTGGAGATCAAAGGATCGCTGTTCAAAGCCAGCCTCGGCAGGAAAGTCTGTGAGACTCTTATCTCCAATAAACTAATAGAAAACCAGAAATGGCACTGTGGTTTAAGTGGTATGGCTGCTTGTCTTGAACAGAAGAGTTGGGGCACAG
This sequence comes from Dipodomys merriami, assembly GCF_024711535.1. Lineage (NCBI taxonomy): Eukaryota > Metazoa > Chordata > Mammalia > Rodentia > Heteromyidae > Dipodomys > Dipodomys merriami. The sequence continues at coordinate 862,947 of NW_027204115.1, forward strand.
TGCATAGGCCCAGAGTTTAAGCGCCACTGCTGACAAAAAAACAAACAAAACAAAAGAGCCAGGTGTGGCTCTTCAGCAAGTATATGTAGAGGAATTCAAGTATAATACTTTCCTGGGGAAAATACATAAAATACATATTTCTTGTGTTATAATGTTTCAATAATTGTTATCAAATAGCACATTTCCCTGTATTCAAATACTCAGAGCAACCTTGGGCAATTACTTGCAATTTGCCATTTAACCTGATTTTTCAAAAGGGATATCAGTTAAAATGATATAAACATGAGTTTGAGATTGCCCCCTTCCTAAACAATCACATGAAGAAAACTGGCCATCCTGCCTGATATGCAGGATCTAATAAAGACACAACATAAAATACTGCTCATAGGAGTGACACAATCCCACACAACTCTCAACCAAGGAACCACAAGATTAAAGTCTTATATCTTACTTAAGCAATATCAACACAAAATACCAAGGTGAGGACATCCCCAAATGTAGATCCATAAAACTCAAATACATTAAATAGCTCTGTCCTTTTGTTTGCACTTTTTCATTGGTTTATTACACAGGAAAACCAATTATCTACGATTCTGTTTGTATACAATAATGTAGAATGGAAACTCTTTATATAAAATTAAATGAATTTCACATTGACATTTACAAAAACTGAAAATCTACTCTGTAGACTTCAGTAAGGTTGTTTGTATTAGGAAAGACAATATGAATCATTTAAAAGCAGTGTTTACACATTATTATTGGGTTTTTCTACATCACAACAATGTTTTTTACTTTAAAAACCTTAAAAAGAATTTATTGTTGGCTAAGTATTCATATTCAAAATGCTGAAGTCCAGAAGTGTTATAGATTTCAGGGTGAGACACTTTATTTATGCTTTGTGATTTGGACTATTCACATATATATTAGTGACTGAACACCCCTCTTTAAAATTTTAAAATTTTCAATTTCAAAAATTTTCTTTTTAGAAATTTAATCTGTATTTTAAAGAGGGCAATGCAACTGGGCTCTGGTTGCTGAAGGGTGAAATTCTAGCTACTCAAAAGTCTGAGATCTTAGGATCGCAGATTGAAGCCAGCTGGGGCAGGAAATTCTGGGAGACTCTTATCTCCAAGAAACTACCTGAAATAGTTGGTGCCATGCCACCTCCTATGCCACCTCTGCATGAGATCGTGTTAGACAAAGAGCTTTAAGGAAGCATTCCTGCAGGAAGAGGGTGTTGGTTCAAGGCATCCCATACACTTGGCTGCACCTTTATAGCCTCTACCTTTATTCTTACTATATTCTTCTTGGCTGTACATTCGTTGCTTTTATTCTCGTTTTGGCTATTTTTCTATTGATCCGTGAACAGAGCATGTTGTTTCTTTCCAGTCCAATGGAGATGACTTCTCTAAATAATAAAGACTAGGACCAAAGATTAAATGTGGGAGATGCCCCCAATCAATCTATCATCTGATGTGACGCTGCCTCCAAAAACTCCTACAACTTCACAAGCGGTTTTGCAGCTCACGCATAGTAAACATAAAAACTTAAAATTTCCAAATATGTTACAACAAGCAGAATTAATGAATTAAACTAAGCTAGAAGGAGTTATCCCAGAAGCCCAGAGAGTTCTAAAAAAAGGAACCCCTGATAATAAAAGGAAAAGAAAGATTGAAGAGATGAAGGACAATGCCTATGCCCAGAGTTGAAACCCCATGACAAGAAAAAAAAATCCAGGTGTGGCTAGTCAGCAAGTACAGGTAGGAGGAATTCAGTAAAAGGCTTTCCTGAGGAATTCACAAGTGTATACTCAAAAATTAAAACAAAATATATGGTGGAGTGGCTCAGGTGGATACAGCACTTGACTTACAAGATGGAGGCTCCAAATTCGAACTACAATACCACCCTAAGAAAGGCAGGAACTCCTTCCTTGTCATTAGTATTCCTAGGGACCTATTCTGCCACGGTATTGGAAGCCAGTTGGGAGACACTCACTAGCTGCCTCATTGTAATACACCTCGATTCTCTGCAGCTGTAAGCTGCTGTCTACATAGTAGTTTCCAGTGCAGTCAATGTTGTGCTCATTGCTCAGCATTTCCCAAAACTGAGATGGAAATAGAAGTGTATTATGGCCTAGAATGTTAACTGTCCAAACAATGGATTTTAAAATAACTATAAGAAACCCAAGTCCTGTTGACACAACTATTTTTGTAAAAAAATTAGATTTTTTAAATTAAAAAAGCACAAAAATTGATAGTATTTTAGTTTTGTTAATCTCTTTGCTATCTTGCTGAATAGAAGACATCTGGGTTCTCCTATGAGTATTCTATCTTATGGGATACCATATTCTGTTTGGATTCTATGACCAGAACCTGGTCTTATATGGACATTAAGTTGCCAAAGCAGTAACTTGAAGACTCAGCTAGAAGGGTCTCCAGAACCCCAAGGGTCCTCAGAGCATACACTGATTTAGACAACCACTGATTTAGAAAACACCCAACTTAAGGGAACTGAGTTAGGGCATGAAAACTCAGAGAAATTTGCATTAAGGTGGACGAACTGTTCTCAATTATCTGATACTCATCAGTTGACAAAAAGGGAATCCTCTGTATCTGTCAGCTCAAAGACACTGCACTCCTTTCATTCAAATCAGACCAAAAATGCATTAGTCTATTCCCAGGAAACTAAGTACAATGACTTGAGTCTCAGGTAAGACAAAGACATGCAAGCCTTGCTTAAAAAACCACACCCACCTGGGCCACACAAATTAGGGAAATTGGGGAAACTATCTGGGGGACTTGATTTCCAGGAGGTTAGGGACTACTATGGAGCCCCACCTACCTCAGCCTAGACATGACCACCACCACCTGCACCCTCCAACCCCATCCTCTTCCTCCTCATCCCCCTAAATTTGAGACTAGGATCCTAGGCCAGTGTCATGCTCCCCCTTGCGCCAATCTGGTTGCCACAGTGGCTTGCCTGTATGTACATGATCTCCCTCACGGTGTAGGGCTGCAGAGCAGTTGGATGCGTGTCCTCAGCAGTGGTGTACACAGAGGCAAACAGGTAGGGCTGGGGAGCAGGAATCTGACACAGCCAACTCAGATCCCCATTTAAACCTCTGGTTGTTACAGGGGCAGAGGAGATGGGGTGGACTTGATAGGCAGAGCCAGTAGGTGCTCCAGCTCATTCTCCCTACTGCTGGGTAATCAGAGATAGCTACCTGTTATCACTTAGCCCTGGCATCCAGCTGTCAGCCTCAAGTCAATTAGCACAGCTGCCACTCTATTTTGAACCTCTTGTCACACTGCCATCCACGTCCCACCCTGACTCACAAGAGAGGCTGAACCCTGGGATCCAGGAAGCAAGAGGAGGGGCTTCCTTTACACAAGGTACTTGTGCCAGAAGCCAAGAACAAGCCTACCTTCTATTTTTGATAGGAGGGCCTAGAACTGAAGGGGCACGTTCAGCTGTGATCCCAAGAACAAGCACAAACTGTTGGATTCCATGACTGATTTCCATTCTGGGAAGAGTCAGGGGCTTAGGGCCTTGCCTTCATACTCAGGTTTTCTTTTCTTTTCTCTTAAAAGCAGCTTGCTTTATTACTTAAGCCATAGGTCTACTACAGTCTACTTTTTGTTTCATTTGACTTTTGCTCCAAGCATGAGAACTCAGCTCCTGCTCTGTGTGTGTGTGTGGTGTGTGTGTGTGTGTGTGTGTGTGTGTGTGTGTGTGTGTGTGTGTGTGTGTGTGTGTGTGTGTGTGTGTGTGTGTGTGTGTGTGTGTGTGTGTGTGTGTGTGTGTGTGTGTGTGTGTGTGTGTGTGTGTGTGTGTGTGTGTGTGTGTGTGTGTGTGTGGCCGGAGTTAGGCACGTTGGTGTTAGGGCTTGAAATTAAGGCCTGGTGACTCTTTTTGAGATTTTTACTATTATTGAGATTAGGTGATTACCTAAATTTCTCTTATTTCAGAATATTGTGGAATAGTGATATTTAGTTGAAGTCACAAACATATTTTAACCTTCACAATGCAAATTGTCATTATTATGGTTGTTAAAGTTTGTGAATTCTATAAGCTTTGACAATACAATTCTATAAGCTTTGACAATACAATTATTTCTTCCAGGTGATATATACATTTCTTTCCTTTTGCTTATTGTAAGACGTTCTGTCTTTCACTCTCATTCCTCTCCTCTCTTTCTGAGGTTTTATTGATTTACTTAGTTAACTGAAGGGTAGGTGGCTCTACTACTTGAGCCACAGCTAAACTTCTGCCTTCTTTAAGTGATTAATATGAGGCAAGAATTCCATGGGTAGTCCAGGGCAGTACAGAAAGGCTTGAAATCTGATGATCAGAGTTTAAAGTCAGCCTGGGCAGAAAAGTCAATGAGACTCTTATCTCCAGTCAACCTAATAGGTGGAAGATAGTAGAGCTGTAGCCTTGAGCAAAACACTTCAATTTTAAGTCCCTCAACTGAACACACTGAAGCAAGTTTCATGGACTTTCCTGTCCAGTATGGCTTTGAACCATGACCTACAGATTTCCGTTTCCTTAGCATTCAGAATTATAAGTGTGAGTCAACATTTACAAATCTTTAATTACCTCTTCTTTCACCTTTTCAGTTATTTATTCTTTCTTTCTTTCCTTTTGACATTTGTTATTAGGCGCTAGCTCTTATGCTGTTTTTTTGTTTCCCTTGAAACTACCATGCCCTACAACTTTGACCACAGGTAAACTACAGGCTGTTTTTCTTTTTTGCAGCTCTTTTTCTAGGGCTTAAACTCAGGTCACAGTGACTGAGGTTCTATTTTTTTTAATTGAGTGGTGGTTCTTAGGTCTTGAAATTAAGTCAAGATGACTTTCCTTGAGGTTTATTTATTTTTACCTTAATAGTAGCTGGTTTCACTACTTGAGCCACAGCTCAACTTTTGCATTTTTTGTGGTTAATAGGAGATTAGAATATCAATAGAAAGTCAAGAGCATTACAGAAAGGACTGAAATCTGAGAATCATGGTTCAATGCCAGTCTTGGGCAAGAAAGTCAATGAGACAATTATCTTTAATAACCACCAAGAGGTTAGAAGAAGTAGACCTGTAGCCATGAGCAAAACATAGCAAGTTCAAGCCCCCATACTGAACACAGTAAAATATGTCTCCTGTACTTTCCTGCCTGGGCTGGCTTTGAACCACAGTCCTCAGTTTTCAGTAATCTGAGCAGGTAGACTTACAGTTTTGATTTAGAAAGCCTTAATAGCTCCTTTTCCACCTTTTCATTTATTTGATTGTCCCTTCCCCCTTTTTCAAAGTTTATGTCCTTTATTATTAGGGCCTACTCATTTATGCTCAGTATTTAATTAATTAATTTATTGATATTGTCAGTTGGGGGCTTGAACTCAATGCCTAGGAACTGTCTGTCAGGGACACAGCAGGTACACTACTATTTTCAGACACAGTGCCACTTCTACTTAGTTGGAAAAAAAACAGTCACCAGGGGACTTTTTAGCCGAGGCTGGCTTCCAAATGTGATTCTCAGATCTAAGCTTCCTGATTAGCAAGGATTACAGGCATGAGCCAGAGGCACCTGGCTTGTTTTTTTAGATCAAAACTAGCAGGCTCTACATTTAGGCCACACTACTTCACTGTCCATGAGATTTTTGGCCTTTTGTTTTTTGCTCAAAGCTAGCAGGAACAAAAACTCAACTCCTGAGGGTTCTTTTGGGGGGGAGGGGAGGCTTGAATTCAAGGCCTAGTGACTATGAGGGTTGTTTTGTTTTATTTTGGGTATTTTGTTTTTCATTTCAAAGCTAGCAGGCTCTACTACTTGAGCCTCAGCTCAACTTCCGCCTCTATTTTTCTTTTAGTGGTTAATAGTAGATAAGAGTCCCATGGGAACCAAGGCACTACACAGTATCCTAAAATCTAAGGATTACAGTTTAAAGCCAGCCTGGGCTAGAAAGTCCATCAGACTCATCTCCAATTAACCAGATGAGACAGGAAGTAGTATTTTTAAACTTGAGTAAAAACCCTCAAGTTCAAGCCCATGTCTAGCACACTCAAAAAGAAGTTAGTTGGACTTTCCTGCCCAGGCTGGATTCGAACTGTAATCTTTACATTTCAGCTTGGATTAAAGATATGAGTCTATATTATAAAAAACTAATTGGCTCTTTTCTTCTTCACATACATTTATTTATTTGTTGGTTCTCTCTCTTGTTTTTAGGGCCTCACCAATCTTGCTGAAGGATAGAATGCTCTAAAAGTTTAGTAACAGTTGCAATTTGGTTCATTTTTTGGTTTTGGTGGTTAGTAGGAGGGAAGTATAGACACTCCCACAAGGTCCTGAATTATACTGATTGCTGTTCATTGTCAGAGGACAAGGAAAGTTCATGAAATTCTTATCTCAAATTAACCTCCAAAAGATTGGAAATGGTCAAGCAAAAACTTGTAGATCATATCCCAGAAAGGAACACACACACACTCATACACACACACACACACACACACACACACACACACAATGGGCTTTTTACACACACATACACACACACACACACACGCACACACACACACACACACACACACACACACAATGGGCTTTCCTGTCCTGGCTGGCTTGGAATAGTAATGCTCGATTTCAGTGTTTTGAGTAGCTAGAATTTCAAGTGTGAGCCACCAGTTTCTTGTTAATTTTTATCATTTCTAAGACTCTTTGTGCTCTCTTGTACTTTTTTAAAAATTTATTTTGTGGTTGTCTTAGTGCTAGATCTGTTTTTCACTTACCTTTTTTTAAAACTTTTTTTTCTTAGCTTTATCTTAGCTTTTTTTAGGCTCAAGGTTGCTGCTCTACCACTTCAGCCACAGTTCCACTTCTTTTTGCTGATTAGTTGGGAATAGGAGGCTCATTGACTTTCCTACCCAGGCTGGCTGTGAACCACAGTCCTCAGATTTGAGGATACTGTGTAGTGCCCTTGAATTCCTGTGGGACACTCCTGTCCTATTTACCACCAAAAGATAAAGAGAGTGGGGCAGAAGTTGATCTGTGGTTCAAATAAGAAAGCCTGCTAGCTTTGAATTTAAAAAAAATACTTGGAAGTCTAATTCTGGTACTAATTGTACACTATTCAAACAAAACAAAACAAAACAAAAAACAAAAACAACTTATGCGCAGTGACCAGGTAATTAGGATTCCTAACTGATAACCTGAACTCATTTCCCAAAGCCTTTTTAAGATATATATGGTCATTTGTGTCAGCTGAGGAGAGATTAAAGAACAAGGCTTTACAGGCCAGTTACTCAGGACTTGGAAATCAGGATCCATTGGCAAAGCTTTTCAGAAAATGACTAAAAACTCACTCTTCACAATTCCAAATTGTTCTTCCTTCTGTGCAAGGGAAAGAGGGATGAGAAGGAAGAAATATGGGAACTAAGAAACCTCAAACAAGGTAAGTTATGTTAACTTTATTAGATAAAGTAAAACATAGGTGTACGGTGTGCAATACAGAAAAGGACATGTCACCTCTGTGTGGATCCCAGTTAATTTAGTTAATCGATGGTAAGAAGTAAAACCCACTATTGTATTTATAGAAAGGAGGTACATGGCAGGCAAGTCAGTTCACTAACTTCAAGGATTTTGAACATAAAGGAGTGAAAGTGTTTGATTCTGTTTGGGCAACAGGAAGGAACAGAGCTGAGGAGGACTGAGATGTGCAGACATTCCCCAAGAAAGATCTCACTGACATCAATTCTTCAGATGCATGCTGGTTGCCAGTGGCTTATGCCTGTAATACTACTCAGAAGGCTTAGATCTGAGGATTGTGGTTTGAAGCCATCTGGGATAAGAAAGTTTGTAAGTCTTTTATGTTTTACAACTCAAGAATATTCATATTTGTTGCTAATTGCAACCCAAGGCAGTGCAATAGGATACCAAGCTGAAGAAAATTAGAAAATACCAGACAGGTATAGAGAAAAAGAAAAAAAAAATCAATGAGGACCTTGGGTACCAAGGCTTACTGGCACCTGGGCCCCAGGTCACACAAGCAATCATATTTATTTGAATTCATGCTGGGAATGTTACCATGGATACATGCAAAAATGAAGCTTCTATATTGCAATCAGAGCCACCACAGTGAGTGAGAAACACTGGTTCCTTTTGTGTTTTGAGAAAGGAGAATGCAACCCAGAGAAAATCCAGACATTTGGTCTATTTTATCTAGCTTCCTAGGTTAAGTTGTCAATTCTTTTACCTCCCAGGCTTCAAGGCCTTTAAAGCACTATGGAAGGGGGCAATAGCTTAACCCTCTCCAGAGCTGTGCTTTTTTGTAAAATTGTGAAAATACCATACAGAGGAGTACAATTACATTGGCAAGATAGTGAGTACATTTCTTATCAAGCATTCTTACCTCCTCCTTTGTTTCCCCTTACCATCCCTTCCCTCTCAACCCCCCTTCTCTCCCTCCACCCCCCACCGAAGTTGTAAAGTTCATTTTTCAACATAACATCTTATACATTTCATTGTTGTAATGGGGTCACCTGTAACCCTATTTATATATTTATTGATTGATTGATTTTTTATTGTGAAAATACCATACAGAGGAGTTACAATTGCATGGGCAAGATAATGAGTACATTTCTTATTAAGCATTGTTGCCTCCTCCTTTGTTTTCCCTTCCTATCCCTTTCCATCTCCCATCCCTCCCCCATCCCTCCCCACACCCCTCCCTCCCGCTCTTCCTACCCCCCCCAAAGTTGTAAAGTTCGCTTTTCGACATAATGTGTTGTACATCTCATTGTTGCAATGGGTCCACCAGTATCCCTATTTAAACAATTTGTTTTTCTTCCCTTCCTTTCCACAAATTATACCAACATCAAATACAGTGAAAGCAGGGCTAATACCATGGGGGAGGTACATATAAAGCAACAAAGAAATCATTTTATAAGTATGTTGGAAACAATCTCAAGAAAGAAAAAAACTTTGAATCCTTATCTTGGGGTTCATTTCACCTAACATCAACTTGTCTGACAGTTTCTGTTTGTCTCAGACATATACTAGTTATTTCAAATAACTTTGGGCCTGGCTTACTTCACAGAGCTGTGTTTTAACCTTTGCATGGTCAGCTCTCAGCTTTCTGAGTACTATTGAGGTGGTGTTCCAACCTCTCAAACCTTTTCCAGGTTCAACAGCTCAGCTCGAGTCTCCTACACCTATTAATATTAATAGTATAGATTACAAACAGTACTAAGATAAAAATAACATTATACATTTAAACAGAAATAACTGACTGCATTCATTTATCCAGGACAAAAAATTTAGCACTGCTGTTTAAGTCACTAATAACACTTTTTTAAGATATACTTTCATGGATTTCATAAAACTTCCTATATACTCCTTAGAGTGTCTTTTTACCTCCCATTTTTATTTATTGCATTTGCATAGTAGTATATCATCCTTAAAATCATATCACCTCATAATTAAAGTTTATCTTGTAAGTAAATACTTATGAGACTCCAATAAAATATCAAAAAAGCTGAAAGTGGATCTGTGGCTTAAGAGCTATAGTACAAGCCTTGAGCAAAAGAGGCTCAGGGGCACTGTCCAGGCCCAAAGTTGAATCCCTAGTGTCCACACATACACCACCCCCACCCCAGACCCCACACACAATCAGATGATAATGTCTATGAAGTTCTTCCTTAGGATGATCTTGGTGATGTCAGCAACTGTATGAAGTTTCTATCTCTCTTCCATGCATTTGTGGTAGTAGACAGCAGAGTCACTGTAGTATAACATGTGTCTAAGATGGCATTAGCAAAGGCTATCATGTAACATATGCAACATAATGTCCAGCTCTCTTGATGGTAGATCTGCACATCTTGAGACTTGATGTGACCCATGTACTCCTAAACTCGCTTTCCCATCCTCTGTGCCACCTGCTGCAATGATTCACTATCCACACCAAATAGGCTTTCATAACCTTTCCCTAATTATCTGAATACTGGATGCCAGAGATGTCATGGAGACACTCTGTGGCTATTCCCCTCCCCTGACAGTCCATTTTACCTCCTATGCTCTCCTCACAGATGTGGGCAATGGTCTCTGAGAGACTTCGTGCCTCATCTTGGAGAGATTTAGTTTCATTGTATCCATAAGCTTTGGGAAATCATGCAGTGAAGGGTCCAGGTTAGGAACATAGCTCCTCCTTCTGCAGGTTTTCCTGTATGTTCTCTTGGCCATTGAACAGAAGGGGGGTCTCTGAAAGGGAATTTATATGGTGTTCTCTGTCTGTCTTGGTCCATATAACATAGAACCACTTTCCCATCCCTTTAATGATTTAGACATGCTCCATGTGATTTGTGCTGCACTGCTCTCAATGTAGTAACAATGTAGAGGACACAACTGGATGTTGTATGGATAGCTGTCCATACTTGGGCATGAGTCCCCTTCCAGCCAGGGCCCATAACTCCATGCTGGGAAAGTGAGAGGAAGATTAGCTGGCTTATATCTATGTAGTCTGAATGACCCCAGGAGGCATTGAGGCCTCCTTTTCATGTCCATGGCCCCTCAGCATATTGATAAAGAATGACACACCATGCCCAATCATCACCAAAATGCTCACCTGGTCCTGGGCATTATCACCACCATCTCACCCACTTCTAGAATATTCCCTTTTTCAAGGCATTGCCAATCCTCCTCCTTGCATTCTCAGTTAAAATACTGCTGTCCATGAGTAAAGAGAAGAAGACAAGGAAGCAGCTACCCTAGGGAAAGTAAATACTGGACCTCTTCCATGGTGAGAAGATAATGCAACCTGGAACTATAAAATAGCGAAGGACTTAAGATGGTTGTGCACACAGTTTGTGTAGAAAAAATGCCAGACCTAGTATGCCCTGTTCAGAGTTTCAGTCCATAATCGTCTCTAACAAAGTCATCTTAGGTACAGATAAACCAAGTTCATAGTGTCTTTCCTTCTTTTATTCTGTGCCTTTCTGGGGCTTGCAATCAGGAAATGGATACTATACCTGTAGTTTGTTTTTCCCCTCAAGTCTACTGTTTTACCACTGGAGCCACAACTCTACTTCTAGATTTTTTTTGTACATAATTTGAGATAAAATTCGTATAGGCTTTCCTACCCAAGTTGGCTTCAATCACTGATCCTCAGCCTCATGAATAGCTAGGAGTACAGGCTTGGCCACTGAGCCTGGCAGCAATACTCTTCCTTTTTTATTTCCTTTTCTTTATTTTTTTTGTCAGTTACGGGCATGAATTCTGGGCTTGGGCACTGTCCCTCATCTCTTCAGATCAAGGCTAGTGTTCTACCACTTGAGCCACAGCGTCCCTTCCAGCTTTCTTTCTGCTTATATGGTACTGAGGAATTGAATTCAGGGCCTCATGAATGCAAGGCAAGCACTCAACCATTGAGCCACCTTCCCAGCCTCATTTTCGTTTTCTTAAAAAATATTATTAGGAATATGATGTTCAGAGGGGTAACAGTTAAGTCAGTTAAATTAAACAGTTGTCAGGTAATGAATACATTTTTTGGGGATAATTACACCCCTTCCCTTGCTCTCAGTTTATCCCTCCCACTGTGGCTTTTTTGTGGTTAACTGGAGATAAGGGTCTTCCAGACTTTGCTGCCCAGGGTGACTTTGAACCACAATCCTCAGACATCAGTCTGCTGATGAGCTAGGGTTGAGCTTTAAAGTCAGGATGACTGTTCTGAAGGTTGTTCTATATTTTCTATGGGCTGTGGGCCTGAATGGACTTAGGCAGTGAATGCCAGGCAGGTCTGTCATCTGGAAGCATGTGTCCTACTTAAGCCTGACTGGCTCTCAGAACAGATAGGTGATGCTTTCAGAGCAAGAACCAGTGTGTACTAGCTCAACAGAAGTCTTCACTATATTTATCTCATTCAACAACTACTGGGTTGCTTATCTTATCAACACTTTTTCTTTCTTAAGAATATATGTATTGTAAGATTGCAGTAACTACAGATTTGTAATGGCCTAAGAATATATGTGTGTTATCATATTTAATATCCAAACTACATAACTGCTCCAAATCATGTTTTATTTATCTTAAAGTAGTTCTTGAATAATACTCTTTATTAGTAATGATATTATTAATATAAGTATTAAAGTTTTTTAAACATGTTTCTCTTATTAGATTAATCCTTACAGTGACATTGAAAACACCTTCTGGAGCAGCAATGGAAAAGATACTTGGTGAATACTAAGAATGAGGGATGAGAAGTGTGAAAAACTAAGAGACTTACAAGTGTGACTGGGAAACATCTTCCACAGAGCAGAACCCCAGACTTTTGAAGGTATGTCAGTGTGAGAATAGGTCTTCAACCAGTTCACATGACCACATGGGTGAGTCTCAATGTTGCCACATAGATTCCTATATGAAAGACTCATGTCTGATGGGCTTTCACAACGCCAGATTTATGAAAGTTTGCTGTCTTCTTTCCTTCAATATTACTTCATACTTTAGTATTGAGTGCATTTTTTCTTTAAAGCATGAAAAAAAAACACCATCTTTTGGACTGAGGTGTTTCCTGTCTCCCTAAGAATAGCTCTGGTATTTAAGAGGATTCCTGACAGGTTCCAGTGCCTCACTTCTTTAATACCAGCTACTCATGAGGCTGGGATTTGAATATCACAGTCGAAGCCTGCCTTGGTAGGAGAGTCCATCAGAATCTCATCTCCAATCAACTACCAAAAAAGCCAGAAGTGGAGCTGTAGAGAAGCCTGAGCCCCTGCCCAGCCTTCAGGCACACACACACACACACACACACACACACACACACACACACACACACACACACACACGTGTCTTCCTGCCAGGCTTGTCCATGGGGTCCCATGAAATTGTTGGAGACCTCTCTTCAAATGGACTCACCCTTGTATTCATGCCATTAATGTGGAAATTGACTCTCAGTCACCTATAGATCTATTGGTTCAGATTGTGTATTTTGCATCCCACTTCCTCTGCTTGTTTTCTGAGGTGAGTCTTATAGCTCAATACAGCTGTCCATACACTTCAAGATGCTGCTTATGATCTCAGGGCCTGCATTCACACTCCAAATGGAAAAATAAAATATAACCTGAGGGTCTTGTTTAAATAGGGATGCAGGTGGACCTATTGCAACAATGAGATGTACAAGTCATTATGTCAAAAAACGAACTTTGCAACATTGCTGGGGGGGGAGGATCTGGTAAGGGGTCAGGGAAGGTATGGGAAGAGATGGGAAGGAAAACATAGGAGGAGGCAACAATGTTTGATAAGAAATGTACTCATTATCTTGCCCATGTAATTGTAACCCTTTGTACAGTATTTTTACAAAACAAAAACAAAAACAAGAACAAAAAACAAAAAAACAAATCAGCAACTTGCAGATGGCTGCCGGTTTTACATTTGTTTTCTTTGCAAGGTGACCATACTGGGTCTGAATGACATGGCTGAAAAGTGTTTCTAACCTGGCATTGCTGAAGTCTGGCAGGCTACCAAGGAAGCCATAGGCCAACACGGCCACATAGGCCCTGTGTTCGAAGCCTGGTCCTGACCCCTACCAATGCAGGGAGATCCTAAGAGTCTGGTTCCTATACATAGGAATACCGATAGAAGGTTATGAATGTCAAGGTTGAATTAGTTGTTCCTTAATGATAATACTATAAAATTAAACAGAGTGATTTTAAGAGGCCAATGGATTTTAATGGATATATTTTGACACATTAAAAGAATACTATTAATTACATGGACACAATAGATTCAGGACAGTAGTTGATTTAATCAATATTTCATTAAGGATGGAAATGAAAATATTAATTACATGGAGGCATAATAAATACCCAAGAATTGCTAGGAATGTAGTTTATATAACTGAAGAATGTATAGACATCTCTGGCACTCTTTAAAGATCTATATTTATTTGTGTAGTACCATCTGCATGTCAATCTGTTCTTATTTTATCAATCCCTGGGGCTTGATCTCAGGTGCTGGGAACTTCTTGTAAGCTCTATATGCCCCAGGCTGGTGTGCTGACACTCACCCATTCATGAATTGGGCCATGTAGGCTATGAGTGCAGATGCCAGCCCTCAGAAAAATTGAATGGTGGAGTAAGAAGCCTATGGTGACACATGTTTTCCTTTTCTGTGAAAGTCCTGGGTGTCAGGTGTGAAGTTTCATACATAGGCAAATCTATATCTTATGTAATAAATGTAGTAAATGTTTCATGTGTAATAACAGTCAATAAAAATAAATGGTAAATAAATAAAATAAAACAAAAAATAAAATGAATAACTACACTAAGTGCAATATGGAGTCAACATACAGGGCTCGATCTCAGGGCCTGGGAACTGCCTGGCAGCTGAATTGGCTAGAGGCTGCTGTGCTGGCAGTCACCCATTCATGAACTGAGCCTTCTAGGCCCTGAGTTTAGATACCAGCACTGCCAAAAATGTAATCATGGAGTGAGAAGCCGAGTGTGACACATTTTCCTCTTCTTTGAAAGTGCTCGGTGACAGGTAGGATGTATAAATTGTATGCAAATCTATATGCTATGCAATAGGATGTCATAAAGGTAAGAAATGACATAGGTGGAAGAAAAACAGATTGAATTAGTAGTGAATCATTCTGGGATAAAATTCAACGCAATTATTATAGGATTGGATTAAGTTTAATTAATATTTTATTGAGCATTAAGAGAATAAAAATTACATGGAGACATAATTAAATACCTAATAATGGGTAGTAACACACGATGCATAATTTAATTTGTCTCATTTATAAAATATGTGATTATATGTATGGATGTATGTACATTTATGATAAATAATAACAGGATATTGAGTAATTATTAATGCTTTATTAATTGTTCAACTGGGACACATCATTAAATGGAGACATAATTTAAAACCTAATAATTGGTAGTAATATTATCTATAATTCAATAATATACAGACATCTATCTTTTTGTGTATATAATACTTATATACAGGAAGCTCTACCTATTTATACCTCGTTCACTCCTGGGGCTCGGTGGTTGAGTGCTCGCCTAGTAAGCAAGAAGCCCTGGGTTGGATTTCTCAGTGCCACATAAACAGAAAATCCAGAAGTTCTGCTGTTTTTCAATCAATTGAATGCTAGCCTGGAGCACCAACACTTAGGGACATTTTCTAAGCCCTTACTCAAGACCCAGGACTGCCGCCAAAAAAAGGTAGAATGTTCTACCTGCAATGATATAAGGACAGGACTTCAAATACATCAGCACAGAGCAAGCTAGGAGTCTGGTGCTGACAGCTGCCACCTAACCTGACTTAGCTATATGTAAACCGCTGCAACCCAGCTGCACGGAACCAGACACTGATGGCTGGCTTAACCCCATCATCCTAACTGTTTGGGAGCTTTAAAACCCAGCCCTGGTAGGAAGTCTGTTAGACTCTAAAATGTGGCTCCTAGTGGCAGAGCTCTAGCCCTGAGCAAATGTTATTAGAACAGTATCCACATGCTTTGAGTTCAAGCCCCATGGTTAACCCCCCACAAAAAAACACCCCTCTAAACCATTAGATGTGATCTTGTGTGGTTTGTGAAATGTTCCTCAAAGAGGGGTAATACTGATGAAACCACCCTAATCCTAATGACAATTTGTGGAATAGAGCTATGTGCTGAGCCCTTCATAGGGTGCTCTGTGCTGAGTCTTGCACAGGGTGCTATGTGCTGAGTCCTTTACAGGTTGCAGTGTGCTGAGTCCTGCATTGGGTGCTGTGTGTTGAGTCATGCAAAGATTGTCACGTGCTGTGTCCTTCATAGGGCACATTCATTCATCTGGTACTTGTAAGATCTTCACAACTGAGATGATTTTGCAGACAAAAAATGTGATATATATATCACATTCTATGCCTTCATAAGAAAAAATGACATTGCCACATTTGTTAGGAAATGGAAAGATTTGGAAAAAATTATATTAAGTGAAGTAAGACAGGCCCAAAGAAACATAGGTCCCATGGTTTTCCTTATTTGCAATAACTAGTATATGCCTGAGACAAGCAGAAAATGTCAGATATGTTGCTCTTAGGCGAAATGAACCACACCATAAGGATTCAAATGTTTTTTCTTTCATGTGGTTGTTTCTAACATATTAATAAGATGATTTATTTGTTGCTTTGTAGGTCTCTCCCCCTGTTTTCACTGTATTTGATGTTGGTATAATTAATGGAGGGGAAGGGAAAAATCAAATTGTTTAAATAGGGATACAGGTGGACCCATTGCCACAATGAGATGTACAATTCATTATGTCTAAAAACGAACTTTACAACTTGGGGGGTGGGGAGTGAGGGGGAAGGGATAGGAAGGGGAAACAAAGGAGGAGGCAACAATGCTTACTAAAAATTGTGTTCAATACTTTGCCAATGTAATTGTGACCCCTCTGTACAGTATTTTCACAATAAAGAAAAACAGGAGTTTGATTAAAAAAAGAATATTGTGGCTCAGATGTGTCCCCATGGCATGGACAAAATTATGTATAACTGAAGGCTAGTGAGTTGTCTCATGCAGACAATTGTTTTGTTCTATTTTTACTCAGTCATGTACATTGAACTTGGGGCCTAGGCACTGACCCTTACCTCTGGGCTCAGGATAGCCCTCTACCACGTGGAGCCAAGGAACCCCTTGCATCAGAGTGCCACTGCCTAGGGGTCTATAGCTGAGGTCTGTCATCCTGCCATCTCAGGAAGCTGAGATCTGAGGATCTGGGTTCCAAACTATCTCAGACACAAAAGGTCCCAGGAGACTATTATCTCCATTGACCACTAAGAAACCTGAAGTGAAGTTTGGTGTTTGTGGCTCATGCCTGTCATCCTAGCTACTCAGGAGGATGAGATCTGAGGATCATGGTTCAAAGCTAGGCTGGGCAGGAAAGTCCTTGAGACACTGAACTCCAACGAACCACAAGGAAACCTGAAGTGGTGCTATGGCTCAAGTGGTAGAGCACAAGACTTGAGCTGAAGAGCTCAGGGACAGCACCCAGGTCCAGACTTTAACTGCTACAACAGACAACAACAACAACAAGAAAAACACAGAAACAAACTAACCAACCTGAAGCAGAGGGCTGGGAACGGGCCTTAGGGGTAGAGTGCTTTGCATATATGAAACCCTGGGCATGATTTCTCAGGACCACATCACTAGAAAAAAGCCTGAAGTGTCTCTGTGGCTCAAGTGGGAGAGAGATATCCTTGTACAAGAGAAACTAGGTACACTGCTTAGGTCCTAAGTTCAATCTCCAGGACTGGTGTATGCACGAATGCACATGGACACACACACACACACACACACACACACACACACACACACACACACACACACACACACACACAGACCAGAAGTGAAGCTGTGACACCAAATGGTAGAGCACTGGGCTTCTGCACTGAGCTCATGTTTAGCACTCAGTCCCTGTGTTCAACCCCAAAACCTAGCCACCCAGTGCCCAACTAGGAGAGGTCAAATATTTCAAAACCTGATGAGTTTCACCAGCCCTAGATGACAAGAAGCGTTGTGATATCCGACATGTGCTTGATTTCCCAAGGTTCCAGAAACTTAGGAGAGGCATCATAGGCCCATCATTGCCTGCAATTAAACATTTCAATAGGTTCAGTGCCCTAGTTGTCCGCCAGAAGGACTCCTGAATTATATTGAACAATGTATCTGAACACCAGAATTTAGTCTCACAAAGGCAAGATAAGTGCAGGAAACTTGGCCTGCCAAGGGTGGTGGCATAAATGAAGGCTTCCTGTCAAAACAGAGCACGGGTGAGCGAGATAGCTTGTGGTACAAAGAGGCCTTTTTTTCCTGACTTTCAGAGCCTACCCACACTCATCCTCACTAATTGGCCCAGATGGAGTTGTTTGTTACACAGCTGTACAGGAGTGAGGCTTTTTGTCTGCCTGTCCAGACAATGAGAGACTTCTTCCAACAGGCCTGGGATGCAGAGAAACCCTCAGGCTACACTGGGAACAGTGAGGGGAGCCCTGGAACATGCAATGTCTTGAAAGCCCTGTCTGTGCTATGAAATCATTGTATTGAAAACAAATTTCCTAGTTCAGTGCCATTCATCATAGCTACTCTGGAGATTCACCTATAGGGATACATCCATCCATATACAAATACATAGAGCTACACTGTCTTTTTCTTTTTTGGTGGGGGGCAGGTCCTGGGGTTGGACAGTAACCCTAGCCATTGTCCCTGATCTCCTTTTGCTCAGAGGTAGTGCATTAAAATTCACAGCCCCATTTCTGGGTTTTTCTCTGATCTCATTGATATAATAGTGTCAAATTTCCTACACTGGCTGGATTCAAACTAAGGTTTTCTACATCTTAGCCTCCTGAGGAGCTGGAATTACAGTCAGCAGCCACTGGCACCTGCCTTTCTTTTCTTCTTCATTTTTTACTCTGGACATCTGACTTCTTAACAGGGTCATTCCAATGGTTTGAATTTATAAGTAAACTACCCAATGTTCTTTATAGCTGCCTTCTCTGAGAAGCATTTTCTCTCCTTATCTTCCCCTCTGGCTACAGGTTTGAAGCCAAAAATGAGAAATGAGTGTCCCAGGATTTTGGAGCAAATGTCCACAGGCCATGCCAGTTCAGTCACTTAGCATTGAGCTGTAGTGAATTTACTGTCTCAGGATGAGAGGACTGAAAACTTGAGCGATTTTCATACTGTCTGCATTGCTCCTTTTGTCTATAAAATTATGAATTTTTTTTTGTTTACACCCTTAAGTATCTAGAACACACTAGAAGCATCTTTCTGTTTCTGTTTTTCTCTAGAACCTCTTGAGATTTAAACTAAATGTTTGTGTGGAGCGGCTTCTCAGTGAATCCCTAAGGAAAGCCGCTTAATCCTCCTCAGGAGATCACCATTCAAAGCCAGCCTAAGCAGGAAAGTCTGTGAGCCTCTTATCTCCAATAAACCACCAGAAAACCAGAAGTGGAGCAGTGGCCCAGAGGGTAGAGCTCCAGCTTTGAGAGATAAAGCCAAGCAGGAGATACTGTCCAGAGCAGGCAGTAAAGCCTGGGATGCGCTTATGTTCAATTATCAACCAGATGGCTGGAAGTGGAGCTGTGGCGGTGGTAGAGCCTCAGCCTTGAGCAAAACAGCTCAGGAATGCATTGGGCCCTGTGTTTAAGCCCTGGGATGCCCACAAAAAAATTCAAAAAGAGAAGGCCAAGTTATGTATCAGTGTCCTCCTACCAACTTATGTGTGTATATTACTTCCCTGAGTGCAAACAGACCCTATGAAATGCTTCTGCTTTTACTTACTGATTTATTTTTCAGATATGCTCATTGCGCATACTGCAGCATTCTCTTCATTTCAAGCCCACATCACTTTTCTCTTCCGGGGCTCCATGCCTGCATCCTTATATGATGCACACTTAAGCTCTCAGCAGCCTTTATTTACATTTTATTATGAGGCCAACACAGGAACAGTCACAAATCAGGCAGGGGAAGAGAAGATCAGGGTTCATAGTTATTACAGCCATTCAGAAAAATTAACTTGGGGACGAAAAATGGTAGCATACTTATGTAAAAACTACCATTAAGAAAAAGATGAGGGGGCTGGGAATGTGGATTAGTGAGAGAGTGTTTGCCCAGCATGCAAGAAGCCCTGGGTTTGATTCCTCAGTAGCACATACACAGAAAAAGCCAGAATTGGTGCTGTGACTCAAGTAACAGAGTGCTAGAGACAGTGCCCAGGCCTTGAGTTCGGCCCAAGAACCGCCAAAGAGATACCAGGTAGGTAGATAGGTAGGTAGACAGACAGACAGACACATAGACAGACAGACAGACAGACAGACAGACAGAGAGATAGATAGATAGATAGATAGATAGATAGATAGATAGATAGATAGATAGATAGATAGATAGATAGATAGACAGACAGACAGACAGACAGAGAGACAGAGAGAGACAGACAGACAGACAGACAGACAGACAGACAGACAGACAGACAGACAGACAGACAGATAGATAGACAGATGATAGGTGAATCTGGTCTTGGATGTCAGTAGGAAAGAAGGGAACACTTCCCTACCATGAGGCCTTCTGCAGTATGCCAGGAAACCAGCATCGCCTTCACATAACCACAGAGCAGGAAGACTGTCTCTCTCCCACTTCTCAGGCAGTGGAGGGCCCGAGAGTCAAGAGGGCAGAACCAAGTTTTAACTCACATGCTTGGAGGCAGAAGAGAAAGGGCCCTGCCTCTCTTTGGACTGGGGATGTACATTAATGATGTGGAGAATGAAGGAAGGAGAATGGACTGGCAGAGGTAGAAGGGCCTTTAAATCTGACAGATAGAGAGTCAAGAACCTACTCCCTAAGACCAAAAAGCAGTATTTTTCTACTCTGTTCCTCCCCTCTCCCCTACTAAACTGGCTCTCTATTGGTAACCTAAAGATAGCCTGAGGCTCCCTTCACCTGAGGGAGGAAGGATAATTAGTCATTGTTTGAAGAGGCTGAGAAAAGCCTGACCCTGGTGTGACTCTAACAAATATTTCAGGTTTCCCCCCATTGCTGGCTGTGCCTGGAATGAATGAAGTGGTTTTGCAGCTCACTTCCCTGTTGAGTGTATACATTCTGCCTTCTAATCCTGCAGGCCTAGGTCTCTGCACCTAGCCTGTTTTTTTGAAACTGTTTCCTGTCCTTCAAATAAAGAGTTACATTGGAGTTCTTCCTGCTAGCAGGGCTAGGTCTTGGATCCTGAGAACTTCATTTATACCCAGGATGGGTCAATGATGTTTCTTTCCTGCTTTTATAGCTTGAGAACTCTAAGAACATTTAGAATGTAAGTAACTTCTCATCACCAAGGGAAACCCAGGAATTCTTGAACATGTGATCTTTCGGAAGCCCACTGGAGGACACAAGATGATTACAATCTTCACGTGAGTGGCTGGGCAGATGGATCTGCTACACTTGAACCTTGAACTCAGCCTGCTCTCCTAGTCCATGTCCTTCTTTGGTCCTTGTCCTGCTAGCTCCTCAGGAGCTTCCAAGATAGAAATAGATTGATCAAACCCAAAGGGAGTTACTGGCTTTTTCCTTCTTTTTCTGTCCTTTGCTTTAAATGTCTTGCAGGTCTTTGGGCTTGAATTGTGGATCTAGGCTCTGTCCCTGGGCTCCTTTGGCTCAAGGCTAGCACTCTGCCACATGAGTCCCTTTCTGCTTTGTCTGTGGTGAAGTGGAAGTCAGAGCCTCATAGACATTCCTGCCCTGGCTGTCTTCACCCTGTGATCCTCAGACCTCAGACTGCTAAGCAAGGTTGACAAGCATGAGCTTCTGTTGCTCTGCTAAGTTCAGAACTGTAATGACATTGAAAATACAAGTCAACTGCTCATCATAAAGGGCCTGGGGAGCATATTAACCTTTTCAACATTGGATCTTTCAGAACCCTGTAGAAAGCAAGGTTATAATGCTAAAGACAGAGAGCCTGAGCATATGAATCTGCTATACTTGAACATTGAGCTCTGACTCCAATTCTGATGTACACCAGCATTCATTTTCCAGAAAATGTTCTCATAATTAACAAATAGGAAAAGTACTTTGATTAACCCTCACTTTTTTCCCCAGATATGTGTCTCGAACTCAAGCCTGGGCACTATCCCTAAGCCCTTCAGCTCAAGGTGAACACTCTACCACTTGAGTCACAGCTCCATGTGGGGTCTTTTGGTGGTTCATTGGAGGTAAGTGTCTAACAGGCTTTCCTTGGCTAGGCTGTCTTTGAACTGTGGTCTTGAGGTCTCAGCCTCCTGATTAGCTAAGGTTGTAGGTGTGAGCCACCGGCATCTGGCCTATTGTTTTTGCCAGTGCTGAGGCTTGAACATAGGTCCCGGGGTACTGTCTCTGAGCTTCTTTTTCTCAAGGATAACACTCTACCACTTGAGCCATTCCACAGCTTCTGGCTTTTTCTGAGTATGTGGCACTGAGGATTTAAACCCTGGTATTCATGCATGCTGAGCAAGCTCTCTACCTATAAGCCACATTCCCAGCTTCACTCTTACTATTTTATCCCTCAACTTGCCTATCCTCAAGAAAAAGCCTCTGAGTATAAATCATCTAAAGAAATCCCTATAGGAAGTTGTCCAAAAATGAATAAGACAAAGCTCATACTGGGGACACATTGTAAACATGTGATGACTGTGACAAATGCCTCCATTTAATTATGTATCATATTTCAACACTTAATAAAGTATTAATGAAAAATGACTCAATGTCCTAAATTATTGTGTATAATTTTATAATAGATGTACAAAATGTAATAAATATTATGTATGTATGTAATAATACTAAATACATTAAACAACGAATAAATGAATAAAATAAAAATAAAAAACAATGACAATAATAATAATATGTAATAAACATACATATGTAAGTATATATCATAAATATTTTCCATTGCAGGGCCTTACTGCAGGCCTTGGGAACTATAGCCTGAATTTGTTTTCCTCAAGGACTGTAAGCTTTGCCTTTACCCATGGTGCAAAAGAGTTACCTGGAATGTGAGATCAAATCCCAGCAATGGCAGAAATACTGGCCCCATTTCCAAGACAGTGACAATTTTTTTTTTGATGAAAGCACTTATGTTTATTCAGTTCCATACTGAACATTTCAAAAAAAAGCAGTGTAGAATTTTGTACAGCTATTCAGACATCTTTCCCTTACCCCCAAAGTCCTTCTCTGAGCACTAAATTGTTTATTTTTTGTATGATGTTTATTGTAAAAATGATGTACAGGGGGTTACAGTTATATGAGAAAAGTAATGAGTACATTTCCTATTGAGCATTGTTGCCTCTTCCTTTGTTTTCCCCCTACTATCCCTTCCCTCCCATTTCCACAACTACCTCCCCCTGCCAAGATCAGTGACTTAATTTTAAATTTTGGATTGGCACAGGGTTTGAACTAAAGTAGTGGTGACTCTGCACCTTGCCTCACATTGGTATGGATTTACCAAGACCCTGAGTTCAAATCCCAGGATAGAAAATAAAACTAGCAGAAATTCCAAATCAGGAAGCTTTATTTTTTAAATTTAGTTAAATAAATAAATAAATAATTTGTTTGTTTGTTTGTTCTTTTTTTGCCAACCACGGATTTTGAACTCAGATCATGGCAACACTGCCTGAGCTTTGATATCCCTAGGCTGGGCTGCAGCCTCTTGACCCAAAGCCAATCCTGGGATCTCAAGCCAAGAGGGCTTGCAGGAAGAAAAAAAAAAGTGGAACAGCACCAAAAGTAGTGAGCTGCAGAGGGTTGGGGGGGTTATAATTTTTTTCTTTGCAGGGTGACCCTACTGGTTCTGAATGACACAGCTGCAAAGTGAACCTGACCTGCCATTGCTGAAGGCTGGCGGGCTATCAGGTAAGCCATAGGCCCACCTGTCAACATAGGCCCCAGGTTCAAATCCCTGTCCTGACACCTACCTACCAGTGGCGGAGATCCCAAGAGACTCGTTCCTATGCATAGGAATACTGATTGAAAAAGTAGTTCGTGCATTGGTTTAGTCTAAAATTGGATGCAAGAATCCTAGGATTCTGATTGATCTTAATTAATAGTTTATTAAGCATGAAAAGAATAATATTCCTTCAATGGACGTATAATAAATACCTAAGAGTTCGTAGGAAAGTAGTAGATGTCATTCAATAATACATAGTCGGCTCTGGCACTTTTTACCAATATATATTTATTTGTATATCACCATCTGCCTATCCATGTATCACTGTTTTGGCCAAACCTGGGGCTCATTATGAACACCTGGGAACCACCTGACAGCTTTATTGGCTAGAGGCTGCCAGGCTCACACTCACCCATTCATGAATTGAGCCTGCTAGGCCCTGAGTTCATATCCTAGCACTGTGAAAATTTAATCTTGAATTAAGAAGCTGAGTGTGACACATGTTTTCCTTTTCTGGGAGAGCCCTGCGTTTCAGGCATGATGGAGAACACATCTAAAAATCTAGATACTATGTGATAGAATATAAACAATATAATAAATGGTATAGGTGTCATCAGAGTCAATAAAATAAATGGTAAATAAATGAATAAAACAAAAAATAAAATGAATAATCACACAAAACACAGTATGGACTGAACATCTATATGGAAGTATAAATTCTACCACACCAAACACGATATGGACTGAACATCTGTATGGAAGTATAAGTGCTATCTTTAAAATGCATATAAGGAGTATGTTTTCCAGGCCTGAGGCTTGAATTCAGCCACCATATTAAAACGGTATGGAGGGAGATCCCTAGATATTAGTTTATGGACCTAGGAAGAGTCATGGAATGCGATTGATGTCATCTGTGAACCAGTAGTTCATGCGTGATGGGAGTAGGAAATGACAGGCAAGAATCATGGGGTATTGCTTATTTGCAATGAAGATTTGATGAAGCATGACAATAATCATCAGTTGTGAAATGGAGGCATCAGGAAAGATCCAAGAATCGGTAGTCACACAGTAGATTCGATTCCATCACAGGTGGCCATCTCTCCTACTCTATACAAATATGTACTTATTTGCATACTATCTTCAGCTTATAAATGGATGACTGCTGTGCACCCTCCCCCTACCCTCCACCTGGGGGCTCAATCTCAGGTCCTGAGAACGGCCTAGCTCCTTAGTGGCTCATAGGCTGGTGTGCTCACATGGACCATTCACCTCTTGGGCCTGCTAGGCCCTGAGTTCAGACCCCAGCACTGCCAAAAGACTCATCCTGATGTCAGAAGCCAATTGTTGCACCTGTTTTCCTTTCCTGTGCAAGTTCTGGGTCTCAGCTAGGATGGAGAATGCATGGGTCACCCTGTGGCCATGGAAATTGGTTGTCATCCATGTCAGCACAGTTATACCTGTCATCATATACACAAGAAAATACACACTACATCCATGAATAGCATACAAAATAGAGAGAATAACTACACTAAATGATCGATGCAGTCCACACTCAGATGTGAATGTACATCCCATGTTTCAATGATGCATTGATGTCTATTGTGGCATCCCTGGGGCTCGATTTCAGTTCCTGGGAACTGCCTAGTTCCTTCATGGATCACAGGCTGGAGTGCGCATGTGGACCCATTGGACAGTTGGGCCTCCTAGGCCCCAAGTTCAAATCCCAGCACTGCCAAAAATTCACCTTGATGTGAGAAGCCAGTCTTTGCACCTTTTTTTTCTGTGCTGTGCATGTTCTAGGTCTCAGCTAGGATGGAGAATGCATAGGCAACTCTCTACTTATGTGAATAGGTTGTCATCCAGGTCAACACAGTTATATTTGTCATTCTATACTCAAGAAAATACACACCACATCAATGAATAAGGTAAAATAATGAGAATGACTACACAGAACGCAAGGTACTACCCACCCATGTATGGAAATAGAGGTCCTCTGTTTAAATTGGGAATTTATGACTATATTGGCCCCTACCCTGGGGGGCTTGATCTCAGGTCCTGGGAACGGCAAAGCTCCTTAGTAGCTCACAGGCTGGTGTGCTCACCATGTCCCATTCACCAATTGGGCCTGCTAAGCCTTGAGTTCAAATCCCAGTACTGCCAAAAGCTTCACCCTGATGTGAGAAGCCAATTGATCCATCTGTTTTCCTGTCCTGTGAAAGTCATGGGTCTCAGCGCAGATGGAGAATACTATATAGTCAGCTCTATAGACATGGGGATAGGTTGTCATCCATGTCATCACAGTTATATCTGTCATCATACTCAATAATCATGAATAAGACACAAAATAAAAAGAATAACTACACTGAATGCAAGTTGCATAACACACCTGTAGGTAAAGAGAGATCCTATGTTTAAAAAAGGTGGGCTTATTATTTTGTCCAGTGCTGGGGCTTCAAATCAGGCCTGGGACCTGGCCTGACATTCTAGTCTTGAAGGATGGTGAGCTTCCCTTTCCACCACAATTCAACAGAGCTACCCAGACCTGAATTCACATCCCAGCACTGACAAAAGTTTCATCCTGATGTCAGAATCCAGTCATTGCAAATATTTTCCTCTCCTGTGAAAGTCCTGGGTCTCAACTAGGATGGAGAATGAATTCATAGGCAATCCTATAACCATGGGAACAGCTTGTCATCCATGTCAGCACAGTTATACCTATAAGCAATAAAATACGCAGTACCTCTATGAATTAGGAACAAAATAAGGAGAAGTGCACTGAATGCAAGATGCTGCCCACACATGTATGTAAATATAGATCCTATGTTTAAATTATGAATTTATGACTATCTGGCCCTCTCTGGCACTCGATGTCAGGTCCTGGGAATGGCCTATCTCCTTCATTGCTCACAGACCTGTGTCCTCACATTGACCCTTTCCTCAATTGGGCCTGCTAGGCTCTGAGTTCAAACCCCAACACAGCCAAAATATGAATCCTGATGTGAGAAGCCAATCGATTCACATATTTTCCTGTCTTGCGAATGTCCTGGGTCTCAACTAGGATGGAGAATGCATAAGAAACCCTATAGACATGGCAATATGTTGTCATCCATGTAAACACTGTTATATCTGTAACCATACGCAGTAAAATATACAATACCTCCATGGATAAGAAGTAGACCGAATGCGAGATGCTGTCCACACATATATGTAAATATAGATCCTATGTTTAAACAATGAATTTATAACTATTGTGGCCCACCCTGGGAATCAATGTCATATCCTGGGAATGGCCTTCCTCCTTAGTTGCTCACAGGATGGTGTGTTCATATTGACCTATTTGCCAATTAGTCGTGCTAGGGTCTGAGTTCAGATTCCAGCACTACCAACAATTGGATCATGGAGTAAGAAGCTGAGTGTAAAACTTGTTTTCCTTTTCTCTGAAAGTCCTGGGTGTCAGGTATGATGGAGAACATGTCTACAAATCTAGATGCTATGTGATAGAATTAATGGGTGTCATCATAGACAGTAAAATCAATGGTAAATAAATGAATACAACAATAAATACAAGGAAAAACCACACCAAACTTGTATGGACTGAACATCTATAGGTAAGTACAAAGCCTATCTTTATATAAATAGTATGTTTTCAAAGGCTGGGGCTTGAATTCAGGCCTAGTCAACAAGCCTGAAGTTCTTATCTTCAAATCCACTGCAGATTTACCCAGACCCTGAGTTCAAATTCAAAACCTGGCAGAATAAATGGTGGGAATTGCAAGCCAGGGAGCTAAATTTATTTTATTTTATTTTTTCCCAGAGTGGGGGTTGAACTCGGGTCGTGGCAACTCTGCTTCAGCTTCGATCACCCTAGGCTGAAGTGCAGCCACTGGACCCACAGCTGATCCTGGGATCCCTAGGCCTTGAAGGGGAAAAAAATCACAGGAAAAATGTGGCAAGATGGCCTTTTTATGTTTTCTTCCTTTGTGAGGTGACCTTCCTGGGTCCAAATGACACTGTTGCAAAGGGTATTTTACCTTCCATTGCTGAAGGCTGGTGGACTATCGGGGAAGCCATAGGACTACGTGGCAACATAGGCCCTGATTTCAAATCCCCGTCCTGACACCTACCAATGGCAGGAGATACTAAGAGTCTCATTCCCATCCATAGGAATGTTATCAATGTCACGGTTGAATGAGTTGATCGTGAATGATTCTTCTATAAAATTAGACAAGATGATTTCAGGAAGCTGATTGATTTTATTTAATATTTATGAAACATTAAAAGAATACTATTATTTACAGGAATGCAATAATTTCAGGACACTGATTTAATTAATAGTTTATTAAGGATGAAAACAATAACATTAATTACATGGAGGCATAATAAATACCCCAGAATTTGTAGGAATGAGTCTATATAACTGAATAATGTATAGGCATCTCTGGCACTCTATAAACATATATATTTATTAGTGTACTGTCATCCGCATGACAATCTGTTCATATTTTGTCAACCCCTGGGGCTCGATCTCAGGTCCTGGAAACTGCCTGTCAGCTCAATTTTCCCCAGGATGGCTTGTTGACACTCACTCATTCATGAATTTGGTCTTGTAGGCCATGAGTTCAGATGTCAGCACTCCCAAACAATTAATCGTGGAGTAAGAAGCTGATGGTGACACATTTTTTTTCCTTTTCTGTGAAAGTCCTGGGTGTCAGGTATAAAGTGAAATACATATGCAGACCTATAATCCTATGTAATCAATGTTCTATGTGTCATAATAGTCAATAAAATAAATGGTCAATACAAGAAAAACAAAAATGAATAACTATACTGAGTGTAATATGGAGTGAACATTTGTATATGAATATAAATCATATATTTAAAATGTACATTAATAGGATGGTTTTTAGTGCTGGGGATCAATTTCAGGCCTAAGGAACAGACTTGAATTTCCTGACTTCAAGGAGGCAAGCTACCCCTTCCACACAGTGCAACAGAGTTATCCAGACAATGAGTTCAAATCCCAATCCTGGCAGAAAAAATTACACCTATGTGAGGTCCAATTCTTAGGTATTTCGTTCTGCCTCCATTTAATGAATGTGATTATTTAAATGTTTAATGAAGTATTAACTAAAATTGATCAGTGTCCTAGGATATAATTGTGTATAATTTGATCCTAGAATCATTCAAGAACTACTCATTCAATCTTGACATTGATCACATTCCATTGGTAATCTTATGGATAAGAATGAGTTTCTTAGGTTCCCCTGCCATTTGGAGGTGGCAGGACCAGGATTCCAACTGTGAGCTCCAGCTCCCACCACTTCAACCCCAGGATAGGGAACTCACAGGTCTGTGCCAGAACATCAGCAAGACCAATGATTAGGCAGGCACCAGTGGCTCTCAGCAGTCCTCCTTCATACTTACAAGGCTGTGATAGGAGGACAATGGTCAAAGTCACCGTAGGCAGAAAAGTCCTTGAGACCCCTGTCCAATTTCAATGCCAACAAAGTCAGAAGTAGAGCTGTGTGGCTCCAGAGGTTGAGGGCTAGTCTCGAGCAAAAGCAGCTTACAGACTATGCCCAGATCCTGAGTTTAAGGTCCAGGACTGGCAACAAACAGACATACACAATGATCTAAAGCCGGTCACCCTCTTGTCCCCAACTGAATTAGACACAGTTCCCTGGGAAAGGGGCTGGGGAGCCACTGTCATCTTCACTCTGCCCATTCTGCCTGCATCACTGGATTCCGGCCATACTCCCATTCTTTCATGGTTCTTTCTGACCAATGGGATATAAGAATGGTGGTCACACCCCATTCCATGCTGCCTGATAGCACTGGGATTACTCTGTTGGTTGACACGACTACCAACAGTTGAGGAAGGTAGAGGTGGCTGAGTGGTCATCAAGACTCAAGCTGTAGGAGGAGAGGCCTTGCTCAGCCCTGCCACGCACCTGCCCATGCCCCGGTCCCCTTCAGCATTCCGCAGCACTGCATTTCAAACCTAGCACTGCTTGCTTGGACCCATGGTACCTCTTGGAGTCCTCAGGTGATGGCACACCACAGGCAGGCTTGTGGCCCTGACCTGGTCAAGGCCCCCCTGTCTCTGCTCCAGGCCTGAGTATTTACCATGCTACTGCCTTCGCTGCTCGAACCCACCAGGAGCTGCCTCCAACAGCTTCTCCCAGCAGCACATGTGAGTGGCCTCCTCCTGGGCCCATACCCTATGACCCCCACCATGCGATTCCCCCCCCTTCCCAACTGGACCTCCGGCTCCCCTATGCCCTACAGTCTGACCAGGGCGCTGCAACAAATGTGCCCCAGGGGTGGGGGTGGGAGTGGGTGTTGACCAGGGGATCCCACGCCCATCCCTAGCTGCCAGTGTCCCAGGAAACAGGGAAATGCAGGGATGGGTGAGGAGGGGGCACCACAGAGACCCTGGCTTGGAGCAGTGGGAACCACACAGCCATGCATCTACACCCTTCCTCTTCCTGGTGGGAACCTGGTGGCTTTAGTCAGAGGTGGGGAGCAGCACCTCCACACCTGCCTTCTTGGGTCTTTTCCTTTTTTCTGAGGGCTGGGGGTGTTGGATGCAGAAAATAGGTCTCTCTTGCTGTGTGAGCTCTTGTCCTCTGTGCTCGGTCACCCTTTCACCTGAAGAGAGGGTCCCAGAAGAGCCCAGTAGGGAAGTGACAGTGCTGGGGGTCAGAGCAGAATGTGAATATCTGGGAGGAACACCCCCCCAAACTCACATACACATACACCCAGCCTGTCCCTTCCCCCCAACTGTCAACAGTTCTCACAGAGTGATCACATTTCCCAGCTCTGCCAGCTTCTGCTGGTGCTCCCAGTCTATCTGGTCTCCTTGTCCTTCCCAAGAATCTGCCATGTGGCCCAGAAGCATGTAGGCTGGAAGTAGGGAGTAAGTCCATGTATGTAGCCTTTAGGGCCCCATCCATTTCCCCAACACCACCCCCACCTGGGGTCAGACACCCCTCTGGGGTCACCATGACCCCCTGCTTGTTTCCTCTCCTGGCTCTGAGGAGCTGCTTGTCTCGGGACTCCTTCACCCAGCGTCCTGGACTAGGGTTTTGTTGAATGGGGAGTCAAGGGTCTGGCCCTGGAGAAAGGGATAGGCAGGGTGGTGCTGCATCATTAGAGTGGTGCTCCCCTTGGGTTGGAGCTCCTGATTCCTCCAAGGGAAGCCCCGTGCACTAGCTTGTACATTGTCCCAGATGAGGAACCAACAAACTCTGGAGAGGCACTACTCTGAGTCTGTTTGTGTGTGTATGTGTGTGTGTGTGTGTGTGTGTCTGTGTGTGTGTGTGTCTGTGTGTGTCTGTGTCTGTGTGTGTGCATGAGAGAGAGAGGGAGAGAGAGATATCATCTTCCTCCTTGTATAACCTGACTGTGATCAGGTGAGTGATCATTTGGAAAATTGCAGGTGCTGCATGGACGAGTCTTCTGTCACTGGTCTGGATTTGTGTGTGTGTGTGTAGAAGTGGGTTGTAATAAGGTGGCTGGGTCCTTTGGTAACTTGTGCCTGATACATTTGGGGGATGCATGGGCTTTGTGGCTGAGGTCTGGGGGCCTAGAGTGAGACGCTTGAAGGGGACTCAGCAACATTAAATTATAAGACCAATGGAACTGTGTGCCTTCGAGCTCTCTACTCCTTTAGGCCTGGTTGGTGGCAGCTGGAGCTTGGGAGGACCTGGGTATGGGGCCCACAGGGGTTGGCTTCCAAGGGGGACAGAGAGCATGGCCAGCACTTAGTAAGGAGGTGAGCCCTGCTGGTATGGAGTGCACCAGCATATGTCAGACTCCGGGTTTTCTCATCTTGACTTCTGATGGGTGAGGCCAAACCTATTTTAAATCTTTTGCTGTGATCTTCATATCTCAGCCTCCTGAGTAGCTAGGATTATATGCATGATCCTCTGGCACCGGGACTCTCATTCTTTTTGGTGTATTAGGGTTGAACTCAAGGCCTTAGGCTTGCCAGTCAGGTCTTCTACCACGGTAGCCAAGCCTTTATGTCTTGGGCATTTCCGAGATAGAGACTCACTCAATATGTGCTCAGGCTGGGCTGGATCGTGGTCCTCCGATCTGTGACAGGCATGCGCCACGAGGCCTGGTCCTCCTTAGTTGGGATGGTAGACATATAGCGCCATGCTCAGTCATCCGTTTAGATGATTGTCCTAAACTTAGTTTACAGCAGCCGTAAAGCTCTGGGTTGGGCCTCCACCATTGTACCTCAGTCTCCTCCTGGGACAGTTGTGAGGAAACAAGGGATCAATATAGGGGGATCTCTGGAGCAGGGCCTGGCACAGAGGGAGCGGCTGTCAGATATGGTTCTTGGCAATTCTGGGAGCATATGACAGGAAGATAACTGGGAAAGGGCTCAGATGGGGCCTGTTATTAGTCGTGTGACATGTACGGGATTATGAAACAAAACATGGTTCTCTTTCATCTTTATCCTATTCCCATGAGGAAGGAGATCCTTCACTGTGTTCAGTTTTGTAGCTGGGGAAAATGAGGCACGGAGAAGATAGGTGACCAACTCATGACCTCCAGTTGACAGAAAGTTCAGCCTGACTTCTCTGCCATGGTCCCTAGGAGAATGAGTGGTATTCAGTACACTTCTTGTGGTGGGAAGTCCACTTCTTGTCAGTCATGGGGCTTGAACTCTGGGCCTGGGTGCTGTCTTTGAGCTCCTCAGCTCAAGACTAGCACTCTACCACTTGAGCCACAGTGCCACTTCCAGTTTTCTGGTGGTTCTTTGGATATAAGAGTCTTATGGACGTTCCCGCCTGGGCTAGCTATGAACCATGTTCATCATATCTCAGCCTCTTAGTTAGGATTATAGTCCTGAACCACTGGCACCTGGCTTAATTGTAATTCTGGCTTTCTTTTTCTCTCTCTCTTTCTTTCACAGGAACTGGTTGAATGGGTGCTGAAGAGGTGGCCCAGTGTCCCCATGTGGCTGGAACCTAAGGTGGCCCTCTCATTCTGGAGGTGGGCTGTGGGTCAGGAACTGTCTCACTCAGCCTGTTGAACCAGCCCCATGAGGTAAGCCCCTCTGTGCCCTGGCTAGACCATCCAGCCTTATTGTCCATCCAGCCTTATTGGACTTAGTATTGTTTTCTATGTCCTTTTCTAGCAACTGGCCAAAATTATGATACATAGTTATGGAATGAAAATATAATACCATCTTAAGAAAGTCATTTAGAACTCTGGGAATGTGGCTTCATGGTACGGTGATTGCCTACCATGCATGAAAACCTGAGTTCAATTCCTCAGTACCACATAAACAGAAAAAGAAACACTGGAAGTGGTGCTGTGCCTCAAGTGGTAGAGTGCTAGCCATGAGAGAAAGAAAAAGCCCAGGAATAATTCCCTAGCCCTGAGTTTAATCCCCAGGACTATAGGACTGGCAAAAAAAAACCCAAAAAACATTAAAAAAATTTAGTTAGTAAATGCAAAATAAATAATCCATACTTGGAATATATGTTGCTCCTTCCATACTAATACCTGACAATACTCCCTAATTCATGTACTTTACCTATATTAGGATACTGTGTTGAAAAAAAAGTTTTGTTCATTAGGTCACAACAATTAATGCTAGGAATGTGCTTAGATGTCAGGTGAAGATTATTTCTGGAAATTCAAAGATTCCAGGCTTTTGAGTGGTCACTGCTAATCACAATGAGAAGGATAGTCTAAGTGAGATTTGGAAATCTTTTTGGTCAGTCATGGCACCAAAAAGGCAGAGGCAAATTATCAGTTGGGACAAGAGAAGGAATAACTCTAAATGGAAGGAACAAATGATTGTAACTAATGCATACCAGAAATCATTCTAGGGAACCATTTTTGGTTATTGAAGAACTAGTTATCAACCAGGCTTATTGTTCATTGCCTTTAGCATTCTAAATCTCTTAGGCTAGTTCTTAATCTCTGTGTGATAAATGTATCTCCTCTTATGATGTTTTTCCATACCTGATCTCTTTTGCTTTCTAAAAATCACAGTCTTTCCTGATACTAAATACACCTACACAGATGGCAAGGGGTTGCTAATGTAAGGGTCCCATAGCTCATGAGTCATTAATGTAACAAAATGGAATGGGAGGACTTATTTATTGCTACCTCAATTTTTCTGAAAGCTGCCATGGATTTCAAAAGGCCTCTTTTTTACAACCTGATGGGGCACCAGATAGTATTTTTGATTTTTCCATTGCTAACCCCGATTATGATTATGCCGCCTACTTAAAACATAATTCATGAAAGTTTAATGGCTATGCTCCTGATACGCCCGGGGAACCCCTGAAAAGATGGCTCACTCCAGGGTGGGTGGCTTCCATTTTGGTGAGTCACTCTCCCTTTCACAATAAAACTGGCATTCAGCTGGATTTGTTCAGACTTTTTGCAGCAACAAACATGATTTTACTGAAAAAGCCCATAGAAACTAAGAGTACTGCAATTGGGGTAAGAGCATGTGTGAGTTATCCTATGGAAATTTTAGCTGGAAAACTAGATAACTTAATCATTATTAATCAAGGAAAATCTTATTATATTAGCTGTAAGGGTTGTATTTTTACTAATTGTCTTACTTCTTCTCTGGATAAAACATATTCTGTAATTTTTATTTTAAAAAGACCTTCACATGTAATGTTACATGTAGATCTATAAAATGACCCTTGGTTTAAAAATTCTGCTTTACGAATGCTGAAAACTGTGGATATTATGTTGCAGCCAAAACGCTTTGTTACGGCCTTGATTTTAGGAATAAGTTCTTTAATAACAATAATTAGCTCTTTAGCGATTTCTACAGCAGCCTTAGTAAATGAAGTAAACAATGCTCATTTTGTTACTGATTTAAGCAAAAATGTTTCATTAGACCTAGCAGAACAACAAATTATAGATAAAAAGTTAGAAATGAAAATAAATGCTCTGGAGGAAGTGGTTCTGGCTATAGGTCAGGAAGTTCAAAATTTAAAAACACAACTCTGTTAAATGTCATGCTAATTTTAAATATATCGGTGTTACTGCTCTAAAATATAACTTTTCTTTTAATTGGAATGCTACCAAAAATCATTTGTTAGGAGTTTGGAGAGATAAAGATATCTCTCATGTTATGGAGGCTTTACAAGACAAAATTACATCAATTAGTAAAGCTCATTTAGATGTAAAAAATTTACAATCTTTGGCAGAGTTATTTAAGCATAACTTGGAGGCCCTCAATCCTCTGGATTGGATTCATGTAATAATTATAATTGCCATTGTCAGATCAATTCTCTCAATTCTTATTCTTATATTTTGAGTCATTTTCAGGATGATCTTTGGATTTGTCTCTTCTGTGCACCGAGACATTCATGAGCTTCAATTAAAAAAAAAAAATAGGAAGAAATGCCATGACACCTCCTGCTGAATCTGCGTGAGAGATCATGCCAGACAAAGCATAAGCCTCATGGAAGCATGCCTGCAGGAAGCGGGTGTTGGTTCAAGGCTTCCTATACACTTGGCTGCACCTTTATTGCCTCTACCTTTATTCTAACTATATTCTTCTTGGCTGTACATTTGTTGCTTTTATTCTTGTTTTGGCTATTTTTCTATTGATCCACGAACAGAGCATGTGAAGCCACTTACCCTTGTGCCTGAACTCGCTCCTCTCTGCTCTCTCTATCTCCACTCCTCTCGCAGGCCGCCTCACACCCTCTGCGCATGCACACCTGCCCCTGCGAGACCCTGGCCACTGCTGCCTCCACAGTGCGGCTCCTGAGCCCTGCCTCCTCCTCCCCTCAGCCCAGTCCCCTTTTCCCCTTGGCTCCGACCCCTACCCTTGCCCACAAGAGCAGCCCTAACTGAGCCCTAAGGCTTCCAGGCCATGGGAATTACAGCCTCACCTCAGCTCAGCACTCCCCGCCAATCGTAGCACTTGCTCAGGGGATCAAATCTCCCCTCAGCCCCACCACTAGAGGAGACTCTCCTCCAAGCCTCTCCACTCTACATATCAAGGATGTGCACAGTGACCCAGTGAGAGAGAGAGAGAGAGAGAGAGAGAGAGAGAGAGAGAGAGAGAGAGAGAGAGAGAGAGAGAGAGAGAGAGAGAGAGAGAGAGAGAGAGAGAGAGAGAGAGACTGAGAGAGAGAGAGAGAGAGAGAGACTGAGAGAGAGAGAGAGACTGAGAGACTGAGAGATTTAGAAAGATTGTTGGGGAAAACTACCTCTCAAGGACTCAGAACATAGCACCCTTTGGGCTGACTCAGCACACAGCATACTTCAAAAAACAGCACAAAGCACCCTGAGTAAAAGACTCAGCACAATGTGCCCTTTGAAGGACTTAGCATATAGTAGCCTTTGGGATGACTCAGCACACAGCACCCTTTGAAGGATTGAGTCCATAGTACGCAGTGAATAGGACTCAGTGCATGGCACACTTTGAAAAACTCAGCACGTAGCACACTTTTCCAGGACTCAGCACATAGCACCCTCTGTTAAGACTCCATACACACTATCCTTTGAAGGGCTGAGTATATACCACCCTTGGTAAAACACTCAGTGCACAGCACCCTTTGAAAATCTCAGCACATAGCACAGTTTTGAAGGACTCAGCACATACCCCCTTGTGGAAGAACTCAGCACAGCACCATTTGAAAGACAGTACAGAGCACACTGTCTACAGGAGTTGGCACACAGCACTCACCTCATCCCTCTCTTCTCAAGGATGCAGCACATTGCACCCATTGGGATAACTCAGTACATAGCCATCTTTGAAGTACTCAGGAAAAGTACCTGTGTAAAGGTCTGGGCCCACAGCACCCATTGAAAAACTCATCTGTCCCTCCCTTCTCAAGGGATCATCACATAGCACCATTTGGGATGAATTAGCACACCGCACTTTTGAAGGACTCAGCATAAAGTACATTGTGTAATGGACTCAGCACACAGCACCCTTTGAAAAACCCAGCACAGCCCACTCTTCTCAAGGACTCAGAACATAGCACCCTTTGGGATGACTCAGCACAACAGCATGGTTTATGAAGACTCAGAAAAAACACACTATGTGGGAAGAAACCAGAAAACAGCATCCTGTGAAACACTCAGCACATACCTGTATGTCACAAGTTCAGCTGTCATTAGAGTTAGAGTGCTTTCTTCAGTATCATCATTCTTCAGAAACACTTCACAAATCCTACTAGTTCACATTTAGCTAATGTGTGTTTTATGGGGGAAGGTGAGCTGGGGGTCTTGAACTCAAAGCTTGGGCCCCTGTCTTTGAGCTCTTTGGTTCAATGCTAGAGCTCTACCACTTTGATTCACAGCTCCAATTTTGGTTTGTTTTTTTGGGTTGTTCTTTGACAGGCCTTATGGTGATCAGGAAGGCCAAGTTGGTGTGTCCATGGGCAAAGGCTCTTAGCTGGGCCTGGAGCTGACTTCTCACTTCTTGTGCCCGTGGAAGCAAGGCCTCCTGGAGCTCTCTTGGCCTAGGGTGGAACAGATCGGCTCTGGAATCAGCACTCAGGGTGAGCAAAAGTCAGGTTGGCCCCTGTCTCTTCCCCAAATTGAACTCTAGAGGACAATAGTCCCCCACGATGGCACAGGGACATATGTTCCACGTCTGGCCACCAGGAGGCAGGAGTTGTCCACCATAGGGATTTTATCGAGTTGTGTTTTCTCTTGTTTCCCTGGGGACCGCATCATGCTTTGAAGCCACCCTGGACAGGAAAGTCCTTGAGACTTACCTACAATTAACCATCGAAAAGCAAGTGGGGCTGTGGCTCAAGTGGCAGAGCACTAGCTTTGAGCAAGAAAACTCAGGGATAGAGCCTACACACACTCCACATGCATGCAAAATCAAAGATTTCTACACTGCAAATTTTGGGTATTCTCTACTTTTTCCCCACTGAGTCTGGTGGCTATTGGCCTAGGTGTTTGATGCATCCAACACCACCTGGCATCTTTAATTTTGGGGAACAGAATGGCTAGAAGGTCAGCCTTCCCCCATCTCAGCTCCTTGATTGGGTCAAGGTCTATCCAGGCTCTTTGGATCTCCTTTTACAGACTCGCCAAGATGCCTTCAAAAGGTATCAAATGCTGGGCACTGATGGCTCATGCCTGTCATCCTAGCTACTCTGGAAGCTGAGATCTGGAGGATCACGGTTCAAAGCCAGCCTGGGCAGGAAAGTGTGTGAGACTCTTATCATCGATGAACCATCAGAAAACAAGAAGGGGCCCTGTGGCTCAAGTAGTAGAGTGCTAGCCGTGAGAGAAAGAGCTCCGGGACAGTGACCAGGAAAAGAGTTGAAGCCCCAGAACTGGAAGAACAAATCTTTATTGGAGGCTTGTTTTCCCTTTGAAAACGATTTTTTCTTTGTGATAAGCATAACATGGGCCTCTTCCCTGGCCACCAATAGGCCATTAGATGTCCCTTGAATATGGACCACCTCTCAGCAGACTTTGCCCTACCCAACCCACAGTTAACCCTTCCCAAGACCCAGAAGATGGAGGCCTGAGAGAAAGGCCACTGGCCACCTACTTATGGTTGCTGCTGAGGCTTTGGAGAGTCATTATGTCACATAGTCATCATTTGCATCAGTCTAAAGAAGAAAGGGAGGGAGCACTCCTCACCTGAGCCCATGAGCTGTGGGTGGATCTGGATGTGGGGTAGCTGCAGCAGGATGTGCTTTGTGGGGGAGTCCTCTATGGGGTTGTGAACCTCGATCTCTCCTCTGGCAGTTTCCACACTGTGTTGAAGTGGCAATTCTTCAAAACCTTTCTGCTCCTCTCTCATTTCGCCCACCCTGGAGCCTGGAGGCATTCAAAGAGGTGGCAGTGACAGAAGGCGCAGCCTGTGCTGGCATCTGGAGCCCGTTGTCCATGTCTTCCCCTGTGAGGAGTGACAGTGGCTCCCGCAGCTCTCTCCTCTTCTCCATCTTTTCCTAGGACAGCTGGTACACACGCTCACGTTTCTTCTGTCACAGTTCAGCCAGAATGAACATCTGCTCTTTACATGCCATGAGGGACTCCTCAACAGTGTGATGTGTGCCAACAGCTGGCTGCATCTATGTTGAAGATCACCCGCTGGACTATGGAAGTCCATCTTATCAGGCAGGTCATGGACAAAGTAGATTTTCTTCTCGGACACCCATGTGTCCCACTTCCCATCCCCACACAGGCTGTGGTGCCAGCTCACGGGATGAAAGGCCTGTGGCTCAAGCTTTCTCTGGCACTGAGCTGCCAGGTGAACCAGTTGCCCACAGTGGGCCTGCCACTCCTGCTGCAGGAGTTTCCCCCTGTGGATTTCAGCCACTAAGAGTGCTCACAAATCCACATCCCTCTCAGTTTGGGGAATGTCTCCATCCTCTGCAATGGTCATGTGGGGGGTGGGGGAGTTGACTCCTCACCTTGTGCTTCTCCAGGATTTTCAACTTCACCTTCCCCAGGGAAAGCCAGGAAACTCAGCTGGACCTGCAGCCGCTCCTCCTGTGGTCTGATTGCTTTCAGTCACTTGAGAGTGTCCTGCCACTTTGGGGACACCACCTGGTCTCCCCAGTTGGTCAGGCCATGCACTTGCTTCAGCTGCTCCAAGAGTTGGGTCTGCCTCTCTAGGTGCTGCTGCAGGGCCTCCTTCTCGGTGCTCAGCCGCTAATTGGAGGTGATGTGACACTCACAGGTGGCTCTGAGCTCCTGCAGCTGGGCCAGGGACTGCACCTGCTGGTCCTGAGATTCTTGGCTTTCTTTCTTTCTCAGCCACTTCTTTCCATTCCTCTATCTTCTCCTCTGTGTGGACCAGATGTTCCCACTAGTGTTTCTTCACCTGCTGCTCTGTGTCCAGGATGCTGGTGAGCTCCTCCTTCTCACCGCTCACCCTCTGGAGAGTGTCCCACAGCAGGACCAGCTGTTCCTCCAGCTGTCCATCACACACATATGCACATCATGGTGTCTCAGGGATCTTCTGCCAATCCTTGGCCTTCTCCTCCAGTCTCCACCATTGCTCCTGCTGCTCCACATTCTGGAGATGGAGACTCTGGTTTTCCTGGTCCGGGATGTGAAGTTATTCCTCCAGGTTTTTCAACTCCATCTGCGTGCAGTAGGCCTGGGCCTGCAATTGCCACTCGGCCTGAGCTGGGCCATGGTTCCTCCAGCCTGTTCTCTAGGCCAAACACCTGCCTTGCCCCTCGCTCCCTCTCCTTAGTCAGTTGGTTCACCCGCTGGGTCAGCTGCTGGGCCTCCTCCTTCCACGTGGACCTCTCAATGCTCAGGTCTTCTGTGAAGGTGTCTTTCTCGAGATTGGATGTGCTCACCAGTCAGCTCACGTTGTCCAGTAGTCTCTTCAGTAACTCATGCCCCACCAGTGCTTGTTGGACCTTGCAGATTCCTTTCTTCCTGTTGTCCAGAGCACTTCCAGCTTCTCCTGTAACTTTGAGTTCACTTGCTCCAGGTCATCGAAGCTTCTGGCATTTTACTTGAGCAGAAGGGTCACATCATGCAGCTGTTCAAAGAACATTTCAGTCTCATTCTGTGATCAGTGACCACAGAAGCCGACATCTCCAGCTCTGCCACGCACTGCTCTGTGGCCTGCAGGCAGCTGGTGAGAGCTTCACGCTCCCTTTCTGTGTCATCAGCCGCCTGCTGCATGCAAGCGAGTGCACATTGTAAATTGCTCTCTGCCGAAACCAACCTCTGTATGGGTGCCTTGTGGCTCTCTAGCTCCATTTTAGGTGCTACCTGCACCTAGGCTATCTTCTCCCTCTCTTTCTCCCCTTGATCCTGCAGGTCAGTCTTTTCCTGCTTCAGTGGTTGGATCTTGGCATAGAGTGCCTGGTTTCTTCTTTTGCGGGGGTCCAGGGTGGGCACCACGTGTCGGTAGCACCTCTACAGATCCTTGGTGGTATCAGGACCATTGACACTCTGGAACCTCGTGGTTGTGACTGTGTCCAAATGCACGGGAGGCCCGTGGTGGGCATCACCTTTGGCCGGACCCTCCATTGAATCACTCTCCCTGGTGGTGTTTGTCTTGTGGATCCTTCCCTTTTTCATGTTCTTTGTTTTCTTGAATGTGGCAGGTCTGTCAGGAGGATTCTTCTACCGGTGTTCTGGCGGCAGTTTCAGGCCCACAGCTTTCTCATGGAGTTTTACTGCTTCAGACATCTGAGCGCTGGGATGGGAAAGATGGGCTGGACATGTTCCCAGGCTCTGGGAAATCCTCTATTCTCCCACTCACTGATTAGGATGTCAATTTCGTACTCTACTCCAAGGTCGCCTGGAGTCTCTTGCTCACCACTTAGCCACCTCTACCTTCCTCAACTGCTAGTAATGGTGTCAACCAACAGAGGGAATCCTGGGCAGCATGGAATGTGGGTGTGGCCACCATTCTTGTATCCCATTGGTCAGAAAGAACCATGAAAGAATGGGGGTGTCAAATGTTTACAAACAAGAACACACTAAAGCTACCAACACAACTATGTTTATTGCAGCATTATTTACCAAAGCTAAGATATGGAACCAGCCCAGATGCCCCTCAGTAGATGAATGGATCAAGAAAATGTGGTATATATACACAATGGAATTCTATGTCTCCATCAGAAAGAATGACATTGCCCCATTTGTTCGGAAATGGAAAGACTTGGAAAAAATTATATTAAGTGAAGTAAGCCAGGCCCAAAGAAACGTAGGTCCCATGGTTTCCCTTATATTTGCAATATCTAGTATATGTATGAGTCAAGCGGAAAAGGTCAGATAAAGTGAAGTTAGGAAAATGAACCCTTAGATATGTATTTTAATTTTTTTCTTTCATGCATTTGTTTCTAACTCATTTATAAGATTATCTCTTTGTTGCTTTGTATGTCCCTCCCCCACAGTATAACCCCTGCTTTCACTATATTTGATGTCAGTATAACTTGTAGAGGAGATGGGGAAAAGCAAGTCGTTTAAGGATACAGGTGGACCTGTTGCAACAATGAGAAGTACAAGTTGTCATGTCGAAAACGAGCTTTACAACGTTGGTGCGGGGGGTGGGGTGGGATGGGGGGGAAGGCGGGGTGATTAGGTGGAGGGGTTGGGGGGAGGCTGGGAAGGGATGTGAAGGGTAAACAAAGGAGGAGGCTGCAATGCTTGATAAGAAATGTATGCATTATCCTGCCCATGTAATTGTAACCCCTCTGTACAGTGTGTCCACAAAAAAATAAAATAAAATAAGATAAAAATAAAAAAAAAAAGAATGGGGGTGTGACCAGAATACTGTGATGCAGGCAAAATGGGTGGAGTCAAGATGAGAGCAACCGCTTTCCCAGGAAAGTCTGTCTAATCCAGATGGGGACAAGAAGGTGACCTGCTTTAGCTGGATGGCTGCACAGATTGTTCTGTATGTCTGTTTGTTGCCAGTCCTGGACCTTAAACTCAGGATCTGGGCACAGTCTGTGAGCTGCTTTTGCTCAAGGCTAGCCCTCAACCTCTGGAGCCACACGGCTCTACTTCTGGCTTTGTTGGCACTGATGTTGGACAGGGGTCTCAAGGACTTTCCTGCCTAGGGTGACTTTGACCATCATCCTCCTATCACAGACTTGTAAGTATTAAGGAGGACTGCTGAGAGCCATTGGTGCCTGCCTAATCATTGCTGATGTTCTTGGACAGACCTGTGAGTTCCCTATCCTGCAGATTGAATGGTGGAAGCTGGAGCCCACAGTTTGAATCCTGTTCCTGCCACCTCCAAATGACAGGAGATCCTAAGAAACTCATTCCTATCCATATGAATACCAATGGAATGTGATATATGTCATGAATGAATGGGCAGTTCTTGAACGATTCTAGGATAAAATTATACACAATTATATCCTAGGACTCTGATCGATTTTAAGTAACACTTCATGAAGCATTTAAACAATCATATACATTAAATGGAGGCATAATGAAATATCTAAGAATTGGGTGTCACATAGAATGAAGGTGCCATTTTTTCTGCCAGGACTGGGATTGGAATTCATGGTCTGGGTAACTCTGTTGCACTGTGTGGGAAGGAGAAGCTCACCTCTGAGAAGTCAAGAAATTCAAGTCTGTTCCTTAGGCCTGAAATCAATCCCCAGCACTAGAAAACATCTTTTTCATGTATATTTTATATACATTATTTATATTTACATACATATGTTGACTCTTTATTGCGTTCAGTGTAGTTATTCATTTTATTTTTTGTTTTATTCATGTATTGGCCATTTATTTTATTGAGTATTATGGCACATAGAACATTGATTACATTGATTACATAGGATATAGGTCTACATATGTATTCCACTTCATACCTGACACCCAGGACTATCACAGAAAAAGAAAACATGTCACCATCAGCTTCTTACTCCATGATTCATTGTTTGGGAGTGCTGGTGTCTGAACTCAAAGCCTACAAGGCCAAATTTATGAATGGGTGAGTGTCAGCACGCCATCCGGGACAAATTGAGCTTACAGGCAATTCCCAGCATCTGAGATTGAGCCCCAAGGGTTGACAAAATAAGAACAGATTGACATGTAGATGGTATTATGCTAATAAATATATATCTTTACAGAGTACCAGAGATGTTGATACATTATTCAGTTATATAGACTACATTTCTACCAATTCTTGGGTATTTATTATGCCTCCATGTAATTAATGTTATTGTTTTAATCCTTAATAAACTATTAAGTAAATCAAGGTCCTGAAATTATTGTATCCCTGTAAGAAATAGTATTCTTTTAATGTTTCATATTAAATAAAATCAGTCTACTGAAATTATGATGTCTAATTTTATACGAGTAGTATTCACGATTAGCTCATTCAACTGTACATTCATAACATTCCATCCTTATTCCGATGGATGGGAATGAGTCTCTTAGGATTTTCCACTATCTGGAAGTGGCATGACTGGGATTCAAACTCTAGACCTATGTTCCTTTGCAGGACTATGGCTTCCCCAATAGCCCGCCAGCCTTCAGCAAAGCAAGATGTAGTACCCTTTGGATCTCTGTCATTCAGACCCAGATGGTCATGGTGCAAAGGAAGAAAATGTAAAAATGCAATCATGCAACATTTTTTTTTTTGGTCGGTCATAGGGTTTGAATTCTGGGCATGGGTATTGTCCCTGTGCTCTTCAACTCAAGGCGAGCACTCTACCGCTTGAGTCATAGCACTACTTCCGTGTTTCTAGTGGTTTACTGGAGATAAGATTCTCACGGACTTTCCCGCCAGGGCTGGCTTTGAACTGCGATCCTCAGATCTCAGCCTCTTGTGTAGCTTGGATTACAGTTGTGAACCACCGGCGCCCGCCTCTGTCACTTTTACTCTGTGCATATTTTTCCCACTTGCAAGGTTTGGAAATCTAGGATCCTAGTATCTGCTGTGGCTCCAGTGGCTGCACCCCAGCGTAGGATGATGGAAGCTGAGGCAGAGTTGCCATGACCTGAGTGTAAGACCTTGTTTCTCAAAATAAATAAATAAATAAAAAATAGCTCCCTGGCTTGCAATTCACGCTGTTTTTTTCTACCAGGCTTTGGATTTGAACTCAGGGTCTGAGTAACTCTGTAGCACTGTGGAAGTTCACCATGCTTGAAGACAAGAAAGTCGGGCCTGGTCCCTAGGCCTGAATTCAAGCCCCAGCCCTGGAAAACATACTATTTATATTCATTATAAAGATAGAATTTGTATTTACCTATAGATGTTCAGTCCATATCCTGTTTGTTGTAGTTATTGATTGTATTTTTGTTTTATTCAACTATTTACCGTTTATTGACTGTGAAGATATGCATTCCATTTATTATACTGATGACATCCCATCACATAGTATCTCAATTTGTAGATGTGTTCTCCATCATGTCTGACACCCAGGACTCTCAGAGAAAAGGAAAACAGGTGTCACACTTGGCTTATTATTCCACAATCCAGTTGTTTGCAGTGCTGGGATCTGAACTCAGGACCTAGCAGACCCAATTCAACACAGCATCCTCTAGCCAAGGAAGCTGCCAGGCAGTTCCCAGACCCTGAGATTGAGCCACAGGGGTGGACAAAATAGCCATACATGGATAGGCAGGTGGCAGTATACCAACAAATATATATTTGTATAGAATTCCAGAGACATCTACTTAAGATTCAATGACATCAACTACATTCCTACCAACTCTTAGGTATTTATTATGCTGCCATTGAAGGAATAGTATTGTTTTCATGCTTAATTACCCATTCATTAAGATCAATCAGCATCCTAGGATCATTGCGTCCCATTTTAGATTAGACGATGCCCGCAGAAACTTATTCAATCATGAG
Source organism: Dipodomys merriami (assembly GCF_024711535.1). NCBI lineage: Eukaryota > Metazoa > Chordata > Mammalia > Rodentia > Heteromyidae > Dipodomys > Dipodomys merriami. The sequence goes on from NW_027204115.1 coordinate 907,656, forward strand.
TTTCCAAATATTCCATCGTTATTCCTGTGCATAGGAACAAGTCTCTTGGGAAGTCTCCCCACTGGTAGGTGTCAGGACCAGGATTCAATATCAGGGCCTTCGCTAACATATGGGCCTGTGGCTTCCGCAATAGCCCACTAGCCTTGGCCAATGCAAAGTGAAGTAAACTTGTAGCCTTGTCATTCAGGCCCAGATTGGTCACCATGCAAAGGAATAAAATGTAAAAAATCCATTCTGCGGCTATTTTTCAGTGAGTGTTTTTATTTTCTCCTGCAAGGCTTCAGGGCCTAGGATCACAGGGTCGGCTATGCGCCCATGGCAGCCCACCAGCCTAAAGTGATCGAAGCTGAGGCAGAGTTGCCATGAACTGAGTTCAAATCACTTGGGTGGCAAAAAAATAAAATAAAAAATAATAAACATCCGAGCTCAGAATTCACATCATTTTCTCTGCCACAGCTGGGATTCCAACTCAGACCTGGATAACACTATAGCACGGTGGGTGAAGGGGAAGCTCACCCTCCTTGAAGACTACAAGGTCAGGTCTGCTTCCAGGGCCTGAATTGAAACTCCCACACTGGCAAAAATCATATGCCCACCTAATTCAAACATAGGATCTCTATTTACATACATGTGTGTAATGCATCATGCATTCAATGTAGTTATTCTTTTTATTTATGTCTTAGTAAGGGATGCATTTTGTATTTTATTGATTATTATGACAGTTATAACTGTGCTGGCAGGGATGAGAACTAATTCCCATGTCTATAGCATTGCTTAAGCCTTCTCCATCCTAGCTGAGACCCAGAATTTTCACAGGGCAGGAAAACAAGTGGACATATTGGATTCTCACATCTGCATTCCTCTTTTGAAAGTGTTGGGGTTGGAACTTAGAGCTTAGCAAACCCAATAGGAGAAAGGGTCAAGGTGAGGACACCATGCTGAGAGCTAATAAGGAACTAAGCTCTTCCCAGGACCTGAGATCGAGCCCCAGGAGTGGGAGAGGGAAAGCACAATACTCATCCATTCATAAGCTGAAGGTAGTCAGCATATTTGTATACAGTAGGAGAGATGGTGACCTGTGATGGAATCCAATATACTCCATGACTACCGATTCTTGGATCTTTCCAGATGCCTCCATTTCATGACTGTGATGATTATGGTCAAGCTTTATCAACTCTTCATTGAAAATAATCGATACACAATGAATCTTGCCTATCATTTCCTGCCACGCCTACTCCGGTGGAGTCTGCTTAGCATGGCAAACCTGCTTTTAGATCTGAGAATGGGGCTTTAAAGAGGCCTACCTCCTGGAAAGGCTGCCAAGCCCCTGGGAAAGATGTGTTCCTGTTTTCCTTTTCCTCGCTGTATAGGAGCGCCTATTAATCTTTTACTGTTCCTGCTGCTTGCTCTACTTACTCATGTTCTACGTTCCCTTATTCAAGGCTCTTTTGTTGACGACTCCAACATCCGATGAGTGTCCTGAGGATATGACTAACTCACCAGAGTTAAGTGCTACCCTGAAAGCCCCTCTTATGGAGGCTAGTAGACAAGTCATAAGTAAATATAAAAGTATTGGGGGTTTCATGATGTCACTTCAGCAGAAGGAATTGTAAGAAATTTACAAGAAGCTGTAGGCACGGCTAGAGCAGAAAGAGTGTATGGCTATTGGAGACGTCCCTTTAATCCTGAAGCATATACAATAGACTCATATAGATATCCTGTAGATAAGAAAGATGTAGAGGGATATGTGGACCAAAAACTAAATAAGATTCCTAAAAAGTCGGTAGATGGAAGGTGGCAATGGCTTATCAAAGGAAAATGATGGGATCCTCCATTATCTAGAGGACCCCAGAGACTTCCCCCAGATCCATAGCCTTTTACAGGTGTGTATGATAAGGATGGCAATCATTGGGAGAACTACTTAGGAGAAAGAACTTCCTATTACTCTCTTCCATTTACTCAGAGACTTGCTAGATCTAGGCCTCTTTGGTACTTACTATCAAAGAAGGAATAAGAAAGATCTTATGAGCCAGTTAAGGCCTCTATGGAGAAGAGTAAACGATTATGTGAACGGGTTACAGAAAAGACACTGTGAGCTTAAATTTGATATATGGCCAGATTTAACTAAGTATACTAAATATCATGATTTGGGCCACAAATTGGGGACCCTCTAAAGAATGGCAAAGAAGCAAAATTGCTTAAAAAAGATTTGAATCATATAAAGTACAAAACTAAACAAAAGTAACTATGAAGTACTAGAGTTCATGCCTTTCTGTTCAGCCCTTGCCCATATGCTCTGGTTAATGGTTAATAGGTGATAAACATTGAAACCAATTGTATTTCTTAAAAATAGAGGTAAAGCCAAAAACAAGTGCCTATCGTCATAGTTCGTCATCCAAAAAACAAGATCAGGTGACCAGCTGGTGACCGATCACCCAAGAATGAAGCCTTACAACAAGATTGTGTAACCTTTTGCCCTTTCTCATGGAGACTTTTGCTATAAAAGCTTGTTATCCTCTGCAATAAATCCCACTCAGCACTCACTCCTCTTGTGTGTGAGTTGTCTGCCATCTCCCCACCTATTCCAGTTATCTCCACTTGGTGTCCTCAGTTGTCCGACAGAGCTGGTCCGTGGCAATTTCCTAAGTTCATCCTGCAGAAAGTACTCATTCAAAGATGAGAATTCAACGACCCTTCCAAGTGCCAGAAACGAGTATATCAGGATCTTCCGCCATTCCCTCAATGGAGGGGGAATGACCTGGATTCGACCTTGAGGTCTCCGATACCCCGTTGCCCTTAGGCTTCCCCGAGAGCCAGCAGACCTTCAGTCACTCCAGGTCAACTTCACTCTGCAGGCCGCTGAGTTCGGACCCAGCATGGTCACCATGCAAAGGAAAATGAACATAAAAGGGCCAGGTGGAACTTCCTGCCACTTTTTTTTTCCCCTAGCAGCTTTTTTTTTTTTCCTGCAAGCCCTGGGGTCCTAGAATCTGATGATGGGTTGTAGATCCAGAGGCTGCAGCCTAGGATGATTGGAACTGAAGTAGAGTTGCCACGACTTGAGTTCAAGCTCTGAGTCTGTTAAAAAATATTATGAAGGAAGCACCCTAGCTCCGAATTCGCCCCATTTTACTGCCAGAGCTCGGGTTTGAACTCAAGTCTGGGTAACTCTGTTGCACTGTGGGGGAAGGGGAAGATCACCATCCTTGAAGACTACAAGTTCAGGCCTGCTCCCAGTGCCTGAATTGAAGCCCCAACTCTGGCAAAAATCATATGCCCACCTATTTTACACATAGGATCTCTATTTACATACATGTGTGGAATGTGTCATGCTTTCAGTGTAGTTATTTATTTTATTGTGTGTCTTAGTCAGAGATGCATTTTGTATTTTATTGAGTATGATGACAGATATAAAGGTGCTGACATGCATGACAACCTATTCCCATGTCTATAGAGTTGCCTGTGCCTTGTCCATCCTAGATGAGACCCAGGACTTTCACAGGACAGGAAAGCAAGTGAACTGTTATACTGCTCACATCAGGATTCATGTTTTGGCAGTGTTGTAATTTGAACTCAGAACCTAGCAGGCCCAATTGGCGAAAGGGTCAAGGTGAGGACACTGGCCTGTGAGCAACTGAGGAGCTAGACTATTCCCAGAACCTGACATTGAGCACCAGGGAGGGCCAGTATAGGCATAAATTTATAATTTAAACATAGGACCTCTATTGATATACATGTGTGGACAGCATCTTGCATTTGGTGCACTTCTCCTTAACTTGTGTCTAATTCATGGAGGTATTGTGTATTTTACTGAGTATGGTGACAGGTATAACTGTGCTGTCTTGGATGACAACCTGTTCCCATGGTTATAGAGTTGCCTATATAGCATGCTCCATTCCTAGCTGAGAAGCAGGACTTTCACAGCACAGGAAAAGAGGAGGATCACTTGGCTTCTCACATCAGTATTCATCTTTTAACAGTACTGGGATTTGAACTCAAGGCTTAACAAACCCAAGTGGTGAATGGGTCATGGTGAGTACACCAGCCTGTGAGCCAATAGAGTGTTAGTTCTGTCCTGGGACCTGAGATCGAGCCCTGGTGGGGCCATTATTGATATAAATTCATAATGTACACAGATGATCTCTATTTACTTACATGTGTGGAATGCATCATGCATTCAGTGTAGTTATTCTTTCTATTTTGTGTCTTAATCAGGGATGCATTTTGTATTTTATTGCATATGATGACAGATATAACTGTGCTGACATGGATGGCAATCTATTCCAATGAGTATAGAGTTGCCTATATAGCATACTGTGTCCTACCTGAGACCCAGGACTTCACAGCACAGGAAAACAGGTGCAACAATGGGCTTCTGAAAGAAGCATTCATGTTTTGGCAGAGTTGGGATTTGAACTCAAAGCCTAGCAGGCCCAATTGGTGAAAATGTTAAGGGAAGGACACTGGTCTGTGAGCAATTGAGGAGCTAGGCCGTTCCCAGGACCTGACATCGAGCCCTAGGGAGGGCCAGGATAGGCATAAATTCATAATTGAAACAGGATCTGTATTGACATATTTGTGTAGACAGCATCTTGCGTTCGGTGCACTTCTCCTTAACTTGTGTCAAATTCATGGAGGTATTGTGTATTTTACTGAGTATGGTGACAGATATAATGTGCTGACATGGATGGCAACCTGTTCTCATGGTTATAGAGTGGCCTATACATTCATTCTCCATCCTAGCTGAGACCCAGGACTTCCACACGAGAGGAAAACAGATGCAACGACTGGCTTCTGACAACAGGATGAAACTTTTGTCAGTGCTGGGATTTGAACTCAAATCTGGGTAACCCCATTGCAATGTGGGGGAAGGGGAAGCTCACCATCCTTGAAGACTAGAATGTCAGACCTGGTCCAAGGCCTGATTTGAAGCCCCAGAACTGGACAAAATAACAAGCCCAACTCTTTCAAACATATCTCTACTTCCATACTGGGGTGGTATGCATCTTGCATTCATTGTAGATTTTTTTTTTATTTTGAGTCTTATTCATGGATGTATTGTGTATTTTATTGAGTCTGGTAACAGGGATATCTGTGCTGCCCTGGATGCCAACTGATTCCCATGAGTAGAGAGTTGCCTATATAGCATTCTCCATCCTAGCTGAGACCCAGGACTTTCACAGCACAGGAAAACAGGCAACGATGGGCTTCTCACATCAGGATGAATCTTTTGGTAGGGTTGGGATTTGAACTCAAGGCCTAGCAGGCCCAAGTGGTGGATGGGTCAAGATGAGCACACCAGCCTGTGAGCCACTAAGTTGATATGCCCTTCCTGGGACCTGAGATTGAGCCCCAGTGGGGGCCTTAATAGTCATCAATTCATAATTAAAACAGAGGATCTCTATTTCCATACATGGGTGGGCAGCATCTTGGGTTCGGTGTAGTCATTGTTTTTACATGGTGTCTTATTCACGACGTATTCTGTATTTTACTGAGTATAGGATGACAGATACAACTGTGGTGACCTGGATGACAACCTATTCCCATGAGTATAGAGTTGCCTATGCATTCTCCATCCTAGCTGAGACCCAGAACTTGCACAGCACAGAAGAACAGGTGCAATGACTGTTTTCTCACATCAGGGTGAATTTTTGGCAGTGCTGGGATTCGAACTTGGGGTCTAGGAGGCCCAACTGCCCAATGGGTCCATGTGAGCACACCAGCCTGTGAACAACTAAGGAGCTGGGCCTTTCCCAGGAACTGAGATCTAGCCCTAAGGAGGCCACAATAATCGTCAATGCATCATTGAAACATGGGATGTCTATTCACATCCGTGTGTGGACTGCCTCCTGCATTGAGGTTAGTTATCCTCTCTATTTTGTGTGCTATGCATGGATGTATTTAGTATGTTCTTGAGTATATGATGACAGGTATAACTGGGCTGGCATGGATGACAACCTATTCCTATGGCCACAGGGTTGCCCATGTATTCTCCATCTTAGAGGAGACCCAGGACTCACACAGGAAAGGAAAACAGGGCAATGATTGGCTTCAGACATCAGGATGAATCTTTTGGCACTGCTGGTATCTGAACTTGGTGCCTTGCAGGCCCAATAGGCAAATGGTTCCACCTGAGCACACCAGCCTGTGAGCCACTAAGGAGCTAGGCCATTCCCAGGACCTGAGATCGAGGCCTGGAGTGAGGGGGGCACAATCTTCGTCCACTTATAAGCTGAAGGTAGTATGCAAATAAGCACATATTTGTATAGAGTAGAGAGATGGCGACCTGTGATGGAATCCAATTTACCCTGTGACTACCAATTCTCAGATCTTCCCCAATGCCTCCATTTCATGACTGTGATGATTATGGTCACGCTTCATCTACTCTTCATAAAAAAAAATGGATACCTCATGAGTCTCTCCTATCATTTCCTACTCGCATCTTGCAGGAACTACTCATTCAAGGATGAGATGATCACATTTCACACTTCCTAGGTCCAGAAACGAGTATTTCAGGATCTTCCACCATTCCCACAATGTAGGGGGTTTGACCGGGATTCCAACCCGTGGCCTCCGTTGCACGGTTGGCTGTGACTTCCCCGATAGCCAGCAGGCCTTCAGCCATGCCAGGTCACCTTCACTCTGTAGGCCACCGGGTTCAGACCAACATGGTCACTATGCAAAGGAAAATAAATTTAAAAGCATGAGGTGGAAATTCTGGCTACTTTTTTCCCCTTCTGGCCATTTTTTCTTTCCTGCAAGCCCTGGGGTCCTAGGATCCGAGGATGGGCTGTGGGTCCAGAGGCTGCAGCCTAGGATGATTGCAGCAAAGGCAGTGTTGCCTCGACTTGAGTTCAAGGCCCAGGTTTGGCAAAAAAAATTAATAATAATAAAAATAAATAAATAAATAATTATGAATGAAGCACTGTCGCTCAGAATTCATGCCATTTTACTGCCAGAGCTGGGATTTGAATTCAGGTCTGGGTAACTCTGTTGCACTGTGGGGGAAGGGGAAGATCACCATCCTTGAATACTACAAGGTCAGACCTGCTCTCAGGGCCTGAACTGAAGCCCCAACACTAGCAAAAATCATATGCCCACCTATTTCACACATGGGATCTCTATTTACATACATGTGTGGAATGCCTCATGCTTTCAGTGTGTGTCTTGGTCAAGGATGCATTTTGTATTTTATTGAGTATGATGACAGATATAACTATACTGACATGGATGGCAACTGATTCCCATGTCCATGGAGTTGCTTATGCTTTCTCCATCCTAGCTGAGACCTAGGACTTTCACAGGACAGGAAAGCAGGTGGATCGATGGGCTTCCCATATCATGATTCATGTTTCTGTACTGTTGTGATTTGAACTCAGAACCCAGCAGACCAATTGGCAAAAGGGTCAAAGAGAGAACATGGGCCTGTGAGCAACTGAGGAGGTAGGCCATTCCCAGGACCTGGCATCGAGCCCCAGAGAGGGCCAGGATAGGCATAGATTCATCCTTGAAACACAGGATCTGTATTGACATATATGTGTGGACAGCATCTTGCATTCAGTGCACTCCTTCTTATTTTGTGTCTAATTCATGGAGGTATTGTGTATTTTACTGAGTATGGTGACAGATATAACTGTGCTGACATGGATGATGACCTGTTCCCATGGTTAAAGGGTTGTCTATGCATACATTCTCCATCCTAGCTGAGACCCAGGACTTCCACATGAGAGGAAAACAGGTGCAACGACTGGCTTCTGACATCAGGATGAAAGTTTTGTCAGTGCTGTCATTTGAACTCAGGTCTGGTTAACTCCATTGCACTGTGGGGGAAGGGGAAGCTCACCATCCTTGAAGACTAGAATGTCAGGCCTTGTCCAGGGCCTGATTTGAAGCCCCAGCACTGGACAAAATAACAAGCTCATCTCTTTTAAACATAAGATCTTTATTTACATACAGTTGTGGTATGCATCTTCCATTCAGTGTAGTTTTTTTTTTTTTGAGTCCTATTCATGGATATATTGTGTATTTTATTGAGTATTGTGACAGGTATATCTGTGCTGCCATGGATGACAACCTATTCCCATGGCTATATAGCATTCTCCATCCTCACTTAGGTGCAGGACTTTCACAGGACAGGAAAACTTCTCACATCAGGATGAATCTTTTGGCAGTACTGGGATTTGAACTCAGGGCCTAGCAGGCAAAATTGATGAATGGGTCAAGGTGAGCATATCAGCCTGTGAGCCACTAAGGTGCTAGGCCGTTTCCAGAACTTGAGCTTGAGCCCCGGAGTGGGGCTGGTGCACGATATTCATCCATTCATATGCTGAAACTTCTGTGCTAATAAATACCTATTTGTACAGAGTAGGAGATGTGGCGAACTGTGTTGGAATCTTATCTACCATGTGAGTACCAATTCTTGGATCTTTCCCAATGCCTCAATTTCCTGAATGTAAGTATTATTGTCACACTTCATGAAGTCTTAATTAAAAATAATCATTGTGCCAAAGATCTTGCATATCATTTCCTATGAGAATTATGCATTGACTTCTCATCTCCTCCCTAGACCTAAATTCAAGCACCAGCCCGAAAAACGTAACATTTATAGACATTTTAAATATATGATTTATACTTACATCTATATATTCAGTCTATATCATGTTTGTTGGAGTGATTCATTATATTTCATTATTGATAGATCGATTTAGCATTTATTTTATGGACTGTGAGTGCACCTATAACATTTATTATATTTATTCCAATCTATTCCATAGCATGTAGCTTTGCAGATATATTATGTACATCATACCTGACACCCAGTACTTGCACAGAAAAGGAAAACAGGTGTCACACATGGAATATTACACCAGGAAGAAACTTTTGGCAATGATGGGACCTAGACGAAGGGTGAGTGTCATCATGGCAGCCGCTAGCCAGTTCAACTGCCAAGTGGATCCCAGTATCTGGGATTAAGCCCCAGGTTTGGCCAAAATAGCAATAACTCTCTATGCAGATGATGGTATATAAATAAATATAAATTTAGATATTTAGATACTGTCAGAAATGTCTATCTGATATTCAATGATATATACTACATTCCTACGGATTCTCAGGTCTTTAGTGAGGACCCTATTTAATCGATAGTAGTCTTTTAATGCAAAATAAACTATGAATTTTAATCAATCTGTGTCCTGTGATTATTGGGTCTAATTTCATGCTAGACTGATTCATGAACTACTCATCCAACCATGACATTGATCACATTCCTCTGGTGTTCCTAGGGACAGGCAATAATTTTGTAGGCTCTCCAGCCCTTTGTAAGTGGCATAACCGGGATTCAAACTCAGGGCCTAGGTGTCCAGGTTGGCCTATGGCTTCGCTGACAGCCTGACAGCCTTCAGCAATGCCAGGTGAACTACAGGTTGCAGCCGTGTCACTTGGACACGGGAATGGTCACAATGAAAGGAAGGGAAACCTGAGAAACTACTGACCATCTGCAGTTCACAGTTTTTTTTTTCAATGCCATTTTCATTTTGATTTCCTGTCAGGCCCCGAGGCCTAGGATCCCAGGATGGGCTGTGGGTCCAGAGGTTGCACCATCCCAGCCTAGGGTGATGTTAGCTGAGGCAGAGTTTCCACGACCTGAGTTCAAGCCCTGTGATTGGCAAATAAATAAATAAATAAATAAATGAGTGAATGAATAAATAAATAAATAAACCTAAAAATAGTAAAAGGACTAATGAAGCTCCCTGGCATGGAATTTGTGCCCCCCCCCCTTTTTTTTCTGCTAGGCCTGAGATTTGAACTCAGAGTCTGAGTTAATCTGGAGCACTGTGGGGAAAGGGGAAGTTTACCCTCCTAGAAGATAAGAAATTCAGGACAGTTCTCTAGGCCTGAATTCTAGCCCCAATCCTGGAGAACATAACATTTATAGTAATTTTTAGTATATGATTTATACTAACATCCATATGTTCAGTCCATATCGTGTTTGTTGAAGTGTTTAATTATATTTTAGTATTTATTTACGTATTTACCAATTATTTTATTGATCCTGAGTACACCTATAATATTTATTACATTTATTCCAATCTATTCTGTAGCACGTAGCTTTGCAGACATACTATATACATCATACCTGACACCCAGCATTTGCACAGAAAAGGAAAACAGGTGTCACACTTGGAATCTTACTGCAAAATGAAATTTTTGGCAATGCTGGGACCTGAACTGAGGGCCAACGAGGCTCAATTCATGAATGGGTGAGGGTCAGCACAGCAGCCTCCAGACCATTCAGCTGCCAAGTGGGTCCCAGGACCTGGGATGGAGACATAGGTTTGGCCAAAACAGCAATACCTTTCTATGCAGACAGTGGTATACAGATAAATATATATTTAGGTATTTAGATACTGTCGAGAGCCCTGCAGGGAGTCTATCTGCATGATAAGCTTGACTATCTCGCTGGAACATCTCTCAAGGCTATTTACAGAATCTGGTCTTTGCATCCTGCCCCAAACAAAGACCAGGTAGCTGCTATTGACCACCTTTTCACATTGCCCTAAGCAAGCATCCTGCAGCTGCTATGCCCAATGAAAAAGCTTCCTTATTCTAAGCATATAAATACCCCTGTGTGAAAAATAAAATTTGGCAGCTTGATCAGAATCCTTGTCTTGCTGTCCTTCTTCGTGTCTCTTGTCCCTTCTTTCCTTCTCGCTTAGGTTCACTGCCCTGGTTGAAGTCCTGCGGGTCAGGACAACTGGCGCCCAACGTGGGGCTTGAGCCTCTGACTAAGGAAGGAACGCCGTCCTCCGGGAAAACTTGGCCAAGTACAGTCCGAGATCGAGAGATCGCCTCAACAGACCCCACCGAGAGACAGATCCAGGAGGAGAGTGGGGACGGCGCAAGGTGAATGACCCACCATGGGACAAGCAATGTCGTCACATGATCTATTTCTGTCAGACCTCAGGGAGGCCTTCAAGACACGGGGAACGCGGGTTAAGAAAAAGGATTTAGAATTATTTTTCTCATTCATAGAGGACTTGTAGGAATCATAGATGCAAAAAGATGGCAAAGAGTAGGAGATTGTTTAAAAGATTATTATGAAAACTTTGGTCCGGAAAAGGTTCCTGTTACCGCCTTTTCCTATTGGAATTTGATTAATGAAGTTTTAAAATGTTCTCTGTTTGATAGTGGAATTTTAAAACTTATAAAAATGGGAGAGGAGGTTCTCCAACAGGCCTCTCCGCCCCCCCCCCCCCGCGGCTTGCCCATTGGTTGTATTAGATCTTGAAACTCCTTCTCAAAAGGTAGATGAATATTATTATCCTGTACCCCAGACTGCCCATTCCCCTCAGAATAATTGAAATCCTGAGGAAGAGGCCACCCTGGAAGAGGAGGCGGCCCAATATCATCAGCCTGATTGGCCCCCCTTACTCAGTCACCCCCTACCTCAGACTAAACCCTCTATCTCAAATATTCCGCATTCCTCCTATGCACCCCCTCCCTTTTGTGACCCGGCCTTTCAAGGGCCCACTGCCCCTCCAGATCCAGATGTTTTTTCTCCCCCCCCCTTTACCTAACCTGGCACCTTTATGCGAGACTCTTCAACATAGGCGAGAACACCTTCAACTTTTAAAAGAACTGCGGTCCCTTGATTATGAACTCCACACACTGGCCTTGGCCGATACGCCAAAACAGCCTGATAAAATTAAGGTTAGATCAGGCCATCAATCAGTTCTCGCCTTTCCAGTAACTCGGAGCCAGACAGATAGGACCTCAGAGGGTGAGGAGGACGAATCAGAAGAGGAGGAGAAAGAGGATGAGGAACAGGATACTGGGGATGAAGAGGAACAACCCACCCAGGGAAAAGGCCAACAAGAGTATAAGAGGCTTAGCCTCCGGTATGGCCCGACTGCCCCTTATACGTTAGCCTTATTAGAAAACCAAAGTGCGCGCTGGCTCACCCCTAATGATTGGAAGTTTCTGGCCCGCGCCACCCTTAGTGGGGGTGATTTTGTTTTCTGGAATGCGGACTTTAAGGAACAATGTAGAGAGACCGCACAAAAAAATTTGGCTAAAACATCTTCAGAAACCTGGACCTATACTAAACTTTTGGTTAATGTGCCCTTTGATACCAATGCTAAACAGGCGTGCTTTCCTACCGGACTTTTGGCACAAATTCAAAACGCTGGCCTTTATGCTTGGAAGCCTCTCCCTCAAAAGGGATCGGCTACTACTTCCCTGGCAAAGGTTAGACAGGGGCCAGAGGAACCCTACAGTGACTTTGTCTCACGGCTTAACTTGGCTGCAGAAAGGCTTCTTGGGCCTAGTGAAAATGAAAGTGCCTTTGTTAAACATCTTGCCTTTGAAAATGCTAACCCGGCATGTCAAGATGTCCTCCTGCCACATAAAAACAAGGGTGACCTCTCTGAGTTTGTCTTTGTGCTGGAGTAGGGACTGCTCACATCATAGGCACTGCTTTTACCAAGGCATTTCAAAGTTCAGTCCCGGGCTTGCTTGCTTACTTGCTTTAATTGTAAACAACCTGGTCACTTTGCACATGAATGTCCCTTCAGCAAACAAAGACAAGGGGCAATTCCCTCCCAAGCTACAGATAGACCACTCCCTGCCACTCTTTGTCTTTGTCAAGAACAAGCAGCCCCAAGGTTGCTGCCAGAACGCTTGAAAACAGGTTAATGGCTTACCACAACCCAGGGGAAACCTTCCCCCTGAGGATGATTCCTTTTCTCTTGCAGATGCAGCTAGAACTCCAGACATGGACCATCCTGTTTGAATTTATTAAATAACAGATTAATCTCTTGGCTTCTAAGCCCATACAGGTTCATCACCATCGCCTTGATGTGGCAGACCATGGCATTGAGATCTAGGATTTACCCCAGGCTTTTAATTAGTGTTTTGCCATGAGCTTGTTCCAGTGGGAAACAGCCTGCCTTCTTTTTCTTATTTAGAAAACTCTCCTTATTCATACCTCCTGACCATTCAACGGGCAAGACCTATTGCCATAAGGGATAGGTTCACCCCTCCTCCTGTAGGCCCCTCCGCTTGGGGGAGGATGCACCTATGGGTGGAAGAAAAAATGCTCAAATCAAGGGTGCAGGTAAGACTGCAGGGGGATGGATCCGTGAGATCCCAAAACCCAAGACCCCTGAGTGGCAAGCTCTGGTGCATGACAGTTGGCATGCATACCCACAAGCCGTCTCCTCAAAAAACAAGCCAAGGCCTGTAAAATTCCCCTCCCTGAGTGAGGATGCTCGCTTGGGAGTGGAGAAAAACCCTGGCCCCTTAGAGGAACAGAGCCTCTGTCACTCCCTCAAAAAGAGCACCAACAATTGATGGTCAATTTTCTAAATAAGAAAGGGGGAGATGTCGAGAGCCCTGCAGGGAGTCTATCTGCATGATAAGCTTGACTATCTCGCTGGAAAATCTCTCAAGGCTATTTACAGAATCTGGTCTTTGCATCCTGCCCCAAACAAAGACCAGATAGCTGCTATTGACCACCTTTTCACATTGCCCTAAGCAAGCATCCTGCAGCTGCTATGCCCAATGAAAAAGCTTCCTTATTCTAAGCATATAAATACCCCTGTGTGAAAAATAAAATTTGGCAGCTTGATCAGAATCCTTGTCTTGCTGTCCTTCTTCGTGTCTCTTGTCCCTTCATTCCTTCTCGCTTAGGTTCACCACCCTCGTTGAAGTCCTGCGGGTCGGGACAGATACTGCCAGTGATGTCTATCTGGTATTAAATGACATATACTGTGTTCTTAGGGATTCTCAGTCTTTAGTGAGGACTCCATTTAATGAATAGTATTCTTTTAATGCATAATAACTATGAATTAAAATCAATTTGTGTCCTGTGATTATTAGGTCTAATTTTATGCTAGACTTATAGATGAACTACTCATCCAGCCATAACATTGATCACATACCTCTGGTGTTCCTAGGGACAGACAATAGTTTCTTAGGCTCTCCAGACCTCTATACTGGCATGACCGGGATTCAAACTCAGGGCCTAGGTGTCCAGGTTGGCCTATGACTTCGCTACCAGCCTGCCAGCCTTCAGCAATGCTAGGTGACCTACAGGTTGCAGCCTTGTCATTTGGGCCCAGAATGGTCACAATGCAAGTAAGGAAAATCAAGAAACCACCATCCATCCACAGTTTGTAATTTTTTTTCAGTGCCATTTTCATTTTGTTTTCCTGTCAGTCCCCGAGGCCTGGGATCCCAGGATGGGCTATGGGTCCAGAGACTCCACCTTCCCAGCCTAGGGTGATATTAGCTGAGGCAGAGTTGCCACGACCTGAGTTCAATCCCCGTGCTTGGCAATAAATAAATAAATAAATAAATAAATAAATAAATAAATAAATAAATAAATAAATAAATAAATAAATAAATAAAATAATTTAAAAATATTAAAAATAGTTGGGCACCAAAGGCTCATGCCTGTAACCTTAGCTACTCAGGAGGCTGACATATGAAAATCGCGGTTCAAAGCCAGTCGGAGCAGGAAAGTCCTTGAGACTCTTATCTCCACTAAACCACTAGAAAACGGGAAGTAGCAAAGTAGCACTGTGGTTCAAGTGGTAGAGTGCTCTCCTTGAGCTGAAGAGCCCAAGGACAGCTCCCAAGGCCAGAGTTCAAGTCCCATGAACAATATATAATGTATATACATACATACATACATATATATGTATATATATATATGTATATGTATACATATATAAAACTAATGAAGCTCCCTGGCTTGGAATTCATGCCTTTTTTTTTTTTTCTGTCATGCCTGGGAATTAAACTCGGAGCCTGGGTAACTCTAATGCACTGTTGGGGACAGAGAAACTTACCTGCTTTGAAGACAAGGCCTGTTCCCTAGGCCTGAATTCAATCCCCAGCCGTGTTAAAGTAATATTCATCCACATTTCAAATAATGATTAATATCTACATGTGTTTATTGCATATTGCATTGAGTGTATTTATTTTACTTTTTGTATTATTCATTCATTCATTATTTTATTGACTATTATTATACTTATGTATTAAATTGATTACATCTTCTGAGAACTATACAGATTTACATATGCATTATATATCTTACTTCAGACCCAGGACATTCACAGAAATTCTATAGTAGATCATCCCATGCATAGAAAAACAGAATGAATACACCAACCAAAGTCTAATTTATCCCTAGGTACCCCAGTGGCTCACATCTGTAATCCCAGCTACTCAGAGGTGAGAAGTGGAAGATTAAGTTTTAAAGCCAATCCAAGCAGAAAAGCCTGAGAGATATCGTGTCCAAATAAATTGCCAAAAACCAGGCTACAGGGATGGCTGAATTGGTAGAAAATCAGCTATGAAAAACCAAGCCAAGAAAGAGCAAGCTGAGTTCAAATGCAGGGAAAGGGGGTTTGGGGCATAAAGGGGAGAAAACTCCTCCAAAAACAGAGAACAATCAACAGTACACAAATCCCACCTAATTTAGGGTACCAACCAAAGTGAAAAAAAAAATCAACTTGTGCAGTTGAATAACTTTACATGAGCACATATGTTCTTAGGTACACTTCAAAGCTATGTTTTTAGTAATATATATGTATTTGTTAATAATGTATATATTATGTGTATATATATATATAAATAATGTGTATATATATGTGAATAAACTAAGAAACCAGCGAATGAATAAATACTTCTGAATTAGTGTCTTAATCATGGCATTATAAATTATTTGTACTAAAATTATATTCCAAGTTTCCTTCTTCAGAATCAATCTTTAAGACGTTTGTTCATGTGCTAGGCGTTGGAGGCCCATCCCTATGATCCTAGTTATTCAGGAGGCAGAGATCTGAGGATGGTGGTTCAAGGCCTGATCTGGCAGGAAAGGCTGTGAAACCCTTATCTCCATTAAACCACTAGAAAACTGGAAGTGGCGCTATGGCTCAAGCGGTAGAGTGCACTCCTTGATCTGAAGAGCACAGGAATAATGCCCAAGCCGAAGAAAGAAGTTTGTTCATACAAACTTCTAACATTCTAAGGTTAAGAAACTTTTCTTCCAGGGTCTTATGCTCTTTAGGCAACTACTCCACTGCTGGGCTACATCAAAGTCCCAATGTTTTTGTTTTTCATTTTACAATCCAGTTTATTCCCAAAATGCTTACAAGTACCTACTCTCTTCACAGAAATGAGATTTTATTCACAAACCCAACCTTTTGTGGTATGACACCCCTAGTGTATTTCATGGTAGGCACTGAGGAAAACTCACACAACACAATTGCAGACAGTTTATAATTACAGAAATAACTTTAAATAGAAACAACATCAATTGCCAGGTGCTGATGACTCAGGCCTGTAATCCTAGCTACTCAGGAGGCTAAGATCTGAGAGTCACGGTTAAAAGCCAGCCCAGGCAAGAAAGTCCATGAGGCTCTTATCTCCAATAAACCACTAGAAAACTGGAAGTGGTGCTGTGGCTCAAAAGGTAGAGTACTCGCCTTGAACAGAAGAGCGTAGGGACAGTGCCCAAGCCCAGAGTTCAAGCCCCAGGACCAACTCCCCCCCTCAAAAAAAGAAATAACATCAACTGTCTCAACCTTCTAGAGAGAAATGATGTCCTTATTTTCATTCTCACTCTTCATGGCAGATGGCCAAAATAGAAACACCAATGTGCTATGCTAAAATGTAAAAGTTTAAACCCCTTTTTTGAAAAAACTCTCATGTTTTAAAATCAAAATGTATCAAATAAAGGCAAAGTGAATTTTAAAAAAATATTAAAAATGCTAATGAAGCTCCCTGGCTTGGAATGTGTGACATTTTTTGTCTGCAAGACCTGTGATTTGAACTTGGGGTCTGGGTAACTCTGTTGCACTGTGGGGAAACGGGAAGCTCCGTGTGCTTGAAGACCAGAAAGTCAGGCCTGTTCCCTAAGCCTGAATTCAGGCCCCAGCCATGGAAAACGTACTCCTTATATACATTTTAAAGATAGGATTGAACTTCCATACAGATGTTCATTCTATGTTATGTTTGGTGTGGTTATTCATTGTATTTTTTTTGTTTTATTCATTTATTTTCCATATATTTTATTGACTCTGATGACACCTATACCATTTATTACATTGTTTACATCCTATCACATAGCATCTACATTTGCAGATGTGGTCTCCATCACGCCTGACACCCAGGACTCTCCCAGAAAAGGAAAACATTTGTCACACTCAGCTTCTTACTCCAAGATTAAATCTTTGGCAGTGCTGGGATCTGAAGTCAGGGCCTAGCAGACCCAATTCATGAATGGGTGAATGTGAGCACGGCAGCCTCTAGACAATGAAGCTTTCAGGTGGTTCCCACATACTGAGCTCGAGTCCCATGTTTGGCCAAAACAGCGGTACATGGATCACCAGATGGTGGTATACAAATAAATATATATTGGTAAAGAGTGCCAGAGCTGTCTATCTATTACTGAATGACCCTTACTACATTCCGACCAAATCTTTGGTATTTATTATACTGCCATTGAAGGAATATTATTCTTTCCATGCTTAATAAACTATTAATTAAGATCAATTGGGGGCTGGGAAAGTGGCTCAGTGGTAGAGCGTTTGCCTTGCATGCATGAGGCCTGAGTTTGATTCCTCAGCACCACATAAGCAGATAAAAGAAAAAAGCTGGAAGTGGCACTGTGGCACAAGTGGTAGAGCACTAGCCTTGAGCTGAAGAGCTGAAGGACAGTGCCCAGACCCAGATTTCAGGCCCCATGACCTCCTACCTTCCAAAAAAAGATCCATCAGCATCCTAGGATTATTGCATCCAATTTTAGACTTGACTGATGCACAATCCAGTCTCTTGTGATCTCCTGCCATTGGTAGGTGTCGGGACTGGGATTTGAAAATGAGGCCTATGTTGACAGGTCGGCCTATAGCTTTCCTGATAGTCCACCAGCCTTCATCAATGGCAGGTCAGGTCCACTTTGCAACCGAGTCATTGCAGACCCAGGATTATCACCATGCAAAGAAAAAAATGTAAAACCCCCAGCTTTCTGCAGCTTGTGACTTTTTGTGCTGTCCCACTTTTTTTTTGTCCTGTAAGCCCTCTGGTCCTAGGATCCCAGGATCGACTATGGGTCTAGAAGCTACACCTCAGCCTAGGGTGATCACAGCTGCGACAGGGTTTCCACGACCAGAGTTCAAGCCCCATGGTTGTCAAAAATAAAAACAATAAATACAAAATTAATTAATTATTTAACTAAATAAAAAAATAAATCTCCCTGGTTTGAAATATCTGCTAGTTTTCTTTCCTAGCCTTGGATTTGAACTCAGGGTCTTGGTATATCTGTAGCAATGTGAGGGAAGGTTCAGAGTTGCCAATACTTGAGTTCAAACCCCATGCCAAGCCAAAAATAAAAAATTGTCACTGACCGTGGCGGGGGAGCAGTTGTCCATATTAGAGGGAAGGGATGGTAGGGGGAAAACAAAGGAGAAGGCAACAATGCTCAATAGGAAATGTACTGATTACCTTGTTCATGTAACTGTAACTCTCAGTACAACATTTTTACAATTAAAAACATGCAAAAAAAAAGAAACAATGTAATGATCAGAGAAGCATTTGGGGGGTAAGGGAAGGATGTCTAAATAGCTGTACAAAATTCTACACTGCTTTGCTTTTAATGCTCAGTATGAAACTGAATAAACATAACTGCTTCCATTAAAAAAAATCAAGTCACTGTCTTGGAACTGGGCCAGTATTTCTGCCATTGCTAGGATTTGATTGCATCGCCCAGTAACTCTTTTGCAACAAGGGTGAAGGTGAAGCTCACTGAACTTGAGGAAAAGAAATTCAGGCTAGAGTTCCCAGGAACTAAATGAAGACGCTGCAATGGAAAAAATACTTCCATACATGTGTAATATATGATATATACTTACATATGTATGTTTATTACATATTATTATTTTTATTATTGATTTTGTATTTATTATTTGATTCATTTATTGTTTATTGTATTTAGTGTTATTATACACATATTTTTACATGTTGTACATGTATTATAAAAATATACAAAATAAATTAGGACATTGACTCATTTTTCATTAATACTACATTAAGTGTTGAAACATAATACATAATTAAATGGAGGTATTTGTCACAGTCTTAACATGTTTAGAATCTGTTCCCAGTATGAGCCTTGTCTTATTTATCTATGGCCATCTTCCTATACGGATTTCTTTACATGACTTATACTCAGAAGCCTTTTCTTGAGGATAGGCAAATTGAGGGATAAAATTGCAAGGGTGGGGTTAAAATATGGCTTAGTGGTAAAGAGCTCACTCAGCATGCATGAATGCCAAGGTTTGAATTCTCAGAGCCACATACTCAGAAAAAGCCAGAAACTGTGGAGTGGCTCAAGTGCTATAGCGCTAGGCTTGAGAAAAAGAATCTCAGAGACAGTACCCAGGCCCTAAGTTCAAGCCCCAGGACTGTCAAAAACAGTAGGCCAGATGCCAATGGCTCACTCCTGGAAACCTAGCTACTCAGGAGGCTGAGATTTGAACACCACAGTTCAAAGACAGCCTATGCAAGGAAAGCCTGTTAGACTCTTATCTCCAATGAACCACCAAAATACCTCACATGGCATTGTGGCTCAAGTGGTAGAGTGTTCACCTTGAACTGAAGTGCTCAGGGACAGTGCCCAGGCTTGATACAAGACACACAACTGGAAAAAAAGTGAGGATTAATTAAAGTACTTTTCCTACTTTCTAATTATGAGAACATTCTGTGGAAAATGAACACAGATGTACACTAGAATTGGAGTCAGAGCTCAAGGCTCAAGTGTCCACATCCATATACCCAGCCTCTCTGACTCTAGCATTATAACTTTGCATACTACAGGGTTCTGAAAGGTCCAATATTGAAGGGATTAATATGATCCCCAAGCCCTTTGTGATAAGCAGTTGACTTGTATTGTCAATTTCATTACAGTTCTGAAGCTAGCAGAGCACCAGTAGCTCACGCCCATCACCCTAGCATAGGAGGCTGAGGTCTCAGTATCACAGGCTGAAGCTAGCCAGAGCAGGAAAGTCTATGACACTCTGACTTCCTCTTCTGAAAGGTTAGATGTTCAAGAGCTTCCTCTGTTTCGCTTGGTGATGAGAAGTTACTCACACTCTAAATATTCTTAGAATTCTTGAGCTATAGAAGCAAGAAAGAAACATCATTGACCCATCCTGGGTTCAAATGAAGTTCTCAGGATCCAAGCCTTAGCCCTGTTGGCAGGAAGAACTCCAATGAAACGCTATATTTGAAGGACAGAAAACAGTTTTAAAAGCTGGACTAGGTGAAGAGACCTAGGACTGCAGGATTAGGAGGCAGAATGTACACACTCAACAGGGAAGTGAGCTGCAAAACGACTTCATTCATTCCAGGCACAGCCAGAAATGGGGGGAAACCTGAAATATTTGTAGACTTACACCAGGGTCAGGCTTTTCTCATCCTCTTCAAACAACAACTAATTAACCTTCCTCTCTCAGGTGAAACGAGCTTCAAGCTATCATTAAGTTCATAATAGTGAGCCAGTTTAGTGGGGGAGAGGGCAGGAACAGAGTAAATAAAAAAACATGCTCTCTGGTCTTAGGGAGTGAGTTTTTGACTCTCCATCTGTCAGATTTGAAGGCCCTTCTTCTACCTCTTCCAGTCCATTCTCCTTCCTTCATTCTCCACATCATTAATTCAAATCCCCAGTCCAAGGAGAGGCAGGGCCCTTTCTCTACTGTCTCCAAGCACCTGAGTTAGAACCTGGCTGTGCCCGCTTGGCTCTGGGGCCTTCGGCTGCCTGAGAAGTGGGACAGAGACAGTCTTCTTGCTCTGTGGTTGTTTGAAGGTGATGCTGGTGTCCTGGCACACTGTAGAAGGCCTCACGACAGAATTGTTGCCTTCTTTCCTTCTAACGACCAAGACCAGCTTCATTTATCATCTATCTATCTATCTATCTATCTATCTATCTATCTATCTATCTATCTATCTATCTATCTATCTATCTATCTATCTATCTATCTATCTATCTAATCTATCATCTATCTATCTATCTATCTATCTATCTATCTATCTATCTATCATCTATCTATCTATCTATCTATCTATCTAATCTATCTATCTATCTATATTTATGTTAGGTTTTTAAAAAGAGGTAGCCGAGTAAGAACAGCACCAGCACGCATGTGGTATTCAGGTAAGGGGTAGGTTTATTCAGTAGACCTGCTTGGACCAGGCAAGGGTGGCACTCCACGTGGCTGGGAAAGGCCTGGGAATGAGAGAGAGCTGGGAAGAGAGGAAAGAGAGAGAAAAGAGCAGAGAGAGGGGTAAGAACAGTAGCACTCACGTGGTATTCAGGTAAGGGGTAGACCTGCTGGGACCAGGCAAGGTTGGCACTCCACGTGGCTGGGAAAGAGAGAGAGCAAGAGAGCAAGAAAAGAGCAGCAAGAGCTAGAAACGAACAGAGAGAAAAAAAGGGAGAGTCTGGCCCTGGGCTAGCCCTTATGTAGGGTATGGGTGGGGAAAGGTGTGGCCACATCAAATTCAGATGTGACCTCTTCCAGGTGTCCCAGTTGCCTAGGTAATGCAGGTACTGGGCGAGGTCTGTTCGTCGTCCAGGAATGGACCTTACACTATCTATCTATCAATCTATCATCAATCTCCATATCTACCTACCTACCTACCTAGCCAGCTAGGTATCTTTTTGCCAGTTCTTGGGTTGAACTCAAGGCCTGGGCACTGTCTATAGCACTCTACTACTTGAGCCACAGCATCAATTCTGGCTTTTTCTGTGTATGTGCTGTTGAGAAATCAAACCCAGGGCTTCTTGCACGCTAGGCACTCTCTCACTAATCCACATTCCCAGTCCCCTCATCTTTTCTTAATGGTAGTTTTTACTTAAGCATGCTTCCATTTCACGTTTAATTTTACGTTTAATTTTCTGAATGCCGGTTACTACTATGAAACCTGGTCTTCTATTTCCCTGCCTCATTTGTGGCCATTCATGCATTGGCCTCACAATAAAATGTAAATAAAGGCTGCTAAAAGCTTAAGTATGCATCATATAAAGACACAGGCCAGGAACCCCAGAAGAGAAAAGCGATAGGCCTGAAGTGAAGAGAATGATGTAGTATGCAAAATGAACATATCTGAAAAATAAATCAGTAAATAAAAGCAGAAGCATTACATGTGCTCTGTTTGCATTCAGGGAGGTAATTTACACACATAAGTAGGTAGGGCACTGATTCATAAACTTGGCCTCCTCTTTTTGAATTTTCTTTTTGGCCATCCCAGGGCTTAAACTCAGGGCATGATGCGTTCCTGAGCTGTTTTGCTCAAGGCTGTGGCTCTACCACCACCACAGCTCCAGCCATCTGGTTGTTAATTGGACATAAGCACCTCCCAGTCTTTCCTGCCTGGTCTGGGACTGTATCTCCCACTCAGCTTGTTCTCTTAAAGCTTGAGCTCTACCCTCTGGGCCACTGCTCCACTTCTGGTTTTCTGGTGGTTTATTGGAGATAAGAGTCTCACAGACTTTCCTGGTTGGGCTGCCTTTGGATGGTGATCTCCTGAGTGGGTTTCCAGTGGCTTTTCTCAGGGATTCACCGAGGAGCCTCTCCATACAAACCCTTAATCTAAATCTCAGGAGGTACTAGAGAAAACAGAAACATGCAGTTGTTTCTAGTATGCTCCAGATACTTAAGGTTGGAGACACAAAACACTCATAATTATTAGATCATTTTATAGGCAAAAGGAGCAATGCAGACAGTATGAAGATCACTCCAGCTTTGGTCCTCTCATCAATTCAGCTCAATGCTAAATGATGGAAATGGCATGTCCTGTGGACATATGCTCCCAAATCCTGTGACACTCATTTCTCACTTTTGCCTTCAAATCTGTGACCAGAGAAGATGAGGAGAGAAAATCCTTCTCAGAGAAAGCAGCTATAAAGAATATTGGGGTAGTTTACTCATAAATTCAAACTATTGGAATGATCCTGTTAAGAAGTCAGATTGTCCAGATTAAAAAAATGAAGAAGAAAAGTAAGGCAGTGTCTGTGTAATCCCAGCTTCTTAGGAGGCTGAGATGTAGAGAATATTAGTTTGAATCCAGCCAGCATAAGAAAGGAAATGACACTTTTATTTCTAAGAGATCCCAGAAAAATCCAGAAGTGAGCTGTGACTCAAGATTAATGCACTACCCTTGAGCAAAAGGAGCTCAGGGACAATGTCTAGGCTCAATGTTCAACTCCTGGACCTGCCTGCCCCCAATAGAGCCTATACCTCCATGTCTTTGTGTATGTCTGGATGTATTCCTATAGGCAAAGCTCCAGAGTAGATATGATGAATGGCACCAAGTTAGGAAATTTGTTTTCAATACAATGATTTCATAACACAGAGACTACTTTTATGACAATGTATGTTCCAGGGCTCCCTTCACTGTTCCCAGTGTAGCCTGAGGGTTTCTCTGCATCCCAGGCCTGCTGGAAGGAGTCTCTCTCATTGTCTGGACAGGCAGACAAAAGGCCTCAGTCCTGTACAGCTTTGTAACAACTCCACATCTGGGCCAATTAGTGAGGATAAGTGTGTGTGTGCTCTGAAGGCCAGGAGAAAAAGGCCTCTTTGTACTCCAAGCTATCTCTCTTCCCAGTGCTCTGTTTTGACAAGAAGCCTTCATTTGTGCCACCTCCCATGGCAGGCCAAGTTCCCTGCACTTATCCTGCCTTTGTGAGACTATATTCCAGTGCTCAGATACAGTGCTCAATATAATTCAGAAGTCCTTCTTGCAGACAACTAGGGCACTGAACTTAATGAAATGTTTCATTGCCAGCGATAATGGGCCTATGATACCTCTCCTTGGTTTTCTGGAAGCTTGAGAAATCCAAGAACATGTTGGATATCACAAAGCTTCCTGTCATCTAGGGCTGGTGAAGATCATCTTGTTCTGAAACCTTTGACCTCTCTTAATTGGGCCTTGGATGACTAGGTTTGGAGGTTGAACACAGGGCCTTGGTGCTGACCATAAGTTCAGTGGAGAAGTCCAGTGCTTTACCATTTTGTGTCACAACTTCACTTCTGGTCTATGTGTGTGTGTGTGTGTGTATGTGTGTGTGCGTCTGTGTGTCTGTGTGTGTATGTCCATGTGTGTGCGCGCATACACTCGTGGAGCTTGAACTCAGCACTGTACCTAATTTCTGTTGTACAAGGATAGCCTTCTCTCACTTGAGCCACAGAACCACTTCATGCTTTTTCTAGTGATGTTGTCCTGAGTAATCAAGCCCAGGGTTTCATATATGCAAAGCATTCTACGCCTAAGGCACATTCCCAGCTCTGTACTTCAGGTTTGTTAGATTGTTTCTGGTTTTGGGTTTTTTTTTTATGTTGTTGGTTGTAGGAGTTGAAGTCTGGGACTGGGTGCTGTCCCTGAGCTTTTCAGCTCAAGTCTTGTGCTCTATCTCTTGAGCCACAGCACCACTTCAGGTTTTCTGGTGGTCCATTGGAGCTAAGTGTCTCAAAGACATTCCTGCCCAGGCTAGCTTTGAACCATGATCCTTAGTTCTCATCCTCCTGAGAACCTAGGATGATAGTCATGAGCTGCAAGCATCAAGCTTCCACTTAATGTTTCTTAGTGGTGAATTGGAGATAATAGTCTCATGGGACTTTTTGTGTCTGGGATAATTTAGAACTCAGATCCTCAGATCTCAGCTTGCTGAGAAGGCAGGATGACAAACCTCATCTATCGACCCCTAGGCCATGGTAGTCTGCTGCAAGGGGATCCTTGGCTCCACGTGGTGGAGTGCTAGCCTTGAGCCCAAGAGGTAAGGGTCAAAATCTAGGTCCTGAGATCAAGGTTCATGACTGAAAAAACAAACAAACAAAACAATGGTCTGCAGGAGACAACTCACTAGTCTTCAGTTATATTTAATTTTTTTTCCTTCCATGGAGATATATCTGAGCCTCAATATTCTTATCTGCTTAAGCATCTCAGTTGTGGAGCTCTTACAAGGACCAGATGAAAGAATGCACCCTGTGAAGGACATAGCACATGACACTGTTTGAAGGACTCAATACACAGCATCATGTAAAAGACACAGCACCCAGAACCCAATTCAGGACTCAGCACACTGCAACCTGTGAAAGACTCAGCACATAGCACCCTGTGCAGTACTCAGCATAGAGCACCTTATGAAGGACTCAGCACATAGCTGTATTCCACAAGCTGTCATTAGAATCAACGTGTTTTCTTCAGTATCACCATTCTTTGAGGAACATTTCACAAACCACACAAGTTCATATCTAATGGTTTAGTGGAGTGTTTTTTTGGGGGGGAGGTTACCTATGGGGCTTGAACTGAAATGGGATACTGTTCTAATAGCATTTGCTCAAGGCTACAGCTCTACCACTTGGAAGAGTCTCACAGACTTCCTGCTAGGGCTGGGTTTTAACGCAGGTGAGCAGCTAGAATGACTGAGGTAAGCCATCAGCGTCTGGTTCGGTGGAGCTGGGTTGCAGTGATTTACATCTGGATAAGTCAGGTTAGGTGGCAGCTGTCAGCACCAGACTCCTAGCTTGCTCTGTGATGAAGTATTTGAAGTCTTGACCTTCTAAAGTTGCAGATTGGCAGCAGTCCTGGGCCTTTAGTAAGGGCTTAGCCACTCTCCCCAAGCGTTTGTGCTCCAGGCTAGTACACAATTGATTGAAAGAAAGCGGAACTTCTGGTTTTTCTTTTTATATGGTACTGAGGAATGGAAGCCAGGGCTTCCTGCTTACTAGGCGAGCACTCAACCACCGAGTCCCAGGAGTGCATGAGGTATAAATAGAGATTGCTGTATATAAATATTATATATACAAAAAGAAAGATGTGGGCTGGGAAGGTGGCTCAGTGATAGAGTGCTTCCCTTGCAAGCATGAGGACCTGAGTTCAATTCCTCAGCACCACATAAGCAGGAAAAAAAAAGCCGGAAGTGGTGCTGTGGCTCAAGTGGTAGAGTGCTAGCCTTGAGCTGAAGAGCTGAGGGACAGAGCCCAGGCCCAGACTTCAGGCCCACGACTGGACCCAAAAAAAAATATATAGAGAGATTTATGCATATTATTAAATTATAGCTAATAGTACTACCAATGTTAGGTATTAAATGATGTCTCCATTTAATTATATATCCCAGTTGAACAATTAATAAAACATTATGTAAGGTCCATTCCTGGACGACGAACAGACCTCGCCCAGTACCTGCGTTACCTAGGCAACTGGGATACCTGGAAGAGGTCACGTCCGCATCTGCTGAGCGTTACCTAGGCAACTGGGATACCTGGAAGAGGTCACGTCCGCATCTGCTGAGGTCACATCCTAACCTGATGTGGCCACACCTTTCTCCCACCTGATCCCACTTCCCTTTACCTGGACACACCCTTCCCCGCCCCCTACCCTATATAAGGCCTAAACCGCCGCCAGACCGCCCTCTTTTTTTCTTTTGCCAGCCGCGTGGAGTGCCAACCTTGCCTGGTCCCAGCAGGTCTACTGAATAAACCCCTTACCTGAATACCACGTGCGTGGTGCAGTTTCAGTTCTTACTCGGTCACCTCTTTTTAAAAACCTAACACATTAATTATTACTCAATTTACTGTTATTGTTTATCATATATGTACACACATCCATACATATAATTACATATTTTATAGAATGAGACCTCTATTTATAATTAATTTATGCATCATGTGTTACTACCAATTATTAGGTATTTAACTATGTCTCCATTTACTTTTCATTCTGTTAATGCTTAATAATATATTAATTAAACTTAATCCATGTCCTATAATTATTTTGTCTAATATTATCCCAGAATGATTCGCTACTAATTCAGTCTGTTTTTCATTTATTGTAGTGAGCATTTTTCTACCTATGACAGTTTTACCTTTATGACATTCTATTACATAGTATATAGATTTGCATACGAATTATACATCCTACCTGACACAGAGAAATTTCATAGAAAAGGAAAATATGTGTCACTCTTGACTTCTTACTCCAAGATTGCATTTTTGGCAGGGCTGGGATCTAAACTCAGGGCCTAGAAGGCTCAGCTCATGAATGAGTGACTGTCATCACAGCAGCCTCTAGCCAATTCAGCTGCTAGGCAGTTCCCAGCCAATGAGAATGAGCCCCGTATGTTGACCCCATATTGTGCTTAGTGAAGTTATGCATTTTATTTGTAGTTTTATTCATTTATTTACCATTTATTTTATTGACTGTTATTACACATGGAATATTTATTACATTTATTACATGGGATATAGATTTGCCTATGTATGAAACTTCATACCTGACACCCAGACGCTCACAGAAAAGGAAAACATGTGTCACCAGTGCTTCTTACTCCACGATTCAATTTTTGTGAATGCTGGCATCTGAACTCAAAGCCTACAAAGCCCAATTCATGAATGGGCGAGTGTCAACACGGCCAACCTGGGCCATATGGAGCTGACAAGCAGTTACCAGCACCTGAGATCTAGCCCCAGGGGTTGACAAAATAAGACAGATTGACATGCGGATGGTAGTACACAAATAAATATAGATCTTTATAGAGTACCAGAGATGTTTATATATTCTTCAGTTATATAGACTACATTTTTAACAATTCTTGGGTATTTATTATGCCCCCATGTCATTAGTATTATTGTGTTCATTCTTAATCAATTATTAATTTAATCAACCACTGTCACAGAACTATTGCATCCATGTAATTAATAGTATTCTTTTAATGTGTCAAAATATTCATTAAAATCCATCAGCCTCCTAAAATCACTACTTTTATAGTAGTATCATTCAGGAACAACTAATTTAATCTTGACATTCATAATCTTCTATCAGTATTCCTATGAATAGGAATGAGACTCTTAGGATCTCCCACCATTGGTAGGGGTCAGGACCGGGCCTCGACCACAGGGCCTATGTTGCTGTGTTGACCTATGGCTTGCCTGGTAGCCCACCAGCCTTCAGCAATGTCAGGTTACAAAACTTTTCATCAATGTTATTCAGACCTAAGATGGTCACCTTGCAAAAAAAAAAAAAAAAAACAAATGTAAAACAGATAGCCATTTGCAAGTTGCCAGATTTTTATCCGTGTCATTTTATTTATCTTTTTCCTATAAATCTTTGGGGCCCAGGAACCCAGGTTCAGCTGTGGGTCCAGTGGTTGCACCCCAGCCTAGAGCGATCAAAGTGGAGGCAGAGTTGCCCCAACCTGAGTTCAAGCCCTGTGCTTGACAAAATAAAAATAAATAAATAAATAAATTCATTAAAAATATTTATAAAATAATGAGGCTTCTTAGCTTGGAATTCACGCCATTTTTTCTGCCAGGCCTGGGATTTGAATTCAGACTTTGGGAAAATCTGCAACATTGTCGGGGAAGGGGAAGCTCACCATGCTGGAAGACAAGAAAGTCAGGCCTGTTCCCAGGGCCTGAATTCAAGTCTTAGCACTCAAAAAATAATATTCATATACATTTTAAATACATGATTTATATTTGCATACACATGTTTAGTTATATTGCAGTTAGTGTAGTTATTCATTTTATTTTATTTTTATGTATTTCTTATGTATTTTAGTGAGTATGATTACACATATAACATTTTTTACATCCTATTACATAGGACATAAATTTGCCTATGTATTATACATCATTCCTGAGACCCAGGAATTTTGACACCCATAAGGAAAACAAGTGGGACAATTGGCTTCTTCCACTAGGATTAAGTTTTTGGCAGTTCTGTGATTTGAACTCAAAACCTAGCAGGCCAACTTCATGAATGGGTCAATGTTAGCACACCAGTCTGATGCAAATGAAGTTTTCAGGCAAATTTCAGGACCTGAGATGAAGCCCTAGGAGTGGCCAATATATAAAAAGATAGATATGTAGATTGCAGTGTGTGTGTATTTACATATGAATATACATCTATAAATAAATGTATACAGAGAGAGACAGACATTTATGTAGAATCTAGTGTATAACTCTATATAAAGTGATGTCTACATCTTATTTTTATATATTCTATTACTACCAATTATATATTCTATTACTACCAATTATTTGGTCTAATATTATGCCTCCATTAATTAATCATAATTATATATCATTTTTTATTTTATTTATATTTATATATTTATGCATACAATATTATACTAGAAAGACTAGATAAATAGTAATTCAATTTGTACATGTCAAATATTCTATTAATGTTCCTATAGATAGGAACGAGTTTCCTAGGATCTTCAGCTGTGTGTAGGTGGCAGTCCGAGGATAGAACTCACGGCATAGGTATCTGGGTGGGGCTTAGGCTTTACCAACAATCTGTGAGCCTTTGGCCATGCAAGGTCACATACAATTTTCAAGCTGAGTCATTGAGACCCATGGTGGTCACAGTGCAAAGGAAACAAAGGTAAAACGGTTGTGTAATACTTGCTGGTTTTTTCCTCATCTATATTTTTGCCAGTGCTGGGAGTTTAACTGGGGTCCTAGGATGACTAGATCATCTGTGGGTGTAAATGCTGCAAACCAGCGTAGGGTAATCATGGGTTAAGACACAATATGGTGCTTCCTTGAGAAAAAGGAACTCAGGGACAGTGCCTGGGGTCACAGTTCAAGCCTCAGGACCTGCCACAAAAATAGAGCCAGTAACTCTATGTGTCTGTATATGTATGCATGTATTTCTATCAGTGACCATCTAGAGTTGCTGTGAAGAAAGGTTTGAATGGAATGATTTCACAGCACAGGGAGTGCTTTCAAGACAGTGCATGTTCTGGGGCTCCCTTCACTGTTCCCAGAGTAGCCTGAGGGCTTCTGTGCACCCCAGGCTGCTGGAGGAAGTCTGCCTCATTGTTGGAACAGGTAGACAAAAGGCCTCACTCTTGAACAGCTGTGTAACAAACAATTCATCTGGAACAATTACTGAGGATGAGCAATGAATGAGGATGAGGGCAGAATCTGAAGGCCAGGAGGAAAAGGCCTATTTGTACCCCAAGCTATCTCTCTCCCTAGTGCTTTGTTTTGACAGGAATCCTTCATTTGTGCTGCCTCTCGGGGCAGTCCAAGTTCCCTGCACTCTTCCTGTCTTTGTTAGACTATGTTCCAGTGTTGAAACAAACTGCTACAATTAATTTAAGGGTCCTTCTGGCAAAAAACAAGCGAGCTGAACCTAATGAAAAGATTCCTAATTGGCAAAGGTGCCTCCCTAGTTTTCCAGATGCTAACTCTAAGCATTTGTGCAAAATCACAATGCTTCCTGTCATCTAATGCTGGTGAAACTAATCAGGTTTTGAAACCTTTGCCCTCTCTTAGTTGGGCTCTGGGTGTTTATATTTTGGGGTTGAACACAGGGCCAGAGTGCTGACCATGAGCTCAGAGCAGAAGCTCTTTTCTTTACCATTTAGTGTCACAGCTTCACTTACGGTATCTTTGTGTGTGTGTGTGTGTGTGTGTGTGTGTGTGTGTGTGTGTAAACACCAGTCCTGGAGCTTGAACTCAGTACCTCAGCTCTGTACCTGAGTTTCTCCTGTATAAGGATAGTGCATTACCACTTGAGCCACAGAACCACTTCAGGCTTTTTTTTTCTAGGGATGTAGTACTGAGGATTCAAACCCAGGGTTTCATACATGCAAAGCACTCTATCCCTAAGAAACATCCCCAGCACTCCACTTCAGGTTTCTTTCTTTCTCTCCTTGTAGTTGGAGGAGTTGAAGTCTGGGACTGGGTCCTCAAGTCTAGCACTCTACCACTTGAGCTACAGTGCCCCTTCAGGCTTTCTGGTGGTTCACTGGAGATAAGCATCTCAAGGAATCTCCTGCCCAGGCTGGCTTTGGACTGTGATTCTCAGCTCTCAGGATCCTGAGTAGCTAGGATGACAGGCATGAGTCACCAATGCCCAGTTTCCACTTCAAGTTTCTAAGTGGTGAATAGGAGATAATATTCTCATGGGACCTTTTGTGTCTGGGATTGTTTGGAACCCAGAACCTCAGCTTCCTGAGAAGGCAGGATGACAGACTTCAGCTAAAGACACACTTTGCTGCAAAGTTGTCCTTAGCTCACAGGTAGAGCACTAGCCATGAGCCCAAGAGGAAAGTCAGTACCTAGGCTCTAAGTTGAATGTTCATGATGGAGAAAACTAAACCAAACAATTGTCTGCAGGAGACAAGTCAGTAGAGTTCAGTATATACATAAATTTGACCCTGCCTTGGGGACATATCTGAGCTTCAACTTTCTCATCAGCACAATCATCTTACTTGTGGAGCTCTAACAAGATCCAGATGAAAGAATACACCCCATGAAGGGCTCATAGCATAGCACCCTGTGAAGGACTCGGTATACAGCAACCCGTGAAGGACTCAGCACCCAGCATCCCAGGAAGGGCTCATCACATAGCTGTATCCCACAAGCTGTCATTAGAATTCGGGTGCTTTCATCAGTATCACCATTCTTTCAGAAACACGTCACAAACCACACAAGTTCACATCTAACAATACAGATGGGTGGTTAATGGGGGGGAGGGTCGTCCGCTTCGGGGATCTCACTCATAGGTTGGGGGTACTGTCCTAAGACCTTTTCCTCAAGGCTAGAGCTCTACCACTTTGAGCCACAGCTCAGAGTCTCACAGACTTCCTGCCAGGGCTGAGTTTTCAACCCACCAGTGTCAGATCTCATCCCCCAAGCAGCTAGGGGTGAGCCAGCAATGTCTGTCTAAATAGAGTTGGTTTGCAGCAGTTGACCTTTGGCTGTCAGGTTAGATGGCAGCCATGAGCTTCAGACCCTCGGCTTGCTCTGTTATGAGGTATTTGAAGTCCTAGCCTTCTATAGTTTCAGTCAGCACGTTCTAACTTGATTTTTTGGTGCTGGAGTGACAGCACCACTTCTGGCTTTTCTGTGCATGTGATAGTGTGGAAACAAACCCAGGGCTTCATACATACTAGGCGAGCACTCTACCACTGAACCCCAGGAGTGACAAGTGGAGACTTAGATATGTAGATTGTTTTATATATACATATATATGCATAAAACAAGAGGGAGATGTCTGTATATTATTAAATTATATATACTATATTACTATTAATTATCGATAAATTATTTCTTCCTTTATTTAAGTATCATGGTTAAATACATAATGAAATATTTATTGAAAATTAGTCAATGTACTATGATTATTGTGTATAATTTTAATATAATCATACACTAAATACTAATGAAATTGTTACTTTTACAACATTCCATTCATATGGATGACTATTGGAATGTGTTTCTTAGGATCTCCTGCCATTTGTAGGTAGCAGTCCCCGGATCCGAACCCCGGACCTAGGTTGCTGGTTTAGGCTGTGACTTTCCTGATAGCCCACCAAACTTCAACAATGCAAGGTCATGTACACTTTTCGGGTCCTGTCATTTAGACCCAGGATGGTCACAATGCAAAGGAAAAAAACAATGTAAAATCGCCTTCCGGAACTTCCCAGTTTTATACTTCTCCTTTTTTCCCCGTCTTTTTTTTTTTTTTTTTTTTTTTGGTCTGTTGTGGGGCCAGAAGTCTGGGTCTGGGTGCTGTCCCTCAAATCTTCAGCTCAAGGCTATCATTCTACCACTTGAGCCATAGCACCACTTCTGGCTTTTTTCTGCTTATATGGTGCTGAGGAATCCAACCCAAGGCCTTATGCATGCAAGGCAAGCACTCTCCTATTGAGCCACCTTCCCAGCCCTTCACTTTTTTTTTTTGCCAGTCCCGAGATTTAAACTTGGGTCCTGGGATCTCAAGATGGGCTGTGGGTCCAGAGGTTGCACCCCAGCCTAGGATGATCAAAACTGAGGCAGAGTTGCTACTAGCTGAGTTCAAGCCCCGGGCCTGGCCAAAAAAAATAAGGCACTGGTTTGGAATTTGCACCATTTTTTTGCAGGCCTGGGATTTGAACTCAGCGTCTGGGTATCTCTGTGGCACTCTGGGGGACAGGAAGCTCACCGT
Source organism: Dipodomys merriami (assembly GCF_024711535.1). Classification (NCBI taxonomy): domain Eukaryota; kingdom Metazoa; phylum Chordata; class Mammalia; order Rodentia; family Heteromyidae; genus Dipodomys; species Dipodomys merriami. Next base: position 940,671 of record NW_027204115.1, read on the forward strand.
CATTGAAAACAAGAAATTCAGACCAATTTCCAGGACCAAATTCAAGCCACAGCACTGGAAAAAATAATATTCATGTATGAAATCTTTTTACATACATGGGTTTACCCCATATGACATTTATTATCCTTATCTATTTATTCTTTATTTTACTATTATTACATATATAATATTTATTTCATTAATTACATCTTTATCACATGGATATATTTGCACATGGATTTTACATCATACTGAGACCCAGGACTTTTACAGAGAAGGAAAAAAAAATGTCAAAATTCGCTTATTACTCCACCTATAAATTTTTGGCCATGCTGGGATATGAACTCACAACCCACAATGCCCAATTCATGAAAGTGTCAGTTGTAGACAAAGCCTTTGGCAAATTGAGCTGCCAGCCAGTTCTGAGGATGTGTGATCAAGCCATCATAGTGGCCTAGATTTAGATATAGATATAGATAGATAGATAGATAGATAGATAGATAGATAGATAGATAGATAGATAGATGTGTAGTTTGCTCTCTCTCTCTCTCTATATATATATATGAGAGAGAGACAATATGAGGATATTGAATAATATATATTGTGAATTATTAGTTATTAAATTAAGCCTCCATTTAATGAAGTATCATTGTTTAATACTTATTAAAGCATTAATGTAAAAGTAGTCAGTATTCTTTAATTAAGAGAATCATACCATGGTGCTAGAATGAAAGACATAATCCAATACTTTTTGTGTGGCATTCTTTAGGAGAATCATGAACAACTGTGAAATTTAATTGTTACTTTTATGACAGTCCATTAAGCATTCCCATGAATAGGAATGATTTTTTCAAGATCTCCCTCCATTTGTAGGTATCAGTCCTGGCATTTGAACTCCAGGCCTCGGTAGTTTACTTCGAAATGCAAACCATTAGTATGACACTGTGAAGATTTCAGATTGTCATGATAAAACAAAGAATATCAAGAATAAAAGAAAGCCAGGTCTCAGAGGCTCATGCTTGTAATCCTAGCTCTTCAGGAGGCTGAGAGGTAGAGAATGGCAGCTTGAATTCAGTCGGGACAGGAAAGTTCAGGACACTCTTATTTCTAAGGGATCACAGGAATATAAACACCCAGGAGTGGGACTGAAACTCAAGGGCAGAGCACCACTCTTGAACAAAAGGAGCTCTGGGAGAGTGACTAGGCTCATAGTACAAGCCCCGGACCTGCCAAAAAAGAAAAAGTAGTAAATCCATGTCTCCCCATGTATGTATGCATGTATTTCTATTGGTAAAGATCCACAATAGCTATGTTGAAAGGCACTCAGCTAGGAAATTTGCTTTGAATAGAATGATTTCATAGCACAGAGACTGCTTTCAAAACAGTGCATGTTCCGGGGCTCCCGTCACTGTTCCCAGTGTAGCCTGAGGGTTTCTGTGCACTCCAGGCTGCTGGAGGAAGTCTGTCTCCAGGTCTGGACAGACAGACAAAAAGGCCCCCCTCCTGTAGAGCTGTGTAACAAACAACTCCATCTGAGCCAATTAGTGAGGATGAGTGTAGGCAAAATTTGAAGGCCAGGAGAAAAAGGCTTCTTTGTACTCTAAGCTATCTCTCTCCCCAGGAAGCTTTCATTTGTGCCACCTCCTGTGGCAGACCAAGTTCCCTGCACTTATCCTGTCTTTGTTAGATTATGTTCCAGTATTGAAATAACCTGCTCCAATTAATTCATGGGTCCTTCTGGCAGACAATAAGGGAGCTGAACCTAATGAAAAAATTCCTAATTGGCAATGGTGCCTCCCTAGGATTCCAGAAGCTTGCTAAATCTAAGCACTTGTGCAAAATCCCAAAGTTTCCTATCATCTAAGGCTGGTGAAGTGCATCAGATTTTGAAACCTTTGACCTATCCTAGTTGAGCCCTGGATGGCTAGCTTTTGGGGTTGAACACAGGACCTGGGTGCTGACCATGAGCTCAGAACAGAAGCTCAGTGCTTTACCACCATTTGGTGTCACAGCTTCACTTCTGGTATCTGTGTGTGTGTGTGTGTGTGCATACACTTGTCCTGGAACTTGACCTCAGGACCTGAGCATGGTTCCTGAGTTTCTCCTGTACAAGGGTAGCACTCTACCACTTGAGCCACAGGGCCACTTCAGGCTTTTTTCTAGTGATGTGGTACTGAGGATTCAATTCCAGGGATTCATACATGCAAAGCACTCTAACCACTCCTCTTTTGGTTTGTTTGTTTCTTTTCTTTTCTTGTAAGTTGGAAGAGTTGAAGTCTAGGCCTGGGTGCTGTCTATCCTAGAGCTTTTCAGCTAAAACCAAGCACTCTACCACTTGAGCTACAGCACCCCTTCAGGTTTTTGGTGGGTCACTGGAGAGAATTGTCCATCTCAAGGAATTTCCTGCCCAGGCTGGCTTTGGACCATGATCCTCAGCTCTCAGGATCCTGAGTAGTTAGGATGACAGGCATTAGTCACTGGTGCCCAGCTTCCATTTCAAGTATCTAAGTGGTGAATAGGAGATAATAGTCTCATGGGAACTTTTGTGTCTGGGATAGTTTAGAACCCAGATCCTCACATCTCAGTTTCTTGAGTAGGCAGGGTGACAGACCTCAGCTACAGACACCTAGATCATAACTCTCTGTTGCAAAGAGCCATGGGGAATGCACTGAAAATTTGGGGGTACTGTTCTAAGGTCTTTTGCTCAAGGCTAGAGCTCTACTACTGTGAACCACAGCTCAGAGTTTCACAGATCAGCCCCCGAGTATCTTGGATGACAGTGGTGAGTGAACCAGCAACTTCTGGTTCCGTGGAGCTGGGTTGCAGTGATTTATCTCTGGCTAAGTCAGGTAAGATGGCAGCTGCAAGCACCAGACTCCATGCTTGTTCTGTGATGAGGTATTTGCAGAACTATCCTTATATTGTTGCAGTCCGAACATTCTATTTTATTTTATTTTTTTGGTGCCAGTCCTGGGTCTTGAGAAAGGGTCTAGACACAGTCCCGAAGCTTTTATGCTCAAAGCGAGTGCTCCACTGCCTAAGCGTCAGCACGACTTCTAGATTTTTCTGTGCACAAGGGAGTGAAGAATCGAACTCAGGGCTTTGTACATAGTAGGTGAGCAATCTACAAATGAGCCCGATGACTGACAAGTGTATGAACACATAAATATGTAGATTGATAGATAGATAAATAGATGCATATATATATATATATATATATATATATAGCAAGAGAGAAATATACTAGGAAATTGCATATAAAATATTATTACAAATTATTGGCATTTAAATTATTCCTTCTTTTTTTAAGTAACATGATTGAATAAATAATAAAGTATTAATTGAAAATTAGTCAATGTAGTTTTATATAATCGTACACTAACTACTATTTTAATTGGTACTTATTTTCTTTTATTTTACATTGTGAAAATACTGTACAGAGGGGTTACAATTACATGGGCAAGATAATGAGTAAATTTCTTATCAAGCATCGTAGCCTCTTCCTTTTTGTTTCCCCTTCCTATCTTTTCCCATTCTCTCCCAGCCCCTCACCCCCCCACACACAATCATCGTTCCAAGCACCCCCCCTACCACAGTTGTAAAGATGATATTTTGACATAATGACTTGTACATTTCATTGTTGCAATGGGTCCACCTGTATCCCTATTTAAACAATTTGTTTTTTCCCTTCCCCTCCACAAATTATACCGACATCAAATACAGTGAAAGCAGAGGTTATAAAGTGGGGAGGGACATAGAAAGCAACAAAGAAATAATCTTATAAATGTGTTAGAAACAATCACATGAAAGAAAAAACACATTTGAATACATATCTTAGGGTTCATTTCCGGGAAATCAATTTATTTGACCTTTTCTGCTTGACTCAGACATATACTAGATATTGCAAATGAGGGAAACCATGGGACCTATGTTTCTTTGGACATGGATTACTTCACTTAATATAATTTTTCCAAGTCTTTCCATTTCCTAACCAATGGGGCAATGTCATTCTTTCTGATGGAGGCATAGAATTCCATTGTGTATATATACCACATTTTCTTGATCCATTCATCTACTGAGTGGCATCTGAGCTGGTACCATATCTTAGCTATGGTAAATAATGCTGCAATAAACATAGTCGTGCTGGTAGCTTTAGTGTGGTCTTGTTTGTGAACATTTGGGTAAATGCCCAAAAGTGAAATTGCTGGGTCATAGGGGAGCTCTATGTGGAATCTTTCGAGGAACCTGCATACTCCTTTCCAAAGTCATTGAAGAAGTATACACTCCCACCAACAATGCAGTAAGGTCCCCTTCTGTCCACATCCGCTCCAGCACCTGTTGTTATTGTAGTTCTTGATTATAGCCTTTCTAACTGGGGTGACGTGGTATCTCATGTTCTTTTGATTTGCATTTCTTTAATGGCTAGGAGGTTGAACATTTCGTCAGGTGTCTATTGGCCATCCTTCTTTCCTCTTCAGAGAAGTTTCTCTTAAAGTCTTTAGCCCACTTATTTATTGGGCAGTTGTTTCTTTAAAGATTTGTTTTTGGAGGATTTAACTTTTTGAGTTCTAGGTATACTTTAGATATGAGACGCTTGTCCATTGTATGACTAGTGAAGATTTTCTCCCAATCCGTGGGCTTTGATTGATCTTACTAGCTATGTCCTTTGCCATGCAGAAGCTCTGCAATTTCATGCCATCCCATTTGTCCAACCATTCTTTGATTTGTTGCTTTTCCGGCTCTTTATTAAGAAAATTTCAGCCTGTGCCAAGTAGACCTAGGGTTTCTCCTATTACACCCTATAATGTTTTCAGAGTGTCTGCTTTGACTCTGAGGTTTTTGATCTTTTTGGAGTTGATTCTGGTGCACGGTGATATATAGGGACCTAGCTTATTTTTCTAAAAGTAGTTAACCAATTTTGCCACCACCATTTACTGCAGAGGCTGTCTTTTTTTCATTCTATTTTTTTAGCTCCCTCATCGAAGATTAGATGGCTATAGGTCTGTAAGTTCATTTCTGCGTTTTCAATTCTATTGCATTGGTCCTGAGGTCTGTTCTTGTGCCAGTATCAAGCTGTTTAGATTACTATGGCTTTGTAGTAGAGTTTGAAATTTGGTATTTATATTCCTCCAGCACTGTTCTTTCTGTTGAGGATCATTTTTGCTATTTGGGATCGTTTGTTGTTCCATATAAATTTTTGGAGTGCGTCTTCTATTTCCTTGAAGACTGAGGTTGGAATATTGATAGGTATCTCATTGATAGACAGCCTTGGGAAGTATTGCCATTTTCATGAGGTTGATCTTTCCAATCCAGGAGCATGGGAGTTTTTGCCACTTTCTAAATTCTGTTTTGATTTCCTTTTTCAACTTTTTAAAGTTTTCATCATAGAGCTCCTTCACTTTTTTGGTTAATTCCTAGATATTTTATTTTTTTGTGGGGCTATTACAAATGGAGTTGATTTCCTAATTTCAGCCACACTTTTCTCATTGTTGGCATACAGAAAAGTCAATGATTTTTGAGGGTTAATTTTATATCTTGTTACTTTGCCAAAGTTTTGAATCAGCTTGAGTAATTTAGGAGTGGAGTCTGTGGGATTCTTTAAATACAAGATCATGTCATGTGCAAAGAGGGAGAGTTTTACTTCTTCTTTCCCTATTTGGATCCCATTTATGTTTACATCTTGTCTTATTCCTGTAGCTAGGTATTCTAATACTAGATTCAAAAGAAGTGGAGAGAGTGGACCTCTTTGTCTCATTCCTGAGTTAAGAGCAAATGGCATTAATTTTTCACCATTAAGAATAATGCTGGCTGTAGGTTTGTCATATATTGCCTTTATTGTATTGAGGAATGTTCCATGGATTCCTAATTTTTCCAACACCTTCATCATAAAGCGGTGTTAGATCTTGGCAATTGCTTTTTGTGCATCTATTGAGATAACCATGTGGTTCTTATCCTTGCTCCTGTTGATGTGATGAATTATATTAATTGATTTGCATATATTGAACCAGCTGTGCATCTCTGAAATGAATCTTGTTTGATCGTGGTATATGATTTTTTGGATGAATTGTTGAAGTTGATTGATCAAAATTTTGCAGAAATATGACATTTATTACCCTTATTTATTTAGCATTATTACACATATAACATTTCTTTTATTACATCATATCACATAGGATATATGTAGATATGGATTATACATCATACTGAGACCATGGACTTTCACAGAAAAGGAAAACAATGTGCTAATATTGGCTTCTTATTCCATGAATAAATTTTTGGCCATGCTGGGATTTCAGCTCACAGCCTAGAATGCCCAGTCCATAAATGGGGTCACAGTCTTAGCAGACCAGCCTCTGGGAAACTGAGCTGCCAGGAAGTTCTGAGGACCTGTGATCAAGCCACAGGAGTGCTTGATATTTAGATAGATAGACAGATAAATAGATAGATAGATAGATAGATATAGATAGAGACATGTGTAGATTGATATACATATATATATATATATATATACAAAGAGAGGGACTGTGAGGTAATTAAATTATATATATTATTACCAATTATTAGTTATTAAATTATGCCTCCATTTAATGAAATATTACTGTTGAATACTTATAAAAGTATTAATTAAAAGTCATTCAATACCCTTAATCATACCATGGTGCTAGAATGGAAGACATAAATCCAATATTTTTTGAGAGGCATTCTAAAATAGAATCATGAATCAATGGCACATTTATCATTTTTATAACATTCCGTTAGCATTCACATGAACAGAAATGAGTTTTTCAGGATCTCCCTCCATTTGTGGGTGGTAGTCCTAGCATTTGAACTCCAGACCTCGGTAGTTTATTTCGAATGACACGGTGAAAATTTCAGACTGTTAAAATTGAAAAAAATAACAAGAAGAAAATAAAGTAAGGTGCCATTGGTTCCTGCCTATAACCCTAGCTCCTCAGGAGGCTGTGATGTAGAAAATACCAATTTAAATTCAGATGGGATGGGAAAGTCTAGGACACTCTTCTTTCCAAGAGATCACCAGAAAAATAAACATGAATGGGGCTGTGACTCAATGGCAGAGCGCTACCCTTGAGCAAAAGGAGCTCAAGAGCAGGGCCTAGGATCATAGTGCAATAGAGTACCTGCCCTCCCCCCAAAAGGAGGCAATAACTACATGGATCTCTGTATGGATGATGGGCATTCAGCAGGTTGCCCGGTCCCCAGCCACCCCAACCTGGTCAAACTGGGACAAGCCCTCATAGAGTACTAAGTGTGAGCCAGCAGCTTGAACAAAGCACCCTCTGCCATTTAATAACTGAAGACCTGAAGGCTTTGCCTGGGCTAGTGTGTGCAACGGGTGCATAATGTTCTGTCTGAGGCATCCCATTGGGACACTTTGCAGCCAGCCACTGCTTCCAGAGAGTCCACAGTCCCTAGGTTGGAGGAGTTGTCCAAGGTTCTCTGCATCATCTCTATCCCTGTGTAGGATGTGAGCCTAGACCTCTGGGGCCTGGTGGCTATCACTCATCTATCATTCTTCATTGCCAAGTCAAAAGCTAGTCCCAAATCTTGGCATAGACATGAAATAATCAGCTATTTCTGCGCCAAAAGGGGTAATTCAATAAATCCCACTCTCATAATTCCCATTAGAAGTGGGCTGCAAATGTGGCTTAGTGATAGAGTGCTTACATAGCACAAACGAAGCCCTGAGTTTCATTCTTTAGTACCACAGAAACAGAAAAAGCCAAAAGTGGCACTGTGGCTTAAGTGAGAGAGTGCTAGCCTTGAGCAAAAGAAGCTCATGAACATACCCAGACCCTGAATTCAAGCCCCAAGACTGGCAAAAAGAAAAAAAAAGTGAGTCTGGTGAGACATATTCTTCTGGGACACAGAGGAGGGCCAAGGTTATAGGTAAGAGGTAGAGTAGAAGGCAGGTGCTGCTGGCTCACCCCTGTAATCTTAGTTACTCAGGAGGCTGAGATCTGAGGATCCCAATTACTAAAAAAAGTCTATATGAGACATTTTTCTTCAATTAAACACCCAAAAAGTGAGAAGTAGAGCAGTGATTCTAAGAGTAGAGTGCTAGCCTTAAGCACAAAAGCTCAGGGTTAGGACAACGTCCAGACCATAAATTCAAACATTAGGACTGGCACACACACACACACACACACACACACACGCACACGCGCGCATGCTCGCACAGGTGCACACATGCACATGCACACACAACACACCAAGATAGAGCATTTGCCAGTCACCCTGCACAACGTTTTGTTTATAGCAACTTAATAATAAAAAAAAAAAGGGAGAAGGGAAGGAAAGATTTGCTCCAGGAGGTGATATAACCAGTGCCAAAATTCCACAGGAGTTCTAAGGCATGGAACTGGACAGAGAGCCTCAGGCAGAAGGTCCATCATGGGCAAAGGTCCTTATGTGTCATATGGAGCAAGTGGTGTAGGTGGAATGAAGGTTCTGTGGCTTCAGACATTCTGGCAGAACATTCAAGGCTGGATCAAGGTTTGTTGAGACACAGGTAGGGCAAATGGTGGGTTCCCAGAATGGGGCCCAGGGGGAAGATTAGCTTGGCTTTTCACCATGGACTCCAGCCATTTCCTGTGGCTGGAAGCCTATTTTTCACACCTCCTGACCCTCAGGCCTCCTTTGCATGGAGGATTCAAGGCAAACACAGGGAAGAATGCTTGCTTAAGAAAAGCTTCTAGCACAATGCCAGAAGTGGCTCAACCCCTGTAAATCCTAGCTACTCAGAAGACTGAGATCAGAGATCATGAGTCAAGCCAGCTCAGGTGAGAAAAGTTAGTGAGACTGTTCTTGCAGATTAACTACAAAAGCCAGAAATGGAGCTGTGGCTCAAGTGGTAGAGTGCCAGCCTTGAGGGAAAAAGTTAAGAGACCAGAGGCCAGACCCTGAGTTCAAGCCCCAGCATTGGCACCTAAAAAAATAAAGAAAAGCTTTCAGGAGCTACTGAAAGGTCAGATCAGCCAGGTGCCAGTGACTCACACCTCTCCTCCTAGCTCCTCAGGAAGCTGAGATATGAGGATTACGGTTCAAAACCAACCCCAGGCAGGAATTCCAGGAGACTCTGATCTAAAAGGAACCTCCTGAATACTGGAATTGGCCCTGTGACACAAGTGGCAAGCTGAAGAGCTAGGGGACAGCATCCAGGCCCAGAGTTCAAGCCCCATGAACAACACCTGACCTTCTTGGACCTCACTCTGTGACTCTAGGCAGAGTACTTTCCAGTGGGCCCCTGAGGATCTCCCAATGTCTTGGTCTTCTACAAGTCTTGAGTGCAGCCTCTTTTGAGGCCTTTTCCTATAGAGCAGGCCACAGTATCAGAGAAGAATCCAGCCCTGGGGTATGGAGGTCATTGGTCGGGTCATCAGAATGGCATCTGTCATGGGTGCATCTGACCAGGCAATCGACGTCTCAGATCATAGTTCTGGGCCAGGAGGGGCAAGGGCTGCAAAATGGCACAGCAGGTAACACCCACTCATACAAGTATCGCAACAGTGTTAATCATCAGGCACACCTTGAGCAGGTGTTGAGTTGGGCTCATGATAGACTTGTAGGCTCAGGAATCTAAAGCCGGCTGGCTGCTGCTTGTAGCAGTCGCTATCTCTGGAGTCCCAGGGCTGAGAACCCTGTTTTCCTCACCAGTGCGTGGGGGTATATGAAGGTCTGCAATCGTGGGCCGACTACAAAGGAGCATCCATAGTGTCCTTCCCTGGGTCCTGTGGCCCCATACACGGATGAAGGGGCAGGTTCCATGGTACTAACTGCCATGACCCAGAACCCTCAGCCCAAGAAGGACTTAGGGAGAAACTACTTGATCCACCTTGAGAGTTTACTATGTCTATGCCTCAGGACTGCCCCCAGTTCCAGCTCAGCTCATCATTACTACCTTCCTCTGTGTGTGTGTGTGTGTGTGTGTGTGTATGTGTGTGTGTGTAAAGAACACTGCTGGTGGAATATCAATACTAAATTTCAAACTCTACTATAAAGCCATAGTAATCAAAACAGCTTGGTACTGGCATAAGAACAGACCTCAGGACCAATGGAATAGAATTGAAAACCCAGAAATGAACCTACAGACCTATAGCCAACTAATCTTTGATAAGGGAGTGAAAATAATAGAATGGAAGAAAGACAGCCTCTTCAGTATATGGTGCTGGCAAAATTGGTTAACTACTTGTAGAAAACTAAAACTAGATCCTTATATATCACCCTGCACCAGAATCAACTCCAAATGGATCAAAGATCTCGGAGTCAAAGCAGACACTCTGAAAACATTACAGGATGGAATAGGAGAAACCCTAGGCCTCCTTGGCTCAGGCCAAAATTTTCTTAATAGAGACCCAGAAACACAACAAATCAAAGAAAGGTTGGAGAAATGGGATTGCATGAAGTTGCAGAGCTTCTGCATGGCAAAGGACATAGCTAGCAAGATCAATAGAAAGCCCACAGATTGGGAGAAAATCTTCACTAGCCATACAACGGACAAGAGTCTCATATCTAAAATATAGTTGGCATCCACATTCTTTGGCAAGACCAGCCCCAGGGCTCAGCCCCATAGCTCACCTGCCAGTGGGGTGCTTGGGGCGGTTTCTGCCATGGGGCTCTCTAGCAGGAGTGCCTTGGGCGGTACCCAAATTAGGGCCCCATCCCATCGGTTTGCCCATCAGTACCTGCACCTTGAGCAGGACTCGCCCTTTAGGTCTCCCTCCATCCCCTGGATTCAGGGCAGAACAGATGCAGGGGCCTGACTGGGCCCACCCACTTCCTTCTGCTCCCACCTGCATCACAGGGACAGACTCGCGACAAGGCCCTGCCCTTTCAGGCTTGCTGGCATCTGTTTCCTGAGCCTGGTCCCGCCCCATTTTTCCTGCTGTTGCTTGGATCCCAGTGCCTTGTTCCCAGTAGGCCTTTTGCAGCCCCGGTACCCCAGGCAAGACCCTCAGGCTGAGGCCCCAGCAACTCTTCCTCTGCCCCGCATCAGCCCATGGGATCAGGACAGCTCCAGAAGTCATTTCCTGGAAAGCAGAGAATGGCCCTGGCCTGGAAGGGATGAGGTTGGAGCAAGCTCCAAGACTGGTAACTGACTCTTAATGGCCCATGGAGCCTATGCCATTCTGAGAGGGCCGGGCTGCCAAGGAGGGGTGGGATAAGTGGAAGTGGCATGAAACTTAGGACAGTGGCAGGCCAGGAATGGAGGAGGTAGGGCTGATGGGGGAAATGGAGGAGCAAGGATGGAGCAGATGGAGATGGGGTCTCGGTGTTGTGCCTGCTGGGCCCCTAGGCCCCTATGGTTAGGAGAAGCAGGAGAGGGACTGGCGGGGCAGGAGAGGCAGGAGCAGTTAGTGGGAAAGGGCCAGCCAAGCGGGGAAGAGGAAGGCAGGATTTCTGGGCTTCCTCAATGAGAACCAACCCGGGCTGCCAGGGAGGGGCAGCAAATGGGGAGCAGGCCAACACAGCAGTGTGGGTGGACTTAGTAGGCAGAGCCCTCAGAGACCAGTAGGGGAGAAGGGGTGGGCCTCCATCTGGGAAATCTTGAAGTTGGCCTTCAGGGAAGGGAGAAAGTAGGAAGGGAGAATTTGGGGCTGCTGCCATATGCCTGCAGGGGGGAGGGGGGCTAGGCCTCCCTTGGGCTTTGCTACAACACATCCGACCATACCAGTGGGGCCATGGGGCACCAGCACCTCCTCCCAGACTAATATCCTGGGATGAGGGAATGTAGGAGATAGGAAAGGCTGCCCTCAACCTGTGGGTCCCCTCTGGCTCCTGAGGCCTCTCTAATTCAGACCCACTGTGGCTGACATGGCCCAGGTGCCAACAGAGAGCCTTGGCTCTGTGTGTGGCTGTGGCATTGAGAGGTCATTTCCCAGGGAAATGGGTGAGCATGGGGGAGGGAACTCAAGACACATCCGAGAGCAGTGGAGGAGAGAGCCTCCCACAGGAATGCAGGCCAGCTTCTGGATTTCCCACACAGATCAGACTTGGTTGCATAGGGCTGGACAGCCAAGAGGGATCCAAGAAGGAGCTGGGGATGGGAGTGGGGTGAGGGGGTGGGGAATCAGCTGGTGACCTCTCCAGGTGGGGTGAGAAAAGGCATCTCCAGAGGAAAGGGGTTGGGGGAGGCCGTGTGCACCTGCAGAGCCCACAGCAGAAACAGTCCAGGAAGGAAGAGGGGGAAACATGAGCCAGGTGCTTGGGCCTACTCCTGCCCCACCAGGGAGCCCATCTCTCCCAGTGAGTTGTCTCCCTGGAGTCGGGGGAGTGGTGGTATTGCTCCTTTGGCTCCCTAGGTGGGGCAGGGGGCAGGGGCATGTCTCACAAGCCTTATCCAGACATGGAGAGGTCCTTCCTGCATGGGGAAGGTGGAGAGGGAAAGCACAGTGCAGAATCAAGTCCAGGAAGGAGCACTGGAGGATGCACGGTGTACAGGGAGCACCCTCTGGCTCAACAGTGGGTGGAGCAGTGAAGGGCTGGCAGGGGGGAGGGGGAGAGTGGGTGGTCGGTTCAGATGCGGCATCTGGTACTCTGTGTATGTGGGGGGGGTTCTCCTAAAATCTATTCCCAACAGATGGAGAGACCCGCACTCAGGAAGTGAAGAAGCCTGAGAGATCTTGGTGGTCATGAGTGGCCAGGGATAGAACAAGGTAGGAAGGACGAGGAGGGAAGATGGCCCCCTTTGGGGTGGTGCAGGACCTACTCAGGAACTTGGGCTTCTGGGGGCATTCTGGTGCAGATCTGATCTGTTTGTGTGGGGGGCAACTTTGGCACATGTGGTAGGCAGGGCTTCTAAAAGCTATTTCTGCTGGGAGGGTGGGTAGGAGGGGTTTCTAAGAGCAGGAAGATTTAAGAAGCAAAAATAAAGACATTAGACCATGAAAATTATGTAAAATTGGAAAGGGTGTGGAGGATTTGACAGGAGAGTGCTGGGGTGAAGAGGGGCTGCATGTGGTCGAAATTAAGGAGATGTGGCTCCACCTGCTCAGCTAATCGGCAGCTCTGGCCCCATACAGCCCAGGGATGGGGGGTCTCATCCAGAGGGACACTTCCAGTACACAGATCGGGGTAGAAAGAGGGAGGAAGGAGGTTGAGTCAGATACCTTCTAAGAAGTCACCCAGACTTCCATTTTCCATTGGTCTCTGTAGGTTCCAAGGTAGAAGGTGGCTCTGAGGCTTTGTGTAGAATCAGGGTCAGTATGTGAAGATCCACGTTCAGACCCCCTTGCAGAGACCAGGGACTCGGGAAGGAGCTGGACTCGGAGCCACAGGTCTCGAGCAGAAGAGTGCCTGCCAAGTGGGAGAAAGACATGCCGGATTATACAGGCCTGTAGAACCAGAGTCTGGGCTCTGGTGTACACACACACACACACACACACACACACACACACACACACACACACACACACACACACACTGGCCTTGCCTAGAATACCTATCTATAGGTAATGGTGAGAGAAAGATATCCTACACAGGGAATATACACATAAGGTGTCTTCAACCTAAGCCAACACGGCTTAGGGCCAGTGCAGACAGCATAGCCAATTAGATGTAGGTGGGAGTTCATCAGTAGCATTTTTTTAAATTGCAAAAAATTTGGACAGGGAACAAATATACACATTTTTCAACCATCATATTCCACATCCTTCTTCTTCCTTCCTAGGAAACACACCCAATCAACAAAAAGGCTTAGATATGGCTCTTGACCATGAAAGTGGAAGCAGAATATTTTGGATGTCTGAGCTGTTAATAGTGTTTTCAATAATAATGTCACATGCAACAGCCCTATGAGTCCTGCAGGTCAACACTGTACTTCCTTAGTGATGTGATAGGAATGTAAACCTTACTGGACTTAGTATTGTTTTCCACTTCCTTTTCTACCACCTGGCCCAAATTATAATACAAAGTAATGGAAAGAAAAAGTAATGCCATCTTAAGAAAGTCATTTAGGGTTCTGAGAATTTGGCTTCATGGTACAGTGATTGCTTAGCATGCATGAAACCCTAGGCTCAATTCCTCAGTACCACATGAACAGAAAAAGAAACACTGGAAGTGGTGCTGTGCCTCAAGTGGTAGAGTGCTAGCCTTGAGCAAAAAAAAAAAAAAAAAAAACACTGAAAAGCTCAGGAACATTTCCTTGGCCCTGAGTTCAAGCCCCAGGACTGGCAAAAATGTCACTTAGCTAGTAAATGCCGAATAGAGAATCCATACTTGGAATATATAATTGCTCCTTCCAACTATTACCTAACAGTAGTCCTTAATTCATGTTTTTTTTTAACCTATATTAGGATACTGTGTTTAAAAAAAAAAAACCCTTTTGTTAACAGGTCACAGCAATTAGTGCCAGGAATGTGCTTAGATATCAGGTGAAGATTAATCCTGGAAATTCAAAGATTCCATGCTTTTGAATTGTCACTTCTAATCATAATGAGAAGGGTAGTCTAATTGAGATTTGGAAATCTTTTTTGGTCAGTTATGGCACCAAAAAGGCAGAGGCTAATTAATAGTTTTAACAGAAGTGAAGGAATAACCCCAGCTCGAAGAAATAAATGATAATAATAACTAAATTATACCAGAAACTGTTCTAGGGAACTATTTTGGGTTATTGAAGAACTAGTTATCAACTAGGCTCATTCCACATTGCCTTTAGCATTCTAAATCACTTTGGCTAGTTCTTAATCTCTGTGTGATAAGTTGTATCTCCTTTTATGTTGTTCTTTCATTCCTGATATCCTTTGCTTTCTAAAAATCTGTCTTTCTCTATTTCTCTATGAACAATTCCTAATATTAAATAACACCTACACAGATGGCAGAGGATGCTAATGTAAGAGTCCCATAGTTCATGAGTCATTAGTATAACAACATGGAAAAACGAGGACATAGTTATTCCTACCTCAATTTTTCTGAAAAGCTGCAATGTCATCATTTGATTCAAATTTCCATTCTTTGCATACATAGTGTCATTAAATGCAGTAAATTCAAACATGAGCCAGGTGCTGGTGGCTCACGCCAGTAATCCTAGCTACTCTGGAGGTTGAGACCAGAGGATTGTGGTTCAAAGCCAGACTGGTCAGGAAAGTCCATGAAACTTTTCTCTTCAATTAACCACCAGAAACCCGGAAGTGGTTCTGTAGCTACAGTGGTAGAGTGCTCAACTTGAGCTGAAGAGCTGAGGGACAGTGCCCAGGAGCAGAATTCAAGCCCCACGACAAACAAAACAAGTGCAAATATGACTTTCAGTTTCCCCAAAAGGAACTACGAAGTCGATATTAATCTTCCTATGCATAAAAAATAATTCCAAAATGATTCAGTGCACCTACTTTAGTTGAGTTATTTAAGTTATGGCTTCTTTGATGGATATATTCTTTTATTTTAAAAATTACTAAATATTAGCTTTATAAATAAACTTCTTCTAATACTTCTTGTTTCAAAAGAGAAGTCCATACAGTTGATGTCACTTGGTTTTCTCAGTTCAAAGCCAACCCAGGCAGGGGAGTCTGTCACATTGTTATCTCTAATTAAACACCAAAAAAGCCAGACGTGGGGTTTTAGCTCAAGTAGTAGTATATTAGATTTGAGGGCAGGTAGACAAGAAAGACAACTGTTCAGGGACAGGGTCCAGCCTCTGAGTTCCAGCCCCACATCCAGAAAAAACTGAACAAATGAAGAAGCAAACAAAAAACCCACATATTTCTTTGGGACCATCCTTACAGCACTGGTTTGAGAAGAGGCTCCTTTTGCTTATCATATTCACTGGAACCTGCTTTTTGGAATCCTCATTGCTATGGTGAACTCAGGACCAGATTAAAGGAATGGATGACTGACTTTTGCAACAAGAGAATCATCTCAGGAGTTAAATACCCATGCATAAGACATTTTAAAACCTCATGTCTTTGTTTCTTTGAAGTAGAATACTTTAAAACAAAGTTATTTTCTTTTTCTATGCTGGCCTTCAAATGGCAGATTGTTTCCTTTTGTAATACTCTCAATTTTAGAAGTTTACAGAAAAGTTTTATATGAGTAAAGAACACAATGGAACAAGTCAGGGACAGATTTTCCTTCAAGCCTTGGATTATTTTCTTGTACAGTAAAAAGGACAGCACAAATTAACTTGAACTTGGTCATTGCCCTATGTTCAATTCCTCTCTTGGCATCAGTATCCACTTCCTATAACAGTTCCTTCCACTTACTTCCAGGAACAATCTATGGTGCTACTCCCGATAAAATGAATGTTTTCTGGCTTCATTGAAATAGCACAAGTACATCTTTGGACATGAGGTAACACGTGTTTCAGAGACAACTTAGTAATGAGAAAATATGGAATTGTCATGGTTTATAAAACATTATCCATGTACATATGGCCATATAAGATGATGTTAAGTAAAATGAACCTCAAGATAGGAACACAACTTGTTTTTTTCTTTTTTGTTATTGTTTTTAATGTACTAAATGTACTATGTGATTTTTTGTTTCTCTTCTATTTTCTTCCTCCATGGTGTAACCCCTGTTTTCACTGTATTTGATGTCATTAATCTGCACCTTACATATACATTTTTCTAATGTGGGGAGGGGAAGGGAAAAAAAAAAACGCTGAAACAAGGAAACAGTATGACCCATTGTAACAACAAGATGAACAAGACACTATGTTGAAAACGAACTTTAAAACTTGGGGATGGGAGGGTGAGTTTGGATGGTGGAGAGAAAAAAAGATGACGGGGAAAAACAAAGAGGATGTAACAATGCTCATTAGATAATGCACTTATTAACTTACTTATGTAACTCTAACCCCTTTGTACATCATTTTCAAAATAAAAAACATGACAGAAATTATCCTGGAGTACATTAAGTTGAAATTTCCTATGCTCTGTAAATTAAGACCAATTTTAAGTGGGAAGAAGATTCTCAGAAACATTTTTTAGTAAGTGTGTGTGTTCATTAGTTCCCTAGTGTACGTAAGTTAACAGTAGGAGATACAATGAGAATAATAGGAGAAAGAGAAGTTCTGTGTTTAAATATAATGGTCCAATACACTATAGAAGACTCTGCAAAACACAACTTTGAAACAATAAAGCCAAAACCAGTATTTAGATCTATGGGAGTGATATAGAGAAAGCATTACTATTAATGAAACATGAAGGATAAGGCCACTCTCTTTCATCTACTAACTCTAAATCATGGTAGCTAATCATGCAAATTTGTAAAAAGTAGAATGGAAAAATAATTCTGGTTCCAAGTAAGTCAGATATAAGAGCATGGACTTAATTGGAAAAAAAGGCCATGTTGATAAAGCAGGAATTATATTAGCAATGAACTGGTGGCTAAGATCACATTTCTTTTTCCATTTTTCTTTCTTTTTTTTTTTTTTTTTGGATGGTTGTGGGCTTGAAGTCTGGGCCTCCACTCTTCAGTCCAAAGCTAGTATTCTACCTCTTGAGACACAGTGCTACTTCCAGTTTTCTGCTGGGTAATTGGAGATAAGGGCCTCAGAAACTTTCCTACGCATGCTGGATTTGAACTGCAATCCTCAGATCTCAGCCTCGTGAGTAGCTAGCATTATACGCATGAGCCACCAGCATCCCTCTTAACATCACATTTCTAACAGTGTATACTCAGTATATGTAATGTGTATGTTTCTCTATCTTTATATGAACTCGAGTTAAAAATCTGGGCTACAGCTTTTGCACTCACAAAAATGTTTCTAGTTTAAAAGTTGATACTCCTGGAAAAATAGAACCTAAGAATGTAAAGGAGTCTGGGAAGTTCAGCTTGCATCCAGCCTGGGAGAACAGTCTTTGAGACACTATTTATAATTACCAGCCAAAAGCTGCACTGGAAGAATGGCTCATGTGATGGAATACTAGTTATAAGCAAGATTGCTGAATAAGAGCTTGAGGTTATCATATATATATATACCTACAAACATGCACATACACACAAAGGCACTTATATGTGCAAACACACATATGAAACAACTCTCAGAATGTGCAGAAATGTTAGAAAATAATAAAAAAAAATATGTCCTAAGACTAGAATCAAGTGATAATTTTTTAATTTTAGAAAGTCCTCAAGTGAAATTTCCCCCCAAAACGCTTGAGAATATTACATAGTTAGGGACCAGAGATAGTAAGAAAGTCAAGTAATCGTTATTGAAGGGGTTGGATCCATGGAGGAATGAATCAGAGACCCCTGCAGGTGCATCTGAAAACGTTCATATCCTGTGTCAAATGCTAGAAAATAGTACATAAACATTCTGAGCCATCAGTCTTTTGAAAAATATTATCGGAGAAGTTCAGAAATGCTAGTCTATATCAAGATTAAATAAACCAACAAAGTATGGTAGGACAATGAGATACAAGCCTGGAATTCTAGCACTCAGACAAAGACAGGAGATCAGAGAGTGGAATTACATAGTGGTACCTTCCCTGGACTAGGTAATATAATTTTGTCTCAATAAAACAAAACCAGAAAGGAATAAAAAAAAACAAGAAAGGAATATACAGTTGCAAGTTTTGGCTAATTTTGTCATTATGTTTTAAGAAGTCAAGTTTCCTATTGAAATGCAACTCATATGTAATCCTCAGTTGTGTTTTAAATGCTGTCATCATTACAGAACATTCCTAGATGCTAAAGAGCTCAAGATTCCCAAACAAAAAATTGAAAAAGTAAGCATCATTCTGTTGGATTCCAAAGAAATGATGGATTACCAAAGCTTAAGCCTGGGGAACTAGCGAAGTTCATCTAATGTAGGACTTTGTAGACCTGTCTAAATTAGAATTTAGATTTAAAATAAATATTTTTGTTTGTAATTTTTTTTGTAATTTCATATTCTATTTCATATTGTATTTCATATTCTATAGGATAGAAGATTTAATTCACAAATTCACAAATGATTCTGGCATTCTATTTGCCTAAAATATTCTGTCAAGTGAGGTATAATTAGAACTTAGTTAATAGATAATTGAAACAGTTCCTGTGTAACATGATAATGTGAATAATCTAGAAAAAGTTGCCAACAAATTTATGACATTAATTTATAAATTTAGAAAAAGAGGAATTTTGTGAGACTTTGGTGCACCATGGTATGTATAGAGTAATTGTGTGACATCCTTTTTCTTCTACCTATATATAACACAGGAAGAAATTTCCTTAATTACATACCTCTGTATATGATGAGAAAAATGCTAGGTTTGGGGTTTGTTTTTATTTTTGTTTTTTTGTTTGCTTTATCCTTGGGCTTAAATTCTGGGCTTGGGTACTGTCCCTGAGCCTGTTTTTGCTCAAGGCTACTGCTCTTCAATTGAACAACAGTACCACTTGTGTCTGGCTTTTCGTGAGCAGTTTATTGGAGATAAGAATCTAAGGAACCTTCCTGCCTGTGTGGGCTTTGAACCATAAGCTTCAGATCTTCATATTCAGGTATTCAGATCTCCTGAATATCTGTGATAGATAAAAATATAGCTATAAATAATATTTGCAAGTGTTTTGATCTCAAGAATACCACTGGGGGGAAAATGATGCAGCAAAGTTTAGTGTAATGTTCTTTCCCCAATAGGAAGAGCATCACATTAGCAGAAGTGTAGTATTTTTTCACAATAATGATAAGCTAGTCCTGATGTGAATTTAGGGAATTTTAAGGTCCACCTTACAAGTTGGAAACTGTTGGGCTAGGATGAATTTACAGCATAAAAACTTAGGATTGATGGTCATAGAAATAATAGCTTACTCTGATGAACATATGTTTACACTTGAGGAATTTATTATAGATACTTCATAGTTTTATCTTCTACCAGAATGTGGCTATTTTTTCTGTTGACTTTTAAATATGTACCCCCCACACTGGAAACTGCATCAGTTGCAGAATAAAATGCAAACAGGTACTGTTTTGAATGTCTCTGGTTCGGCATGTTCAGAATTTGAAAATGAGTAGTTAGTAGTTACAGGAATGTTGAAA
Source organism: Dipodomys merriami (assembly GCF_024711535.1). NCBI lineage: Eukaryota > Metazoa > Chordata > Mammalia > Rodentia > Heteromyidae > Dipodomys > Dipodomys merriami. The sequence continues at coordinate 960,625 of NW_027204115.1, forward strand.
AATACATATATTCTGTCCTCTTAACAATTAGTCAGTTTTAAAAGTTAGGAGTTTCCATAGAATTGAACTGTTTTCTGTTTTAGTATGACAATACTAAAATAATGTGTTTTTTCCAAAATAATGGCAAGTATATTCTGAAAAATTTGTATAGTTTGATAACATTCAAGTTGATGACCATCTGATAAAGAAAGGGGTAATTAATATAAATTAGAAAACAAATAGCGTTCATTTTTTAAAAAGGTAATCCACATAGAATATTAACTATACCAATATAGTGAAATTATATTTTATGTGGCTTATTTTTTAATTTAATTTTATTGTCAAAGTGATATATAGAAGTGGTTGCAGTAATTGTAAGGTAGTAAATATATAGCATGTTGAACTTTTTACCTCCTCCCTCATTTTTCTCATACTTTTCCTTCACCCTAATACCCCTTACAAGTTGTAATGTAAATTTCCAACAAGTCTTGTGCGTATTGCTATTGCACTGGTTTGTCTATTTTTTTTTTTGGTCCAGTCGTGGGGCCTGAACCCTGGGCCTGGGCGCTGTCCCTCAGCTCTTCAGCTCAAGGCTAGAGCTCTACCACTTGAGCCACAGCACCACTTCTGGCTTTTTTCTTTTTGCTTATGTGGTGCTGAGGAATCGAACTCAGGGCCTCATGCATGCAAGGCAAGCACTCTACCACTGAGCCACCTTCCCAGCCCTGCACTGGCTTGTCTTTTGCCCTTTGTCTCGCCATTTTGTTGTTCCTCTTCTCTTGCCAAATTAAGATATATGTATATACAATACACAGGATCCCAAAATCAAATATAGCAGGGGATAAACCATAGGGGTAAACACAAAGAAAAAGAAATTACATTGTACATCAAAAACAACAACCTCAAAGAAAAACCTCTGTTTCCATATCTAGGAGTTTATTTTGCTCAGCATTATCTTATATGGTCATATATACATAACTATTGAGACATTCGGCTCATCTGCTAGGACTATCCTAGACATTTCCTACTTATTACAAATGAGAGAAACCATGGAATCTCTTTGTGTCTTGCTTATTTTACTTAGTAGGATATTTCCAAGTCTTTCCATTTCCTTATGACTTAGAAGCATAGAATTCCACCGTGTGTGTGTGTGTGTGTGTGTGTGTGTGTGTGTGTGTGTGTGTGTGTGTGTGTGTGTGTGTGTGTGTATACCACATTTTGTCAATTCGTTCATCAACTGAGTGGCATATTGGTTTAAAACATGATTGCATGTAAGTATCACTTTGGGTCATTCAAAAATGACAGATGCCACTTCCCCAGACATTCTAAAATCATGATTTCTATGTCAGGATTTTATGGTGGCAGGTGTTGAGATATCTGAATTAGTCTATCTATATCTTGCACTGAATTAGGCAGGAAGATATCCAATATCATATAGGATAAAAATGGTAGTGATAAAATATTCCCTTGAGAAAGACATAGGAGGTTGCCAGAAGTATGAAGTAGTTGAGATAATTTTGAAGAATTTAGAAATGCAAGCTCAGGTATGTCTCTTTAAATAATAATTATGTAAGTGGAAGGGCAAAAGAAGGGGAAGAGAAGAAAATAACTGACAGCAGATCATTGTCCCAAATTAGAGTATAAAAGACATAATCTATAACTTCCAAGTTAAAAAGAGACCAATATAATACGTCGCACTTAATTTAGGTACATGCAAAATGTTTACTTGGCTTTTTCCTACTCTAATGCTCCTAAATAAATGAAGACATAAGAAAAGGTATGTGATTGCCATTATTTCAACCTGAACACTAACTGTGATGAGCCCTCTTTTTCTCACTTTGCACTTGGAAAATAGTACCTAAGTTGATGATGTTGTGGCTGATTAGAGGTAGACTAAGGAGCTTCTAATTGTACAATTATCCCAGAATAGTTTAAAGTAGTTTTTTCTCCCAAGATATCCAACTACATTTTCTGAAGTTGTGCTTGAACACACCCTCACACATGAGCAGATTATTTGAAATTATACTTCAGCATTTCCTTGGCACATTCTACTTTGTGCCTTTGTCTTTTTTTGCACATTCCTTTTGAGTTCATGGTTGCTCTATTTCCATTTCATCTGTAAAAACTGCTAAGAACATTGTTCAACTACCACTTCTTGTTTGCACATGCCCAGTCTATGTATGAAGGTACTTTGTACATGCTGAGGAGAATAGTTCCACATTATAACCTTATGCTCACATTAGAGGGCGTAGAATTTAAAGCATTTTGAGACAAATAGTGATATTAGAATTGAAAGGCTCCTTAGGGACATTTTCTTGGAGCTATTAGTTTACCCAGGAGAAATATAAATATCCACAAAACCTGGAGCTTATTAGTAAGTATCCGAATTAACACTAGATCTTAGATGCTGTGTTAATACAAGTCACCATTGTATTATTGTTACATCAGAATCCTTCCCTATTGCAAATATGGATGAGAAAATGAAAGAAAGGCATTACAAAATGTCTTATCTTTTTAGGCATTTAATCCAAGTGGCGAGGGTAATGTCTGAACTCTCCCATTCAATAAACATTTAAAGTTTATAAGAGTACTTCCTACATATAAGAAGTTGTGGCATGTTGATTGACAGGGTTATTTCAGCATGGAGATATCCCTAACAAGAACTAGATTTAAATAGAATATATGTCAGTTATGATGTGTCAATCAGGCATTTTCTATTCTAAAGAAGAATCAATTCAAGGACTGTTCAGTAACATCAGTAACATCAGTGTTACTTGTCCTACATTTATAATGAATAGGCTGATAAAATATCCAAACATATCTGAAGATATTTCAATAAAATCCCAAACTGAATGGATACATGGCTCACTCATTGAAACTGTAGACAAATTAGTCTTATCTGTGCTGTAGATCAATCTATAATCACCTGGCTAAACAAACTCTTCAAAAATATTCACAGAATTCCTCTAAGTAAAGATCATGACAGTTATATCTGTATAATTCTTCTAAGGTCAGGATAAAAGAATTTGTTCTCAATATTTTAAATCAACAGGATCTGTTGAATTCATGGATCCAGAATTTTATGGCTTCACATTCATATCTCAAAATTTTATTAATATGACTTTCACCAAAACACTGTTCTTATTGAACTTGTCTATGTCCTTTTAGTTTTCAAATCCAAATAGCATATTTCCTTCAGTATCTTCCTGACAATTTGTTCCCTCGTTTACCTCTCCAAATCTGTTTTTGGTCGTGGATATTTTAATGATGTCTAAAAAGACTTATCTATGCATCTGTTTAACATAAATTTTAGAACTATCAGAGAGTTTTTTCCTCTAAATCCATCATTTCCACCTGTAATCCTTATCACCAAGAATATTACTAACATGGTTGCCAGCCAGAGACGTGGGAGCACTTTAGATTTCTTCTTACCCTTCTTACTTCCGTCTGTTAGATAAGATGAATGATCAAGATTTTCTGTTTCTGTCACTAATATAATTTCTATGTACTCCTTTTTATGCAACTGAAACTGGCCTGTTTCAAATACTCATCATTGGTCACTTTGTCCTAAAACAACTGCTTACATAGTATGCTTTTTCCCCATAGAATGTTCATATTGTTCTTCTCCATCACCAAATTACTGCTCCATGTAAGCACACAGAGTGAATATCTCAGACACAAATTCTAGTATCATTAATTACTCACTACATTGACTGTTGGCATTACACTTCTCATCTGTAAATGGATATAGTCTACCAGAAATATTGAAGAATGAATTTGTTGAATTCTAGAGCAAGAAAAAAGAAAAGTGAAGAGTCCTTACATTTTCCACCTTACCTTACAAATAAGAAAAGAGTCAAATTCAGTTTGTTGGTTTAAAATCACAATTTTTTTCATGCAGAAATAAAAATAAGTCATCATCAGGCTACACTGTGGTCATCATCCTCACCAAAATTATTATTAGCATCATAAGTGCTAATTATTGAAAGTCTGGTATGTGTCTATGACGTTGCTATTATTTGTCTTTTGATTAATAATTTTAATGTTACCACTGTGCATGCATCCATATTAAAATTTTGAACAAATAAAGAAACTAAAAAAACTAAACTATATCAGGTAGCTTGACTATGTGCTTTTCACAAATTATGGAATAGATTTTTGAAGCATTACAAATTCCTAACCAGTATGAATTAACTTCCTCTCTCTCCGTCACTACACACAAATATTTAAGAGTTTGAACAGAACTTTTTTCAAGTGATATACTCTAAATGTTACTACAATATCATGTGTATATCTAAAATTTCCTTTAAAGTAATAAAGTCTACTTTCAAATCAAGTATTAGTTATTTTATTCTCAGGAACTTTTAGATAAAGACTGTATATCTTTGAAATGAAAAAGGTCAAAATAATAGCATAAAAATTTTAGAGGGAGTCTGTCTTCAGAAATACATATACATATATATCTATATATATGTTATGTGCAGAAAGATATAGATTTTTAGAGATTATTTGTCATCAGAAATATGTACATATATTTAAATTTCTGTGTAGAATGATGTACATTATAGTGAAAGATACATCTTAAAACATAATTAAAATTAAAAAAATACATCAAACCAAGTGCCAGTGACACGCTTATAATTCAAGCTATTCTGGGTGCTGAGATCGTAGAATTGTGTTTGAAACTAGCCCAGACAGAAAAGTACTTGTTAGAGTCTTATCCCCAATTAATCACTAAAAACAGGAATTAGCTCTGTGCTTCCAGTTGTGGAGTGCTGTCCTTGAGCATAAAAACATTGGGGACAATGCCAAAGTCTTGCAAACAACAACAACAACAAAATGTATCACATTAATTTCACAAAAGCAAATTTTAACTGCTGTGAACATTTCTTAGAAACATGAATACATGCCCCTGGAAAATGTTAAGTAAAAGTATAGAATATTTACGTCTATGTTAAAGACAAGACTATTTAGATTGTTTAAGATATTTAGGTAATGATTAGGAATTAAGAATAATGATAGTTAGGTAATAGATTGGGATTGGACTTTAATTCTAGTTTACAGTAGTAATAAAATGATATTTGTAATGATTATATAAAATTATTCTTGCTTGGTATATGAATTATAATAAGTGATAAACATTTTAAAATGATTTCCAATGCAAAGGATTATCAATTCTTTTGTACTTTCAAAACAATTAAGAAATGTATTCCAAGGCTAGTTTGCTCTAAGACTATATTTGTTTTCTAAAATTAATTTAGGAATGAGTTAAGATTTAGATAACGATGCACAGCAGAAGAGAGTGAGAGGGGATAGAATGATGGACCACATAGGAGCTGTATGTCATTTGTACTGTGTTTCAACAAACAGAAACACTTCAGAGAAGAGAAACAGGAATATAAGGTGTCCTGAATCAAGTTTCATTTTAATCCACCTAATAGTTTTGACTGAGAATCAGAGAACATGGGAAAAATAGAAAATAAAACATTGTGTAAACCTGTTACAATGTAAAGAAATTGTAATAGGAAGATGATATTTTCCAAAGAAATAAAAGAAAGGACAGGTAAACTCTAAAGGGAAAAAGAATGAAGAGAGAAAAGAAGCAAAATAAACCTTTATCAATAACAAACACAAGAGTTTAGAAGTGCAAAGCCAGTAGAAATATTGTAAATAACAATAAAATAACAATAAAAATTGCTAATGTGGATAGAAGATGGATCATATTTTATCATATATGATTTTGAAGTAATAGGAAATGAAAATTTAAAAGTCATAATTTAAAACACTATAGCCCAATGGTAAAACATTGCCATAGCATGTGTGAAGCAATGGTGTGATCGCCCAAACATTACAAAGTACACCCAAAGCACACACACACAAAAACCCACATTAACACACACACACACACAACATACACACATTTGGAATATTGATATTATCATATTAAACAGAGATAATTATCACAAATAGTAAAAATATGTTAATATGAAATCATATTATTGCTCATACTATTTAAAAGTTTACTAGAAATAAAATACTCACAATATACTTAGATTCTTATAGATCAACTAAATTGAAAATTAAGAAATAGAAGACACGAGAACCTTTGCAAACAAGTTTTAAATAATAAACATTTTGAAACATGTATACTTTTATTTTGACAAAAGATTGATGTTACTGGTATTTTAACTCAAGATTTAGAATATGATAACCAGATGCTCTATATCTCGCTAGAGATGGCTATATTTCTAATCATTTCACTCTGGATACTTTTATAATAAAGGTCTCATCATTTCAAAGCCTCTCCCGAATCACAAACCCTGCTTATATTTCCCACCATAGCTAGAAAATGGAAGCCACAAATCACCATTCCCTGCTCAAACATTTTTTTAATTCAAGTACAAATATTTCCAAAAAGTGACCAGGTAATGAAGCCTTCTTAATAAAGTATGTGCTTCTTGGAAACACAGTAAGGACAAATGTGTTTAGAACTATAAGAAATTAAAATTATTTAAATTCACCAACCATATAAAAATTAAGAAAATAATTTTTAAATATTCATGTTAAATATTTTAAAAGCAAAATATATGTGTCTAAATAATTTACATTGTAAAACTCATGCAAAATTAAATTAATCCTTCGACTCTGAAAAAAGAATTACTCTAAAGAAACAAAAGAAAATAATTAAGTTCAAAATTTGAAATTTAGAAAATGAAATGAATTGCATTCTTTAGTTGACTGAAGAAACTGTAAACCCTCTGTATATCAATTTTATAATAAAAAATGCATGACCGAAGAAAGCAAAAGTACCCATTGATCAATAGCACCAGCTAAAGTATCAGTATTTCTTTTTTTGAGTGTACAAGAAAATCGATGGAGGGGATAACAATGTTCCTTCCATTAAAAAATGTACTCATTACCTTACTTATGTTACTGTAACCACTTTGTACATTACCTTTACAATAAAATTAAATTGAAATTAAAAATAAACTAAATAATATACCAATTAAGAATTCTTAGAAGCCATTGGTTAAAAACTTTGTAAAAAACTGTCTTAGGAACCCAAGAAATATACTTTGATGATACTATTTAAATACTCAAACTTCAGCAGAGAAGCAAAAAGTTTATAAATGTTACAAGTAAAGTAATAAATCAGAATATATTACTATTAATAAAAATCATAAGATGAATTTATAGTGGTAGTCAAATATGTAACAAATGAGACGAATTGCCATTCGTTTGCACTTAATAAGTGAGAAAGAACTTTCTAGGTCTTTTAAAATATATATTAAGATAATGAAGAAACTATTCTGTCACATCATATGATAATCAGATAAAGATGATATTAAAACAAAGAACAGATTGTACTAAGTTGTGGGATGTTAATGTATTTACCTATTTTGGTTGTGGGTAACTGTGGGGATTTCAACTTGGAGTATTGCTCTTGCTAGGCTGGCGTCATATCAGTGGTTAATTATAGGATAGGGGTTCCCTTTCCACAAGAACATGCACCTGATCTGTCCTTTTAGCCTTCCCATCATCAATGGCATCAGAGTTGCACACCAACTTGTCTAGCTGCCTACCTTGGCTGGCCTGGATTCTGCAGTCCTTCCAATCTTTGCCTCTAGATAGTGCAGGATTGTGGAAATGATCCAGTTCACCCAGCTATAGAGTGAGAAGGAAGTCCACTAAACTTTTGGCTTGGGTTCTGTACTCAAGCCTCCTAAGTAGTTAAGAGTAAAGATGGGAGCCCCTGGTGCCAAGCAGTAGCAGTATTTTTAAAAAACTTGACATATATATGAATTAGACTTGTGATTACCTCAGGAAAAGAATAAAAGAGCAGTGAAGCATAAAGGACAGTCAGAACTTTAACTAGCTACTCAGAGGCTGAATCAGCTTAGCTAGCTACTCAGGAGGCTGAGATCTGAAGACCACTGTTCAAAGCCAGTCCAATCACGAAAATACATGTGATTATTTCCAAAAAATCAGAAGTGCAGCAGTGGCTCGAGTGGTAGACTACTATCCTTGGGCACAGAAGCTTAGGGATAGTGCCCAGGCACTAACAAGCTTCAGGAATGATGAATACATGCATGAGCTCCTGCAAATGTGCGTGTGCATACACACGTGTGCATGAACACACAAACACACCAATGAGTATTTCAATGCTACCTTCTTTAATTTTTTTACCTTGTTGTACCCTATTGCCATGTATTGGTTCACAAATTAACAAAATCAGCTAAGCAGCTATTTACATACAACTGATCATGTTTCTCTAAAGTCTATTCTGTTTTTGCAAGCCTGCTTTTATATGACCCAAAAGTAAATTATTCAGGAGGGCAATTCATCTCCCTCAACTCTGTAGTATTAGATGATTGTTTAGGTTCTTCCTAGCTATATGATTTTGTGAAATCCTGCATCAAACAAAGTATTTCTTTCACGAGAAGGGAAGCCTTTGTCAAACAATTAATAATAGGATTTTCTCCTCCTGGCAAGCATGTATAGTTTTATTATCTTCATATATTTCATGATCTGTCTGTGTATGCCAAAGACTGCTGTGAAAATAAAAAGACCATTCTCAGCACTTAGCATTCGTATAACATTCATATGTATGAAGGTATTTAAATGTTACTGAAATTGCTTTGGAATAAATAATATTCACCTTGACTATTTTGAGAAAGAAGAATTGGTTTCTCAGCACTTAGGTAAGAACGTGAGTGAAAGAAACAAAAGGAAAGTTTGGAACAACTCAACACATACATTCAAATGAAACAAAACAACCCAAGAAAACACAAATTAATTCAGTACTTAAAAACCTGCAGGAAATCCTCCTGAGTAACCAGGATTCCAGGCATAAGCTGTCTATTTTTTAAATAGTTTAGTAAATCATGTAGTTACAGAAGTTATAAATTATCATTACAATCTGTGTAATAGATGTGTGTATGTATATATCAATGCATACAGACAGAAATATTTTATCGAATCTTTGTATCTACAGTAGATTTATGAAATATCAACCTTCGTTGTAAAATAAAATGGAAACAAAAGTTATTAAGGAGCAAAACAAAGGGAATTCTCACAAGTTTCTTGTTGAATGGAATATGAATTGCGAGAATCAGTTTGGGAAAACCATCTTAATTTAACATAATGGATAATGGGTATTAATTCCAATCTATCTATTTGCCCATATTGTGCATCCTCACACATGAGTATCAAAATCAAACCACAATTTTTGCTTTTGTATTTAACGCACCTGTTATAATTTAGGGGATTGATGAAGTACTCAAATAAAGATTAAAACAATAGTAAGTGAGGTGATGAGTTAGAGCTGAAAATGTTTTTAAATATTATAATAGCTAATTAAATTGAAATTTTCTTACTTTTACTCTATTGTCATGTCTCTCATTCCCACATTAGAAAAGTATATAGAAGGTTCTCAGTAAATTATGTGTATAATCATGAAAAAAAATGTATTGAAAGAATATGGGCCCAGTGTGGTTTTAGCTTATTGAGACCTGTAGGGGGTAGTGTGTTTTTGAGGCCTTGCAAAACGTTGTGATGGAGATGAAAGGAGGGATGTGCTTATTCTTGAAAATTGTCTAGAGGATTGCTCCCAGAAAGATAGTGACGAATAATTCCAAAAGATACAGCAAAATCACTTCCACAACCATGTTCACTGCTGCACTATTTACCATAGCCATGTTATGAAAACAGCCCAGATGTCTTATGGTAGAAGGATGGTTGGAGAAAGTGGGGCACATATACACAATTGGATTGCACCCATCCATTATGAAGACTGTTACATAATTTGCAAAGAAATAGATAGATCTAAAAATATGTTAAGTAAACTAAGTCAGAGCCAGACACACAAAGGACCCATGTTCTGTCGCGTATTTGGAACATAGGACTTTATGCAAGTTTACACAACAGTATTCACCAAAGCATGCTCTTTGCAGACGAGTATTTAAAAGGTGTAATTTCTTATAAAATTGAACTTTTATTCCAACAAAATGAATACCAAGAAACTATCATTTGGAAGATATGAGCGGAAGTCAAAGGGAAGGAATAAAGAGAGTTATAGATGAAGAGAGGGAAGGTATAATATTCAATGCAGAAACTAGAAGAAATGAAAGTGGGGTGAGGTTTGGAAGGGTATTGGAAAGTTACGTAAAGATCCATTGTACTTATAAACTGATTTGTTGAATGGAAATTCCTTCATACAACTATTTAATAAAAATATAATTAAAAATAATGGAGACAGGGCTGGGAAGGTGGCTCAGTGGTAGAGAACTTGCCTTGCAGGCCTGAGGCCCTGGGTTCGATTCCTCAGCACCACATAAGCAAAAATAAAAAGCTGGAAGTGGCGCTGTGTTTCAAGTGGTAGAGAGCTAGCCTTGAGCTGAACAGCTGAGGGACATCACCCAGGCCCAGTGTTCAGGCCCCACGACCAGACCCCCCCCCCAAAAAAAAACAATGGAGACATCTGAACCTTAAACTGTGTTCTCTTCAATCATGAGTCAAAATAATAGTTTCCTTCTCAGAAATTTTCTTTGCAGTTATTTTCCTCAAAATGACAGAAAAGTGACCAACAAAATGAATGTCAATACATCACATTGCATATCCTAAAGAGAAACAATATAAAAATCACAGTAAAAATGTTAGAATTCATCACATGATAAAATAACAGGTAGAAAGGATCAAATGCTGATTGTTTTTCCAAGTACGTTACCTATGGTATCTAATTTAATCCTCACAATAATCCCATAAAGTAGAACTACTTCTATTTCTAATTCTCAGATGATGATATTGAAGTCTTCAGAGTTGGAATTACTAGTACAACATTTCACAAATGGTAAATCTTAGCCTGCGGCCCATTCCCACCGTACCAAATAACTTCATTCTATTTTGTGACTAAAATACCAGCACTTAGTCCACTAATTCTAGGAAAATTTCCCAGAATTATTGTCCACACTCTAATAATATTTCACTTTATCTTTGTTAGAAAATAGGAAACTAAGCGGGATGTCGGTGGCTACACCTGTAATCGTAGCTACTCAGGAGGCTGAGATCTGAGGAATGCGGTTCAAAGCCAGCCCAGTCAGGAAAGTCCGAGAGATTCTTATCTATAATAAACCGCTAATAAACCAGAAGTGGCACTGTAGCTCAAGCGGTACAGTGCTTGACTTGAGTGGAAGAGTGCAGGGACAGTACCCAAGCCCAGAGTTCAAGTGCCAAGACCAACTAAAAAAAAAAAAAAAAGGAAATAGGTAACTGCAATATGAAAACTCCAAGTTCATAATCAATTTATACCTCCCTGGTGAAAGGAACTGCTAAACTATAACATTCTTGATTTCTAGCTCAAAATTGTAGAAATTATATTCTATCCCATGACAACACTGCATCGCAGTCATACTGAAAGAATAATCTCCCCAATTTCTGATGGAAACAGATTGCAGGTCTTATAGACCAATCATTTCCACATTGTAGCTCACATAAGTTGTTTACCATTAGAGGTATTTTGATTGCTTTTTATACCCAACATTTTGAGAGAAATGTATTACTTTAAAATGTTAATAAAGCAAGACTGATATAAAACTGTCATTATATAAAACCTATCATTAATGTTAGGAACGAGAGGTTAAAAATTATGGACACCAAGACCTAAGCATGAATTAAAGACTCTCCAACTTGTGAATACAATTGGTTTAAAAAGACATCAATACTACTGCATGTTTTTCAAAATTTCTTGTGATATTGAAGATTCAATGATAAAATATTAACACTTGAAAATAACTCATTTTCTTGGGAGTAGAACAGAAAACACAAGATTAATCCATCATTTTCAAATACCTTTATTTTTCTACAAATTCACTCTTATAATTATCAAGATTATAAAACTAACTGAAGTACAGAGCCACAAAGGAAATAATTTAACTGCATCATCTACATTCAAAAAACTGTTACTGGGGCTGGGAAGGTGGCTCAGTGGTAGAGTGCTTGCCTTGCATGCATGAGGCCCTGGGTTCAATTCCTCAGCACCACATAAGCAAAAAGGAAAAAGCCGGAAGTGGCGCTGTGGCTCAAGCGGTAGAGCACTAGCCTTGAGCTGAAGAGCTGAGGGACAGTGCCCAGGCCCAGAGTTCAAGGACCCACGACTGGACCCCAAAAAAAGAAAAAAAAACTGTTACTAGAAAACAAAGTTATTCTAATAATTAGCTTACCAAATTCACTTATATCCTTTTATTCTATTTCATAATATTTCATAATATTCTATTGCATAAAAAGCCTATATACCCACTTACATCTTCAGATCTTAATATTTATTTCAGAAATGTCTATAGCTCTATAGTCAATGAACTGAAATAATACTAAAAATATTCAAAGGCTTTTCAGAAATTGCAAGACGCTCTCGGGGTTGTTATTTATATTGGAAAAGATATTTGAAAAGCCTTGTTTGTTAAAGTTGTGATAGTTACTTTCACAAAAGAGCCATTAGTGAGGATCCCATTGCATGTACAAAAGAACTTCAAATGCATCCACAATCTGGAGGTGACACATGCTTTTTGTTTGTTTGTTTTGAAAGGTATATCTAGCAAGGATATCCACAATACTGGTTTTCAGTCAATATGATGGGATATTCAAACCTAATAAATACAGGGTTGATTATCTTAGTGAGAATAGATATGATATTACAAAGAAAGTTATTTTCAACAGAAATCCAGAAAGAGTTTATTCACCTTGTGTTTCACAGGAATAACCAGAGAGTAATACCTGTTTGGTCAAGTCAGTCAAACTCACTCCATGAGTATATCTTAAAATCATAACCAATTTAAGAGGTCAAATACATATTTTGTACTGACAGTCATCTTACAGCAATAACTTACTACCTAATTATATCTGTATCTTCTTACCTAACATATAATAAGAGCTGAAAGTGGTCTCTTTTATCTAACTTAATGTTGTATATGCTTTGATTATGATGATGTTATTATTTGACAAATAAAATGTACAGAAGGGTGGCTCCACAGAAATGACATGACAGAACACTGATAAATAAAAACATTGCAACACAGTTAGCTCTTTTGAGCCTCACCTTGTCCACATTGGCAAGCAACATTGCAAGAGCACATACACACATATAAACATACACACATGTGTGCATATGTACACACATATACTTGCATGCTAAATTCAGGGTTTAGTACAAAAAAGTACAAATAAAATTTTAGTGATTAAGACAAATGTTAATTTGCCTTATTACAAAATAATACACAATACAGTCACCATGGGTGTTACATTTTACTTGCCTCACCACATGTGACCACTTAATTTATTTTAATTAATTAATTAATTCATTTGTTTGGTGTTAATACTAGGCTTGAACTCATGGCCTGGCTCTGTCCCAGGATTTGTTGTTTTTTTGTTGTAGTTTTCTCAAGCCTAGAATTTTACTGCTTGTCCCACAGCTCCATTTCTAGCTTTTGCTGGTTACTTTCAAATCAGAATTTAATGGACTTTTTTTTGCTTGGTTTGGTTTCAAACCACAATCCTCAGATTTCATCTTTCTGATTAGCTAGGATAAACACATGAGCCACAAGTGTGGCTTCTAGTTTTTCCTCTATAGCTATCTAATACACATATTAGATAGTAATTTAAAACTTAGAGTATAGAAGCAAGTTGTACAGTGATGATATTGTCTTGTCAGAAATTTAAGCTAGTAAATTTCTTCTTAAAACCATAAACAAAAATACCATGGTATAATATAAGAGAACTCACTATTGAACATATGAGCTTTAAGAGCTTTCTAATAGATCCATTATTTGTTACCCAACATTAGAAAAAACTATATAATGCAGTAGTAAAATAGAAGTCCTTTGTAGGAATACTTAATTACCTTGTTTTTAAAGATACTTGTTTTCATCCAAAAAAGTAGGCCTCTCTATTGTCTTCATGTGATTTTGATGATTGAAGGTGCTTAATGAGAAGTCAAAGTGTATTACTAATCCTTTGCTATCAATTAAATCTCACCTTTTCTTCTTGGAACTTATAATTATTAAAGAAATAGTTCAGAATCAGCAAGCAATAGTTCAGATTCACACTTCCAGTGCAAGTGGATCACCAGTAATTAATCCTTGATACCATTTTCCACAAAGTTTTGTCACAGATACAATCGGTCTGCCTTCTCTAGCTGTTTTCCTAACCTGAACCTATTCCTTCACTCTACAGGAAAAGTGTGATTCAACTGATTTCAGTCAGATCTGTTACTAGAATTATCAAGGATTTAGATTTTTGTCTGTAATTTGGTCAAAGCTATGTCTCTTTATGTAGGCTAATAAAAATGTATTTACTAATTTCAAGTAAATTCATAAATTCCATTTCCACCTCTTTTAAAAAATAAAATTGTTTGCTCTATAAATTGATCAGAGGCATGGATTTTGTGGCTAGCTAGGTCATTGTACATCTGTCTCTCTCTTCCTCTCCCTTTCATGGTTCTCATAGATAATGTGACTGCTCCATAATTATCCTAATTTATTTTGCTTTTATATTTTTGGTTGCATCATTTCACTTTCTGCTCTGCCATTTCCCAAATCATTTACTTAGAAGGCATTATTTCATATTTTCTCATTCCTATAATAAGCTGCACATGAAGACACCACTGGTCCCATTTTCAGTCTGTACCTTTGAATATGGAGGAAAACCTTTCCTTTGCTCTCTATGAATTCCCTACTCTCCAGTTAGAATAATTTCCAATAGTAAAATTGGAAAAAGAGAAAGAAAATCATGGTGAAATAACAGATGTAGAAAATTCACTGGATTTTTCTGACCAGTTCAACCAACGTGAACTATTAGGGAATACATGTGCACCCCATTCCCACTGGTACTCACTGTCTCTGGTTAGGCAATTCTGATGAAGACAAGGAACAAGATGAAAAAGTGAGGAATGTCATCATTTGCAAAAAAAAAATGGAGAAGTATTAAAGCAAATTTTTGTTTGGGCTGCTGAAAATAATTGGCTTACTACAGTGCAGACACTGCTTTCCTAAAAGGCCACTCATGTGAATACTAGGGATGATGATGAATATACCTCTCTTCATCGGGAAGCCTCCAGTGGGCACTTAGACATTGTCCATGAGTTGGTGGCTCAAGGCAGATATTCATGCAATTACTGTGAATGGCTAGACACCCCTGCACAGTGCTTATATATTGAATAATACCAGAGTGGCTGCTTTCTTAGTTCACATTGAGGCAGATACCAATGCCCAAACTAAAGTCCTCTTGACTCCCTTGCATCTTGCTGCTTGGAATAGAAATAGCGAAGATATGCTGGATCGCCTTCTATTGAAGCATTATATCAAACCAGGTCTGAAGAACAACTTGGAAGAAACTGCATTTAATATTGCCAAAAGGATAAATATGTATCACTACCTCTTTTAAATTGTGGAAGGCTGTAAAAATTGTTCTCCTAACTCATAATGGTTTGGTTAAGATTCTTAAATTTCAAAAATGCCAATCCATCTTTGTGTCTGTACAAAATATTTTCACAATACAAAGCAACAGCAATATCTTACTTTAAAAATTCATGGATTCCATAGTATTCTTCAAGTGAATTGCCTGACTGATGTCAAAATGTATTCAAGAGTTGTTTGTATACATCTATAATTATTTCTGCAGGGTTTGTGATTTTTAAATCAGAAATAACTTTAACTTATTTGTTGAAATGAGTAGTACAGAAACTAAAAATATTTCTGGTGCTTGTATGAAAAAAGTATATTTTAAAATACTCTGTATTTTATTTGTATAATGTCCATAATCTATTTAATTCTCTCCTAGATATAATACTTTGAATTATACATTGTTTTATAATATATAGGTTCGTTAATAAATGTGTTATTTCAGATAGCATTCCATATAGAAAAAGTTTAAGATTCCTTTTTTTTCCTAGGTCCTTATAGTATTTTATTTCTTTGGGATAAAATGACAATGTTATCCAATTTCAAATGTTTTGTAAAGATTATGCTATGTAAAGGCCATTCTAAGGTGAGGATTTAACGCACTGATGTCAAACTAACTTTCAGTTCAATGAATTACGTATATTGTTACATTTGCCTTTTTAAATTTTTTATTGTGAAAATACTGTACAGAGGGGTTACAATTACATGGGCAAGATAATGAGTACATTTCTTATCAAGCATTGTAGCCTCCTCCTGTATTTACCCTTCCCTTCCATTCCCATCCTTCACCTGCTCCCCCACTCAATCCTCCCTGCTACCCCTCCACCCGCACAAAGTTGTAAAGTTCATTTTTGACATAACGACTTGTATTTTTGTAATCAATTTTTAATAACTGTTTTTCATTTCTTGCATCTCAAGAATGAAAAATATGGAGTATTTCACAAATTTTCATATCATCCTTGTGCAAGTGCCATGATAATCTCTATATTGTAGTAATTTGGGTAAACGTCCTGCTGAAGCATGTAGTAGCCTGTAAATTTAAGTAGTTATTGATGCAATCTTTATACAGGCATATATCCTTGGTTGACTGTTTGTAACTAGGAAACCTTACTGTTCCTAAAAATGTTATTGATCTTACTTCTCTAAAATTCTGTGTATATTGGGAAAAGCTTATATTGTTTGGTCGATTGCTCACATTTGCAATTTTTTTTGTCTATGACTATTTTAAGTCTTTTTCATTTTAAATTTGATCATACTTTGAAGCCTTTATAGCTAGGTCCAAAGGTGATTGTTTTTCAAGTACTTATTTATAAACTGAGTTAGCTTTGTGGAGCTAATGGATTCAAAGTAAGTCTTGCTTAAGAGCTACTTCTAAACTTCTGCAGCTTAAAAATTCCTAAATGATGTCTTACTGGTACAAATGTCTACCTGACCCTTTACTCTTCTTCCCTGTAGCAACAGACCAACCAGAATATCTTACCCTGACAGCATAAATTTTCTTATTGGAACAAAACTAATATTAGTTAAAAGGGATCATAGAGAGATAAACAGTTAAGACAGAATCATTTAGGCTAGAAGGTATTTTATCAAAATATAATTGTTTTTTATACCTAACATTTCAATAGTAGCTAAAGCCAAGAAGGTGAAAAAAATTTTCACATGCATGATTACCAAATGTCCTGGCCTGTCTACCATCCATCCAGGCAGGAATTTACACTACTGCCTTTCTTTCATCAAATATTTTCATAGTTACAAGAGAAGTCTATATGTTTCTCCTCGATATTAGGCCTTAAATTGGTAATGTTTTAATCACAGTGTTTCCTCTTGTCTCTAGGCTGTAAATCTCCAAATGGTAAAGCTTTAGGTCCAACTCTACCAAACACTGAGGTAGAAATAATGGAATAATATTTTAAAACACAGTTGCCTTTGATACCCTAACCACAACAGAACATTGCAAAACATGTGCCTTTTTTCTTATATTTTATAGTTATATATTTTATATTTATACGTGCTGATATTTTATTTCACACAGTGAAACTTACTAGAATTAATTGATAATTTGACAAATAAATAGACATTTATTACAATAAATAGATTGGAATATAAATAATAAGGTTTAGAATGTACATTAGAATATAAAAAGTATCAATGCAATGTCTTTGGTATAAACTTGTGATATGTTCTAAGTATTCTTGGTCTCCTGAATTCACATTGTAAAAAAAAAACAATTGTTTTCCTCTAATCTATAAGGGATTTTACTCTGCTGCTCTGTTTATTGTTTTAACTCACTGGTTGCAAAATGTTTTTCTCTATATTTCTGAAGCATTTCTACTGATTGTACCCAAATTTTGCTGATATGATATCTAAAAGGTATTATTCTTCTGCAGGACCCATGGGTCCTAGGATCCCAGGTCTTAGTTATCCTCTTCATCTGATAACAAGGGGAAGATTTCTCACCTAGGCTCATGAAACATGCTAACAGAAAGTAATTGAAAATCCATCTCAATTCCTTATGACCCCGGAATTAGTGGTAAGCAATTGTGTAATGCAATGCAACTTAAAATGAAAGATGAGATCACAAAATCTGAGAGACAGTACAGCAATTCAAACTTTCAGTTTACAAATGACCAGCCCATATGAGTGACCAAGATCACAAATGTCACAAAATTATTTTTAATACCCCTCTTCTAATGATTACTCAAAGATTTCAGTCCAGGATAAGTAGGCAAAAATAAATAGTTCCTAGAACGATAGATCCATAATTGGTCTACCAAGGCTAGGAAAACTTGACTTACAGGTCAAATATAATTCACAAAAACATTAATTGAGAAGATCGTTAATGCTTCAAAATACTGGTACTTCAGTAAAACTTGTTTCTGTAGAATAAAAATGTTATCATTCTCAAACCAATGATAACCTACACTTAATCTCCTGAAAACAGATTCCTTTTCAAATAATCTTTTAAAAATCACATACACCAAAATAACATTTGACAAGTAGACAATATTGACATTACAAAGTTTTCAAGTTTAGGGTGCAAGTTACAATAGAGTTGTTTTATTTACCCAGCACTAATGCCAAACAGGTTCAACCATTCATTAAAGTGTAGAAATAGTACCACCCACCATTTGTGTTTTTCAGTAGGTGCCTTACAGAGATGTGTCAAATAGAAAAACCTCCCATAATTCAAACCCAAACACTAGCTAATAAAGTAAGTTTAATCACTTACTAAGGTACATTTTAAAAAGTCACAAATAGTTGCTTTATCATATGTTGTTTTATGTTTTACCTATCAGTCTAACATAGTAAGAAATATGACTTAAAGTCATGAATATGGGTACTCATCAGAGATGTGACAAACATAAAATCTGTCTTCTATTTCTACCATATTCCTGTATAGTAGTAAATTGTAGTCGTCTTCTTTTTCCAAAACTTATAGGTAGTAGAAAATATTATCCCATGTAAAATAAAATAATCACAAACCTTTTTTCAAAGCCATTTATAAAATTTGGAAGTTAGGAATATATTCTAAGCCATTTTTAAACTTTCTTGTTGACTAAAGATTAATCTTACAAATGGATGAGAATAAAATCATGTCTAGGTGCTTCACATCTCCAGTCTTGCAAATTGTTATTGCAGATGAATGAACTATGGAAATATAAGCTGACATCAGTTCAAGTGTACGCAGGATTGAAACTCCATGGATATTATATAAACCTTTCAAAATATTAACAGTTTAACAGAATGACTATCAGGAAGTTGAAACCAGAGGGGAATAATAGTAAAGACAGAATGAATGAAAAATGGAACAAGGGGCAAGTACAGCTAGAATACTCAATGTACACATGTGATAAAGGAAGTGATAAATCTGAAATACATCTTGGAGAAGGGGTTGGTTGAGAATGATAGAAGGAGTCACTCTGATCCAGGAGCATTGGACAATTAGATGGACATATTTATTGTAATACACTTGCACAACCTTTTGAAATTTAATTAAAAAACACAACAAAAAACAAAAACACACAAAAATCACAACCAAACAGCAATCTCTAGAGAGGATGTATATGACCTCTCAAAATTTTAAATAGTTCATGAAGGGTAGTCTTGGGAATAGTAAAACAAAGCTGTTCAAAGAGGGCAGTTTGGGGTAGCAGAGAATTTTGAACAGATTTAAGTAGATTGTCTAAGGTTGTGAATCACCTACATCTGCTGCAAATATTTTCTTCTGTGAGTTCTCTTTGTCTGCAATGGATACTCCAGTCCTCAGCCACACTTGATAGCTTGTGAAGATAGAATGGAAGAAACAAGATAAAGAATCCATTACTCCACTGGAGACAGAAGAGTCCTCTATGTTTTCTCTCATCTCTCTTCACTACTCTTTCTTCATACTTTTAAGTCAAGTGATTTTGAATTATATCTTTCATTCTTTGTTCTGGCAAAGTAATTAGCCAAACTAATTTCCTAAATATTATTTGCCATTTTTTTCTACCATGCTGTTTACTTGTCCAAGGGAGTCCATTAAGCTTCACCCTTGCATTTGGTTGCCATGAAAATCCATCTATGTGAATGAGGACAAACTCTAATGTAAAACTTTGTCTCCAAAAAATGGATCCAAGAAGCTGTGATCACAAATATTTAGCTATACTTTTTTTCTTTTACCTTGAAAGTCTTCTTCTGTCTAAAGTTCCACAAAAATAAGTACTCCACTACTTTTTGGTTCAATCACTTCTAACCTCAAAGATATATTTTGCTAACAAGATGCTTAGAGGAAACCGAAGTATACTCCACTTTTATGTTCTCTCTTAAGACTCTCCTTAGATACCATATCAGGATCAGTGAAGTTATTCTTTGCAAAATTATTTCAATAGATTATTTTTTCTTAGTCTTGCATTTGCTCAGCAAGATGTATGGAATAGAATAGAGTTAAATCATCCATACCTTGGGTAACAGTGTCTATTACAAAGGACAATACTTCTATGTCCTAATTCTATGTCCTCCTCTTAGCTCTTCCCTGATTTCCAATTAAGCACAGCTTCTTGACTTCAAGTCCAGTGAAGCTGAAAGACTATAAGATCTCCTCCCTACCCCACCCCGCTACATCTTCATGGTTTCTCTTTTAAAACTCTTTTAAGTTGCCTCATTTGGACGTAGAATTTATTTTCCTGTCCTCATTCAAACTGTTCTACATTGTAGTGAGCCAAATAGGCTCTGTAAAATCACTTTAGGTAGCAAAAATATTAAGACAATCTATATCAAAATTTTTGGCCTCCCTCCACTGCTGAACTCAGTATGCTTAGATAGGGCTTCTAAGAACATTGTTTTCTTCCCCTTTCAATTTTCTCAATTCTTTTCTGATCCCAAACATTTTGGCTTATGTAATAAGAGAAGTCTTCACTACCTCATGTTAATAAGGATATTATTTTTTGTGAGCTACTTAGAAATGTGTAATCATTGGCGTAACCAATCAGATTTTTTTCTGTGTTTCAGTGCTTCACGTGCAAAGACATTGTGGAAAGTGTTACAAACAGAAAAGTGTGAACCCAATACCTTCTTTCATTTTGAAGGGCCCTTTCTCCCTAAGTATTTTGACCCAAATTATCTTTTTCAAAGAATAATTTGGGTAATTAAAGGTCAATTCATAAAATTTGATGTCTTAGTTTTCTTAAGAACTTTGAATTTCACACAGTGAGAGTATATTTCCTGGGTAAGGACAATTCTCAAGGGAACCTACAGGATTTACAGTAAGGTTTCTGAAGTTTGTTTAGTGTGAAAATGAGCTATCTTTACCCACATTGCTCCCTCTCAACTAGGTCTCCATAGCTTTCTTTGCATGAAAGCCTATTTTCCCAGGCAATTTTCTTAATAGGCTAATTTGTTAAAAATTTGAACAATTAAAATATACCTGTCATAATTTTTAAACTCTTTTGAAATTCCTTTATCAGAATCACGTTTTCCCCAATCCTAATTCAACCTTTTCCATCAAAAACAGTAACATGTTGTTTATATGATATAGTGTCCATGAAACTATTATTTTCCAGTGGCTTTATGTGTATATATGAACATATAAGCTGATGCTGAGCAAAATGAACTCCAAGGTATGGAAACAGAGATTTTTTTGCAGTTGTTTTTAATGTACTATGTGATTTCTATTTTCTTTGGGTTTTCCACCTATGGTTTGGCATTGGCTGTATTTGATTTTGTGCCCTGTGTATTGTGTATACATTTACCTTAATTAGGGAAGGGAAGAGAACAACAAAATGGCAAGACAAAGGACAAAGGGCAAGCCAATGCAATAACAATACTCACAAGACAATATGTTGGAAATGTATATTAAAACTTGTGAGGAGTATTGAGGTGAAAGAAAACTGTAAGAAAAATGAAAGAGGGGGTAAAAAGTTTGAAAAGTTATGTTTTCACTACCTTACAATTACTGTAACCCATTGTTCACCAATTTGACAATAAAATTAAATTAAAAAATAAGCTACATAAAAAATAATTTCACTGTATTGTTATAGTAAATATTATTTTATGTAGTAACTTTTTAAAAATCAATATTATTTGGCATCTAATTTGAATTGATTACTCCTTTTTTATCAGAGAGTCATCAACTTGAATGTTACACAACTAGACAATATTTTCACAATAAACTTGACAATATTTTGAAAAAAGGAAAAATTTAGTACTTTCTCATACTAAAACTGAATGTAGTTTAATTCTATGGAAACCCATAACTTTTAAAAGTAAATGAGTTGTTAAGAGGACAGAATATATGTGTTCCTCAAAATTCCTATGACTAATAAGTACTCATTTTCAAATTCTGAACATTCCATACCTGAGCGATTCAAAACAGTACCTGTTTGCATGTTATGTAATTTTGCAATAGATGCAGTTTCCAATGGAGTGTTACAGATTGAGAAGTCAACAGAAAAATAGCCACATTCTGGTAGAGGATAAAATTATGAAGCATCTGTAATTAATTCTTCAAGAGTAAGCAAATTTTATCAGAGAAAGCTATAATTTCTATGAACCATCAATCCAAAGATTTATGCCATAAAGTCATCCTAGTCCAATAATTTCCAACTTGTAAAGTGCACCTTAATATTCCCTTAATTCACATCATGAATAGCTTATCTCTATTGTGAAAAAAATACTACACCTCTGATAATGTGATTCTCTCCTTCTTCTGGAAAGAATACTACAATTAACTGGGTTGCATCACTTTTCCCCCAGTAAGATTCTTGAGATCAGAACACTTGCAAATGTTATTTATATTTATACTTTTTTAAACTATCACAGATATTTAGGATGCTAAGATCAGAAGATTATGGTTCAAATATCCAATAAACTCAGAAAAAGTCAGACACAAGTGGCACTGAGATTGAAGTGGTAGCACACGAGCCTTGAGCATAAACAGGCTCAGAGACAGTTCCCAGGCCCAGATTTCAAGCCCTAGGACAAACCAATAAAACAAAAACAAACCCCAAATGTAGCATTTTTCTCATTGTATACAGAGGCACGTAATTAAGGAAATTGCTTCCTGTGTTACATATAGGTAGAAGAAAGAAGATGTCACACAATTATTCTCTTCATACAATGTTATAGAAAACCCTCAAAAATTGCAAATTTTCTATATTTATAAATTAATATCGATTTGTTGGCAACTCTGTCTAGATTATTTACATTATCATTTTATACATGAATTGTTGGAATTTTCTATTAACTAAGATCTAATTATAACTCTCTTGAAAGCATATTCTAGGCAAATAAAATGCCAGAATCATTTGTGAATTTGTCAATTAAACCCTCTACTCAAAAAGAATTTTGTAGTATCCTATAAAATATGAAATTAGAAGCAAAACTAAACTATTTATGTTAATTCTAAATTCTATTTTAGATTCTAGCTAACAGAATCCAGAAACACATAAAAAAATAATTCACTATGACCAGGTAGGCTTCATCCCAAAGACACAGGGATGGTTTAACATACATAAGTCAATAAATGTAATCCAACATATCAACAGAGCCAAGGTCAAGAATCACATGATTATTGCTACAGATGCAGAAAAGGCCTTTGACAAAATTCAACATTCATTCATGCTAAAAGCTCTGCAGAAAATAGGAATAGAAGGAACATTTCTAAAAACAATAAAAGCCATTTATGACAGACCAATAGCCAATATTATACTTAATGGGGAAAAGCTACAACCAATTCTCCTAAAATCAGGAACAAGGCAAGGATGCCCACTGTCTCCACTCCTCTTCAATATAGTCCTAGAACCCTTAGCCAGGGCAATAAGGCAAGAAAAAGACATTAAAGGGATCCGCATAGGGAAAGAAAAAGTTAAACTATCCCTTTTTGCAGACGACATGATACTATACCTCCACGATCCCAAAAACTCCATCCCCAAACTCTTAGAAATCAGAAATCACTTCGGCAAAATAGCAGGATACAAAATAAACCCACAAAAATCAGTTGCCTTCCTATACACTGATAATGTACAGGAAGAGAGGGAAATAAAGGGAGCAACCCCATTCACAATAACCTCCCGAAAAATAAAATATTTAGGAATTAACCTAACCAAAGATGTAAAAGAACTATTTAATGAGAACTATAAAAAGCTAAAGAAAGAAATTGCAGAAGACACTAGGAAATGGAAAGACCTCCCATGCTCCTGGATAGGCCGACTTAATATAGTAAAGATGGTAATACTTCCAAAACTAATTTACAAATTCAATGCAATTCCTATTAAAATCCCAATGACGTACATCTCTGAAATACAGAAAACAGTCCAAAAATTCATATGGAACAACAAAAGACCTAGAATAGCCAAAACAATTCTAGGGGATAAAGACAATATGGGAGGGCTATCCATGCCGAACTTCAAACTCTACTACAGAGCTATAATAACAAAGACAGCATGGTACTGGCACAAAAACAGACCCGAAGACCAATGGAACAGAATAGAAGATCCAGAAATAAATCCACAGGCGTACAGCCAGCTGATATTCGACAAAGGAGCCAAAGACATACAATGGAAGAAACACAGCCTCTTCAACCGCTGGTGCTGGGAAAACTGGGCAGCCACATGCAGAAAACTAAAAGTGGACCCCAGCCTATCACCATGCACCAACATCAACTCAAAATGGATTAAAGACCTTAACATTAAACCTGAATCTCTGAAACTACTGCAGGACAAAGTAGGAGAGACACTTGAACTAATAGGCACAGGAAGGAACTTCCTGAACAGAGTCCCAGGGTCACAACAAATTGGAGAGAGACTCGACAAATGGGACTACCTTAAAATAAAAAGCTTCTGCACAGATAAAGCTATTGCAACCAAGCTAGAAAGACAACCAACTAATTGGGAAAAAATATTTACCAGCAATATATCAGACAAGGGGTTAACATCCTGTATATACAGGGAACTCAAGAAACTAATCCCTCCCAAACCCAACAAACCAATTACTAAATGGGCAAGAGAACTAAAGAGGGACTTCTCAAATGAAGAAATAAAAATGGCAAAGAAACACATGAGGAAATGTTCATCATCCCTGGTGGTGAAGGAAATGCAAATAAAGACAACCCACCTTACCCCAGTCAGAATGTCCCACATCCACAAATCAGCCAACGACAAATGCTGGAGGGGATGTGGAGAACGAGGAACGCTATTACACTGCTGGTGGGAATGTACACTCATACAACCACTTTGGAAAGCAGTCTGGAGGGTCCTTAGAAAGCTAAAGATTGACCTCCCTTACGACCCAGTCATACCACTTCTAGGCATCTACCCTGAACAACAGGAACCAATATACAAGGACACGTGCACCTCCATGTTTATTGCAGCACTGTTCGCAATAGCTAGGATATGGAAACAACCTAGATGCCCCACCACAGATGAATGGATCCAAAAATTGTGGTATCTATACACAATGGAATACTATGCAGCCATTAGAAATGACAAAATAATGGCATTTGCAGGGAAATGGATGGAGCTAGAAGGAATCATGTTGAGCGAGGTAAGCCAAGAACGAAGAGACAAACAGTACATGGTCTACCTGATAAGTGGATGATGAATCCAAAATGTTAGGTGATATGACAAAACTAACAGGACTTAAGAAACAAAGAACTCCCACTCATCTGGTTGAACCACTACTAAATATCCCCATGCTGCTGATCACATATATGGTATATAACATATGAGCACCGTTATATATTACAGACTGTGATAGACAATTTGCTCCAGGAAAGTTAGAATGAACTTGTGACTTTAAATGAGCATCATTATTCCACAATACTGTGAATTTCCGGAAATTATGTAATCACTTAATCACAATCAAAACAAAAAAAAAAAAAGAACCTTGGGGAAGGGAGGGAGGGAGGGGATGGTAGGGGGAAAACAATGGAGGGGGTAACAATGTTCAAGAGGAAGCGGAAGTGTACTCATTGCCTCACTCATGTAACTGTAACCCTCTGTATAGTATCTTTACAATAAAAAAATTAAAAAAAAATAAATTCTATTTTAGCAAGATCTACAAAGTCCTGCTTTTGATGAACTTTGAAATTTCTCTAGGCTTAAGATTTTGTAATCCTTCCTCATTTCTTTGGAATCCAACAGAATGATGCTTACTTACTTTTTCAAATTTTGGGTGGGAATCATGAGCCATTTTGAATCTAGGAATGTTCTGTAATGAAGAGAGCATTTAAAACAAAACTGAAGATTATATACGAGTTGCATTTCAATAGGAAACTTGACTTCTCAAAACATAATAACAAAATTAGCCCAAACTTCCAACTGTGTATTCCTTTCTTGTTGTTTGGTTTGTTTTATTAGACAAAATTATACTACCTGGTCCAGGAAATGTATCACCATTTAATTCCACTCTCTAATCTCCTGCCTTAGTCTGAGTGGTAGAATTCCAGGTTTGTATCACATTGCCCTGCCATGTTTGTTGGTTTATTTAATCTAGACATAGACTAGCAATTCTGAACTTCTCCAATGATATTATCCACTAGACAGACTGCTCAGAGTGTTTATGTACTATTTTAGAAGATCTTCTAACATTTGACACAGGATACGATCATTTTCAGATGCACCTGCTGGGATCTCTGATTCATTCGATCCCTTTAATAGTAATTACGTGACTCTCTTACTATCTCTCGTCCCTACCTATGTAATAGTCTCAAACTTTTTTGAAGAAAGTTCTTGAGGACTTTCTAATATTAAAATTCATCTCTTAATTCTTACTCAGGACATATTTTCTATTGCTATTTTTAAACTTTCCTACATATTCTAAGAGTTGTTTCATTTGTGTATTTGTGTGTGCACATATAAGTGCCTCTGTGTGTATGTGTATGTTTGTATGTATGTATGCAAACGCCTCAAGCTCTTATTCATCAATCTTGCTCATGCCTGGTATTCCATCACCTGAGACATTCTTCCAATTCAGGTTTTGGCTGGTAGTATGGAAAAGACTGTTCTGCCCAGGCTGCATGCAAACTGAACTTCCCAGACTGCTTTACATTCTTAGGTTTTATATCTCCAGAAGTATCAACTTTTAAACTATGAACATTTTTGTGAGTGAAAAGTCTAAGCTGTAGCCCACATTTTTAACTCAAAAATTCATATAAAGATAGATGAACATACACATTGCATATGCTGAGTGTACACTGTTAGAAATGTGATCTTAAGCTGCATGGTGGAGAGATCTGGGGATTGGGGTTCAAAGCCAGCCCAGCTAGGAAAGTCCCAGAGACTTTTTTCTCCAATTAACTACAAGAAAACTGGAAGTGGCACTGTGGCTCAAGCGGTAGAGCAGTAGCCTTGAGCTGAATAGCAGATGGACAGTGCCCAGGCCCAAAGTTCAAGTGCCAAGACCAACAACAACAACAAAATGCAAGTAAAGGAAAGAAAAAGAAATGTGATTTAGCCACTAGTTCATTGCGAGTATAATCCCTGCTCTCTCGAGATGGACTTGTTTTTCCAGTTAAGTCCATGCCCTTATATCTGACTTTCATTGGAACCAGAATTATTCTTCCATTCTATTTTTAAAAATTTGTGCGATTAGCAAACATGATTGAGAAAGGGAAAGGCCTCATACTTCATATTCCACTTAGGAACACTCCCATAAATCTACATATTGGACTTGGCTTTATTGTTTCGATGTTGTCTTATTTGTAGTCTTCTATATTGTATTGAACCCTTATACTTAAACACAGAACTTCTCTTTCTCCTATTGTTGCAAATGTTTCTCTTACTGTTAATTCATGTGCACTAGGGAAATAACACACAGCAAATACACTCACAAAAAGAATGATCTGAGGACCTTCTTCCCATTTAAAATTTGGCTTAATTTGCAGAACAATTATGAAGTTTGAACTAAATGTACTCATGGATAACATATTTATAAGCAATATAAATTTTATATTTTCTCTTTTACTAAGTTTTCTCTGAAACACCTATTACCTCATGTCCAAAAGTGTCCTTGTGTTATTTCAATGAAGACAGAAAACATTCATTAGACCTCAAGAAGCACCAATGATTGTTACTGGACTTTGTGGAAACTGAACCCAGGAGAGGAATTGAACACAGAGAAATGATAAAGTTCAAATTAACTTGTGCTTTCCTTTTTACTGTACAAGAAAAGAATCCCAAGGATTGAAGGAAACTCTGTCCCTTACTTTTTCCAGTGTGTTTTTTATTCATATAAACTTGTCTGTAAACTTCTACTTGAGAGTATTACAAAAGATAATAATGTGCCATGTGAAGGCCAGCATAGAATAAAAGGAATTAACGTTGTTGTTTTTTAGTTAGTTTGTATTTGTTTTTGCCAATTGTGGGGCCTAAAGTCTGGGCCTGGGCGCTCTCCCTCAGATCTTCATCTCAAGGATAGTGCTCTACCACTTGAACCACAGCGCCATTTCTGACTTTTTCTGTTTATGTGGTACTGAGAAATCAGGGCCTCATGCATGCAAGGCAAGCACTGTACCACTGAACCACATTCCCAGCCCCTAATAACATTGTTTTAAAGTTGTTCTACTGCAAAGAAACAAAGACATGGAGGTTTAAAAGTGTCTTATGTATGGATATTTCATCCCTAAGAAGATTCTCTTTTGGCAGGAGTCAGTTATCAATTCCTTTAGTCTGGTCCTGAGTTCTCCATAGCAATAAGGATTCCAAAAAAGCAGGATCTTGTGAATATGTTCAGCACAAGCAGCCTCTTCTCAGAGCAGTACTCCTTTAAGGACAGTCCCAAAGAAATATCTGGGGGTTGTTTTTGTTTGCTTGTTTGTTTAGTTTGTCCTGGTTCTGGGACATGAACCCAGGGGCTGGACCCTGTCCCTGAACAGTTGTCTTTCTTGCCCACCTATCCTCAAAGCTAGTACTCTACTGCTTGAGCCAAAACTCCACTTCCGGCTTTTTTTAGTGTTTATTTAGAGAAAATAGTTTGACAGACTTTCCTGCCTGGATTAGCTTTGAAATAGGATAGTAAGAAAGCCAAGTGATATCGACAGTATGGACTTCTCCTTTGAAAAAAAATATTAGATGAAGTTTATTATAAAGCTAATATTTGACAATTTTTAAAAGAAGAGAATATGCCCAGCAAAGAAGCCATAAGTTAAATAACTCAGTGAAAGTAGGTGCACTGAATCATTTTGTAATTATTTTTTATGCTTGGAAAGATTACTATTGACCTTGTCATTCCTTTTGGGGAAACTGAAAGTCATATTTGCACTTTTTTTGTGGGCGCTGTCCCTCACCTCTTCATCTCAAGTTGAGCACTCTACCACTTTAGCTACAGCACCAATTCCGGGTTTCCTGTGATTAATTGAAGATAAGGGTCTCATGGACATTCCTGACAAGGCTTGCTTTGAACCACAATCCTCTGGTCTCATCCTTCTGAGTAGCTAGGATTACAGGCTTGAGCTACCAGCACCTGGCTCATATTTGCATTTATGTGTACTTAATGACACTATGTAGACAAAGAATGGAAATTTGAACCAAATGATGACATTGCAGCTTTTCAGAAAAATTGGGGTAGGAATAAATATGTCCTCATTTTTCCATGTTGTTATATTAATGACTCATGAGCTATGGGACTCTTACATTAGCATCCTCTGCCATCTGTGTAGGTGTTATTTAGTACTAGGCAATATTCATAGAGTAATATAGAAAGACTGAGGTTTTTAGAAAGCAAAGGAGATCAGGTATGAAAGAACAGCATAGAAGGAGATACATTTATCACACAGAGATTAAAAACTAGCCTAAGAGATTTACAATGTTAAAGGCAATGAGGTATAAACCTAGTTGATAACTAGTTCTTCAATAACCCAAAATAGTTCCCTAGAACAGTTTCTGGTATATGTTAGTTACTATCATTTATTCCTTCCATCTGGAGTTATTCCTTCTCTTCTATCACAACTATTAGTCTCTGCCTTTTTAGTGCCATGACTGACCAAAAAGATTTCCAAATCTCACTTAGACTAGCCTTCTCTGTGATTACCAGTGACTACTCAAAAGCCTGGAATCTTTTAATTTCCAGAATTCATCTTCCCTTGACATCTAAGTACATTCCTGGCATTAACTGCAGTGATCTAATGAACAAAACATTTTTTTTCAACACAGTATCCTAATATAGGCAAAATGCATGAATTAGGGACTATTGTCAGGTATCAGTATGGAAGGAGCAATTATATATTCCAAGTATGTGTTCTTTATTTTGCATTTACTAACTGTTTTCTTTTGTTTTTGACAGTCCAGGGGGCTTAAACTCAGGACTAGGGAATTATTCCTGAGCTTGCTTTTTTTTCCTCAAGGCTACCACTCTACCACTTGGGGCACAGCATCTCTTTCAGTGTTTTTCTGTGAGGAATTGAACCCAGGCATTCAGGCAGGCTAGGCAATCACCACACCATGAAGTCACATTTCCAGAGCCCTAAATGACTTTCTTAAGATGGCATTATATTTTCATTCCATAACTATGTATCATAATTTTGGCCAGGTGCTAGAAAATAACATACAAAAAATACTAAGTCCAGTAAGGCTGGATGGACAATGAATAACTGTTATAGTTTAGCCAGGGCACAGAGGGGCTTACCTCATGAAGCTGGTTCAACAGGCTGAGCAAGACAGCTCCTAACCCACAGTTTACCTCCAGAATGAGAGGGCCACCTTGGGTTCCAACCACATGGGGACGCTGGGCCACCTCCTCCAGCACACATTCATCCAGTTCCTGTGAGAGAGAGAAAAAAAGTCAGAATTAAACTTAAGCCGGGTGCCCATGGCTCAGACCTCTAATCCTAACTACACAGGGGGCTGAGATATGAGGATCATGGTTCACAGCCAGCCCGGGCAGGAATGTCTGTGAGACTCTTATCTCCAAAGAAGCACAAAAAACTGTAAGCGGCGCTGTGGCTTAAGTAGTAGAGTGCTAGCCTTGATCTGAGGAGCCCGGGGACAGTGCCCAGGACCAGAGTTCAAGCCCCACGACTGACAAGAATTGGACTTCTCACCACAAGAAGTGGACTGAATAGCACCCATTGTCCTAGGGAGTATGGCAGAGAAGTCAGGCAGAGCTTCCTGTGAACTGGAGGTCATGAGTATGTCACCTGGCTTCTCCTTGCCTCAGTATCCCCAGCTGCAAAACTAAACACAGTGAAGGATCCCCTTCCTCATGGGGACAAGGTAAGGATGAAAGAGAGACATGTTTTGTTTCATAATCCCTCACCTGTTCCACGATTAATAAGCTCCACGTGAGCCTTTTCCAGGTATCTTCCTTTCATTTGCTCACAGAATTGCCAGGAACCGTATCTAATGGCCGCTCCCTCTGTGCCCTGTGCGAGAGATCCCTCTGTATAAATCCCTTGTTTCCTCACAACTGTTCCAAGAGGAGACTGAGGTCCAAGAGTTGAAACCTAACCCAGGGCTTACCCTGTGGTCAAGAATTGACTGCTGTGCACTAAGAGTTTGAGATAATCCATCTAAACTGATGACTGAACATGGTGCTACATGTCTACTATCCCAACTACAGAGGACCAGGCCTGTTGGAGCATGCCTGTCACAGATAGGAGTACCATGATCCAGCCCAGCCTGACCATATATTTAGTCTCTATTTTGGAAATGCCCAAGACAGAAAGGCTTGGCTCACATGGTGGAATACCTGACTGGCAAGCCTAAGGCCTTGAGTTCAAACCCTAATATACCAAAAAGAATCAGAGGCCCAGTGCCAGAGGATCATGCCTGTAATCCCAGCTACTCAGGAGTCTGAGATCTGAAGATCATAGGTCAAGATTTAAAATAGGGTTGGCCTCAACCATCAGACATCATGATGAGAAGACCCGGAGTCTGACTTATGCTGGTGCACTCCATACTCGCAGGGTGCATATCCTTACTAAGTGCTGGCCACACACTCTGTCCCCCTGGGAAACCACCCCCTGTGAGATGCACCCCCCAGGTCCTACCAAACTGCCACTGCCACCAACCAGGCCCAAGGGAGTAGAGAGCTCCAGGGCACACAAATCCCTTGGTCTTGTAATTTAAAGGTGATCAGTCCCCTTCAAGCACCTTACCCTTCCAGGCCCCTGGACCTCAGCCATGAAGCCCATGCACCCCCCCCTCCCCTCGCGAAGATAGCAGGGAAAGTTACCAAAAGGTTCGACCATCTTTGTTGTAACCCACTTCTACACACACACAAATCCAGACTGGTGACAGAAGACTTATCCATGCAGCACCTGAAATTTGCCAATTGATCACTCACCTGAGCACTGTCAGGATGTACAAGTAGAAAGATGTCGAGAGCCCTGCAGGGAGTCTCTCTGCATGATAAGCTTGACTATCTCGCTGGAACATCTCTCAAGGTTATTTACAGAATCTGGTCTTTGCATCCTGCCCCAAACAAAGACCAGGTAGCTGCTATGGACCACCTTTTCACATTGCCCTAAGCAAACATCTTGCAGCTGCTACGGCCAATGAAAAAGCTTCCTTATTCTAAGCATATAAATACCCCTGTGTGAAAAATAAAATTTGGCAGCTTGATCAGAATCCTTGTCTTGCTGTCCTTCTTCGTGTCTCTTGTCCCTTCACTCCTTCTCACTTAGGTTCATTGCCCTGGTTGAAGTCCTGCAGGTAGGGACAACTGGCGCCCAACGTGGGGCATGAGCCTCTGACTAAGGAAGGAATGCCATCCTCCGGGAAAACTTGGCCAAGTACAGTCCGAGATCATGAGATCGCCTCGACAGACCCCGCCGAGAGACAGATCCAGGAGGAGAGTGGGGATGCCCCATGGTGAGTGACCCACTATGGGACAAGCAACATCATCACATGATCTATTTCTGTCAGACCTCAAGGAGGCCCTCAAGACATGGGAAACATGGGTTAAGAAAAAGGATTTAGAATTATTTTTCTCATTCATAGAGGACTTGTAGGAATCATAGATGCAAAAAGATGGCAAAGAGTAGGAGATTGTTTAAAAGATTATTATGAAACCTTTGGTCCGGAAAAGGTTCCTGCTACCCCTTTTCCTATTGGAATTTGATTAATGAAGTTTTGAAATGGTCTCTATTTGATAGTGGAATTTTAAAACTTGTAAAAGCAGGAGAGGAGGTTCTCCAAAATGCCTCTCGGCCCCCCACGGCTTGCCCATCAGTTGTATTAGATATGACTGCTGGTCAATTTATTGAAAATCCCTCCCTTTTGTGACCTGGCCTTTCAAGGGCCCACTGCCCCTCCAGATCCAGATTTTTTTCTTCCAGTCCTTTAGCTAACCTGGCACCTTTATGCGAGACTCTTCAACATAAGCGAGAACACCTTCAACTTTTAAAAGAACTGTGGTCCCTTGATTATGAACTCCGCATACTGGCCTTGGCCGATAAGGCAAAAACGCCTGATAAAATTAAGGCTAGATCAGGCCATCAATCAGTTCTCGCCTTTCCAGTAACTTGGAGCCAGACAGATAGGACCTCAGAGGGTGGGGAGGATGAATCAGAAGAAGAGGAAAAGGAGGATGAGGAACAGGATACTGGGGATGAAGGGGAACAACCCACCCAGGGAAAAGGCCAACAAGAGTATAAGAGGCTTAGGCTTCGGTTTGTTGAAAAGCTTAAAAATGCATGTGCCCAATATGGCCTGACTGCCCCTTATACGTTAGCCTTGTTAGAAAACCAAAGTGCGTGCTGGCTCACCCCTAATGATTGGAAGTTTCTGGCCCGTGCCACCCTTAGTGGGGGTGATTTTGTTTTATGGAATGTGGACTTTAAGGAACAATGTAGAGAGACCGCGCAAAAAAATTTGGCTAAAACATCTTCAAAAACCTGGACCTATACTAAACTTTTGGGTAATGTGCCCTTTGATACCAATGTTAAACAGGCGCGCTTTCCTGCCGGACTTTTGGCACAAATTCAAAATGCTGGCCTTTATGCTTGGAAGCGTCTCCCTCAAAAGGGATTGGCTACCGCCATAGGTGCTGCCTTTACCAAGCCCTTTCAAGGTTCAGTCCCCAGCTCACATACTTGCTTTAATTGTAAACAACCTGGTCACTTTGCGCGTGAATGTCCCTTCAGCAAACAAAGCCAAGGGGAAATGCCCTCCCAAGCTACAGGTAGACCACTCCCTGCCACTCTTTGTCTTTTAGATCAAGAACAAGCAGCCCCAAGGTGGCTGCCAGAATGCTTGATAAAACAGGTTAATGGCTTACCACAACCTAGGGGAAACCTTCCCCCGAGGATGATGCCTTTTCTCTTGCAGATGCAGCTAGAACTCCAGACATGGACCATCCTTTTTGAATTTATTAAATAACAGATTAATCTCTTGGCTTCTAAGCCCATACAGGTTCATCACCATCGCCTTGATATGGCAGACTGCGGCATTGAGATCTAGGATTTACCCCAGGCTTTTAGTGTTTTGCCATGAGCTTGTTCCAGTGGGAAACAGCCCCCCTTTCTTTTCTTATTTAGAAAATCCTTCTCCTTATTCATACCTCCTGACCATTCAACGGGCAAGACCTATTGCCATAAGGGATAGGTTCGCCCCTCCTCCTATAGGCCCCTGTGCTTGGGGGAGGATGCACCTATGGGAGGAAGAAAAAATGCTCAAATCAAGGGTGCAGTTAAGACTGCAGGGGGATAGATCCGCGAGATCCCAAAACCCAAGACCCCTGAGTGGCAAGCTCTGGTGCATGACGGTTGGCATGCATATCCACATGCCATCTCCTCAAAAAACATGCCAAGGCCTGTAAAACTCCCCACCCCGAGTGAGGATGCTTGCTCAGAGCAGAGAAAAACCCTGGGCCCTTAGAGGAAGAGAGCCTCTGTCACCCCCTCAAAAAGAGCAGCCAACAATTGATGGTCAATTTTCTAAATAAGAAAGGGGGAGATGTTGGGAGCCCTGCAGGGAGTCTCTCTGCATGATAAGCTTGACTATCTTGCTGGACCATCTCTCAAGGTTATTTACAGAATCTGGTCTTTGCATCCTGCCCCAAACAAAGACCAGGTAGCTGCTATGGACCACCTTTTCACATTGCCCTAAGCAAACATCTTGCAGCTACTATGGCCAATGAAAAAGCTTCCTTATTCTAAGCATATAAATACCCCTGTGTGAAAAATAAAATTTGGCAGCTTGATCAGAATCCTTGTCTTGCTGTCCTTCTTCGTGTCTCTTGTCCCTTCATTCCTTCTCGCTTAGGTTCATTGCCCTGGTTGAAGTCCTGCGGGTCGGGACAGAAAGATGATCTCTCTCTCTTTCCCTCTCTCTCTCTCTCTCTCTCTCTCTCTCTCTCTCTCTCTCTCTCTCTCTCTCTCTCTCTCTCTCTCTCTCTCTCTCTCTCTCTCTCTCTCTCTCTCTCTCTGTCTCTCTCTGTCTCTCTCTGTCTCTCTGTCTCTCTCTGTCTCTCTCTCCCTCTTTCTCTGTCTCTCTTTCTCTAATGCACACACACACACACACACACACACACACATGACTCAGAGCAGTGCCTCTGTTCGTTCCTCATCTGGGACCATGTACAAGCTGGAGCATGGAGGTTCCCTTGAGACAACCAGGGGCTCCCACCCAAGGGGAGCACCACTCAAATGATGCAACACCACCCCGCCTCTCCGTTTCTCCAGGGTCAGATCCTTCCCCTTGGGAACAACCAGCCTTGACTCTACATTCACCAAAACCCTAGGCCAGGATGCTGGGTGAAGGAGTCCTGAGACAGGTGTCTCCTCAGAGCCTGGGAAAGGAAACTAGCAGAGGGTCATGTTGACCTCAGAAGGGTGTCTGACCAGGGGTGGGGCACTGTTGGTGAAATGGATGGAGTCCTGAGGCTACATACATCGACATACTCCTTCCTTCTGGCCTACATGCTTCTGGGCTAATTGGTGGATTCTTGGGGAGGATGAGGAGACCAAAT
The DNA here is from genome assembly GCF_024711535.1 of Dipodomys merriami. Taxonomy (NCBI): domain Eukaryota; kingdom Metazoa; phylum Chordata; class Mammalia; order Rodentia; family Heteromyidae; genus Dipodomys; species Dipodomys merriami. Next base: position 996,435 of record NW_027204115.1, read on the forward strand.
GGACCAAGCATCAGAACATGCTGGCAGAGCTGGGAAAGGTGATGACCCTGTGAGAACTGTTGACAGCTGAGGGGTAGGGGAACAGGCCGGGTGTATGTGTGTGTGTGGGGTTGGGGTTATTCCTCCCAGATATTCACCTTCTGCTTTGACCGCCTGCGCCCTTCACCTCCCTTCTGGGCTTTTCTGGGACCCTCTTCAGGTGAAAGGATGACCAAGCACAGAAGACAAGAGCTCACACAGCAAGGGGGGGGCTCTATCTTCTGCATCCAACAACCCCCATGCCCAGAAAAAAGGAAAAGACCTGAGAAGGCAGGTGTGGAGGTACTGTTCCCCACCTTTGACTAAAGCCACCAAGTTCCCACTAGGGAGAGAAAGGGTGCAGATGCATGGCTCTGTAGCTCCCACTGCTCCAGGCCAGGGACGATGTGGTGCTCCCTGTAAGGTCCGCTCCTGGATGGCGAGCAGACTCCACCCTCCTCGCAGCAAAGTCTCCACCCAGTACCTGCGTTACCTAGGCAACTGGGACACCTGGAAGAGGTCACATCTGAATTTGATGTGGCCACACCTTTCCCCACCCATACCCTACATAAGGGCTAGCCCAGGCCCAGACTCTCTCCTTTTTCTCTCTCTGTTCGTTTCTAGCTCTTGCTGCTCTTTTCTTGCTCTCTTGCTCTCTCTCTTTCCCAGCCACGTGGAGTGCCAACCTTGCCTGGTCCCAGCAGATCTACCCCTTACCTGAATACCACGTGAGTGCTACTGTTCTTACCCCTCTCTCTGCTCTTTTCTCTCTCTTTCCTCTCTTCCCAGCTCTCTCTCATTCCCAGGCCTTTCCCAGCCACGTGGAGTGCCACCCTTGCCTGGTCCAAGCAGGTCTACTGAATAAACCTACCCCTTATCTGAATACCACGCGTGTGCTGGTGCTGTTCTTACTCGGTTACCTCTTTTTAAAAAACCTAACACTCCCTTTTCACCCATCACTGCATCTGCCCTTTTCCTGGGACATTGATCACTAGGGATGGGAGTGGGATCCCCGGGTTAACACCCACCCCCTACCCTTGGGGCGCATTAGTGGCAGAACCCTGGCTGGACTGTGGGGTGTGAGGGAGGTGCAAGTCCGTGACCTGGGGGGGTGTCACCAGGTACGGGTGTTGCAGGGTGCAGGCCCACTGGGTGACCACTCACCTGTGCTGCTGGGAGAAGTTGTTGGTGGATGCTCCTGGTGGGGTGAGCAGCAATGGAGGGGGCATTGCAGACACTCAGGTCCAGAGCAAAGGACTAGGGGCCGGGACCAAGTCAGGGCTGCAAGCCTGCCAGCAGCTTGCCACCACCTGAGGTTTGAAATGCAGTGCCTTGGAGGAAGCAGGGGAGGGGGCTGGGAAGCAGGAGGCCACATCAATTTCCTACTCCAAAGTAGCTTCAAGACTCTTGCTCACTACTCAGCCATCTCTACCTTCTTCAACTGCTGGTAGTGGTGACAACCAACCTAGGGAATCCCAGGGGGTACGAGGCAGCATGGAATGTGGACGTGGCCACCATTCTTGTATTCCATTGGTCTGAAAGAAACATGAAAGAATGGTGGTGTGGCCAGAATCATGTGATGCAGGCAGCATGGGCAGAGTCAAGATGACAGCAACTCCCCCAGCCACTTTCCCAGGGAACAATGTCCAATTCAGTTGGGGACAAGAGGGTAACCTGCTTTAGCCAGATGGCTGCACAGAATCTTGTGTGTGCCTATTTGTTGCCAGTCCCAAAACTTGAAATCAGGATCTGAGCACAGTCCATGAGCTGCTTTTGCTCAAGGCTAGCCCTCTACCACAAGAGCTACACAACTCTTCTTCTGGCTTTGTTGGCACTGAAGTTGGACAGGGGTCTCAAGGACTTTCCTACTTAGGATAACTTTGATCCTCCCATCACAGCCTTGTAAGTAACAAGGAGGATTGCTGAGAGCCACTGGGCCTGCCTAATCACTGGTTTTGTTTATGTTCTTGGACAGTCTGGTGAGTTCCCTATCCTCAGGTTGAAGTGGTGGGAGCTGGAGCCCACTATTCGAATCCAGGTCCTGCCATCTCTAAATGGTAGGAGATCCTAAGAAACTTGTTCCTATCCATATGATTACCAATGTAATGTGATGTAAGTCATGATTGAACAGTTCTTGAATAATTCTAGGATAAAATGATACACAATTATATTATAAGACACTGATTGATTTTAATTAATACTTTATTAAGCATTTAAACAATCACATTCATAAAATGGAGGCATAATGAAATACCTAAGAAATGGACCTTATATACTATAAAGGTGCCATTTTTTCTGCCAAGACTGGGATTGGAACTCATGGTCTGGGTAACTCTCTTGCACTGTGTGGGAAGGGGAAGATTTCCTCCTTGAAGTCAAGAAAATCAAGTCTTCCTTAAGCCTGAAATTGATCCCCACCACTAGAAAATATCCTACTCATGTACAATTTACATATATGATTTATATTTATATACATATGTTGACTCTATATTGCATTCAGTGGAGTTATTCATTTTATTTTTTGTTTTAATCATGTATTGACCGTTTATTTTATTGACTATTATGACACATAGAACATTGATTACATTGATTACATAGGACATAGGTCTGCATATGTATTCCACTTCATACCTGACACCCAGAAGATTCACAGTAAAGGAAAACATGTCACCATCAGATTCTTACTCCACGATTCATTGTTTGGGAGTGCTGGCATCTGAACTCATGGCCTACAAGGCCAAATTCATGAATGGGTGAGTGTCCACATGCCATTCTGGGGCAAATTGAGCTGACAGGCAGTTCCTATGACCTAAGATTGAGCCCCAGGGATTGACAAAATAAGAACAGATTGACACACAGGTGGCAGTATACTAATAAATATATATCTTTATACCATTCCAGAGATTTCTGTCCATTATTCACTTATATAGACTACATTTGTACCAATTCTTGGATATTTATTATACCTCCATGTAATTATTGTTATTGTTTTCATCTTTAAACTATTAATGAACTCTGTGTCTTGAAATTATTGTGTTCCTGTAATAGTATTCTTTTAATGCTTCATAATATTAAATAAAATCAATCAGCCTCCTGAAATTATGCTGTCTAATTTTATAGAAGCATCATTCACAATCAACTCATTCAACCGTGACATTGATAACATTCCATTGTTATTCCTATTGATGAGAATAAGTCTCTTAGTATCTCCTGCCATTGGTTGTGTCAGGACAGGGATTCAAAATCAGGGCCTACATTGCCACGTGGGCCTATGGTTTTCCCGGTATTCTGCCAGTCTTCAGCAATGCAAGGTGAAGTACCCTTTGCAACAGTGTCATTTAGACCCAGGAGGTCACCGTGCAAAGGAAGAAAACATAAAAAGCTGTCTCACAGCATTTTTCTGTGCATTTTTCCCTGCAAGGCCTGGGGGTTTAGGATCCCAGGAGCAGCTATGGGTCCAGTGGCTCCATCCCAGCCTTGAGTGATCAAAGATGAGGCAGAGTTGCCACGAACTGAGTTCAAGTGCCGTGCTGAGCATAAAATAAAATAAAATAAAAAATAAATTAGCTCTCTGGTTTGCAATTTGCACTGTTTATTCTGCACAGTTTTCGATTTGAACTCAGGGTCTGGGTACACGTGCAGCACTGTGGATGAAGCGGAATCTTACCATACTTGAAGATAAGAAAGTTAGGCCTGTTCATTAGGCACGAATTCAAGCCCCAGCCCTGGAAAACATACTATTTATATACATTGTAAAGATAGGATTTATACTTACCTATAGATGTTCAGTCCATACATGTTTGGTGTGGTTGTTCCTTGTATTTTTTTATTCATTTATTTACCATTGATTTTATTTACTACGATGACACCCACTCCATTTATTACATTGATGATATACTATCACATAGCATCTAGATTTGTAGACATGTTCTCCATCATGCCTAACACCCAGGACTCTCAGAGAAAAGAAAAATAATTTTCACACTCAGTTTCTTACTTCATGATCCACTTGGTAATGCTGGGATCTGTCTCAGGGCCTAGCAGGACCAATTGGTGAATAGGTCAAGGTGAACAAACCAGCCTGTGAGTAACTAAGGAGCTAGGCCATTCCCAGGACCTGACAATGATCCTCAGGGTGCCCCACTATAGTCATAAATTCATTATTTAAACATAGGATCTATATTTACATACATGTGTGGACAGCATTTTGCATTCAGTGTACTTCTTATTTTGTGACTAATTCATGGAGGTATTGTGTATTTTATTGAGTTTGGTGACAGGTATAACTGTGCTGACATGGATAACAACCTGTTCATATGGTTATAGGGTTGCCTATGCATTCTCCATCCTTGTTGAGACCCCGCATTTCACAGGAGAGGAAAACATGTGCAACGATTGCTTTCTGACATAAGGATGAATTTTTGTCAGTGCTGGGATTTTAACACAAGTCTGGGTAACTCTGTGGCACAGTGGGGGAAGGGGAAGCTCACCATCCTTAAAGACTAGAATGTCAGTCCCAGTCCAGAGCCTAATTTGAAGCCCCAGCACTGGACAAAATAATAAACCCATCTTTTTTAAACATAGGATCTCTCTTTACCTACAGGTGTCGTATGCATCTTGCATTCAGTGTAGATTTTTTTTATTTTTTATTTATTCATGGATATATTGTGTATATTATTGAGTATGGTGACAGATATAACTGTGCTGACCTGGACAACCTATTTCTATGGCTATAGAAATAGAGTTGCCTATATAGCATTCTCCATCCTCTCTGAGACCCAGGACTTTCACAGGAAAGGAAAACAGGTAGATCGATTGGATTCTCACATCAGGATGAAACTTTTGGCTGTGCTAAGATTTGAAGTCAAGGCCTAGCAGACCCAATTGGTGAAAGGGTCATCGTGAGCACACCAGCCTGTGAGCCACTAAGGTGCTAGGTCATTCCCTAGACCTGAGATCGAGCCCTGGTGGGGGACAATATAGTCATAAATTCATAATTAAACCAAGGATCTATATTTCCATACATGGGTGGGCAGCATCTTGCATTTGGTGTAGTCATTCTCTTTATTTTGTCTCTTATTCATTGATATATTGTGTATTTTTTTGAGTATAAGATGACAGATATAACTGTGGTGACCTGGATGACAACCTAGTCCCATGAGTATAGAGTTGCTTATACATTCTCCATTCTACTTGAGACCCAGAACTTGCAAAGCACAGGAAAACAGGTGCAATGACTGGCTTCTCACATCAGGGTGAATTTTTGGCAGTGCTGGGATTCACACTCGGGGCCTAGGAGACCCAATTGCCCAATGAGTCTACGTGAGCACACCAGCCTGTGAACCACTAAGGAGCTGGTCTGTTCCCAGGAGCTGAGATCGAGCCCTAGGGAGGCCACAAGAGTCCTCAATTCATCATTGAAACATGGGATGTATATTCACATCTGTGTTTAGACTGCATCGTGCCTTTAGTGTAGTTATTCTCTATTTTGTATGCTATTCATGGATATATTGTGTATTTTCTTGAGTATATGATGACAGGTATAACTCGGCTGACGTGGATGATACCCTATTCCCATGGCCACAGGGTGGCCCATGCATTCTCCATCCTAGCTGAGACCCAGGACTTAAACAGGAAAGGAAAACAGGTGCAACGATTGGCTTCTGACATCAGTATGAATATTTTGGCAGGCTGGGATCTGAACTCGGGGCCTAGCAAGCCCAATTGGCAAATGGGTCCATATGAGCACAGCAGCCTGTGAACCACGAAGGAGCTAGGCCATTCCCAGGACCTGAGTTTGAGTCCCTGGGGAGGGAGAAGGAGAGCACAATAGTCATCCATTCATAAGCTGAATTTAGTATGCAAATAAGTACATATTTGTATAGAGTAGGAGAGAAGGCGACCTGTGATGGAATCCAATCTACTGTGTGACTTCCGATTTTTGGATCTTTATTTTTTTTATTTTTTTATTATATAGAAGAAGTTTTTATTTTATTTTATTTTATTTGTGAACATACTGTACAGAGGGGTTACAATTACATGGGCAGAGCATTACAAAGAATTCTAAGAGGGGGGACACAACCTGAAGAAAGCAACCAGGAACTGGGGCCTGCCCCAAACAGGTGTTACTCAAAGTCTAACTGAGCAAGCACAGGAGGAAAGGAAAGAAGAAAAACTTAGGAAAACGGAATGACAGGGACAACAATGCATCTCTCTATACTTTCTCTTAATATAAATGGGCTGAATTCGCCAATTAAAAGAAAATGAACTGAGGACTGGATCAGAAAACAAGACCCATCCATCTGTTGCCTTCCTGGAGACCCACCTCTCAGCCAAACATACAAACAAACTCAGAGTGAAGGGGTGGAAAAGGATCTACCAATCAAACGCCCCCAGTAAGAAAGCAGGTGTAGCTATCCTGATATCTGACAAAATAAACTTTTCATTAAAATCAGTACAGAAAGACAAGGACGGACACTACATATTAATAAAGGGAACAATCCAAGAGGAGGATATAACCATCATCAACTTATATGCCCCAAATATTGGTACACCCAGATATGTCAAACAAATGCTCTCAAACTTACAGAATAAAATAGATCCCAATACGATAATACTAGGAGACTTTAACACACCACTCTCACCAAAGGACAGGTCTACCAACCAGAGGATTGGCAAAGAAGCTACCGAATTAAGAGAGGCCATACTTCAAGCGGAATTAACTGACATCTGCCAAGTATTTCACCCTAAAACAACACAGTACACATTCTTCTCAGCAGCTCACGGAACTTTCTCCAAAATAGACCATATCATAGTTCATGCAAGGAACTTAAGCAAATACAAAGAGATCGACATAATCCCCTGTATCCTATCTGACCACAGTGGAATCAAGCTAGCTCTCAATAACAAAGCATACCGCAGAAATTTCTCTAATACATGGAAATTGAACAGCACACTCCTTAACCATGCCTGGATAACAGAAGAGATCAGAGAAGAAATAAAGCATTTCCTACAACTCAATGAAAATGAAAACACCTCACAAAGAAACTTGTGGGACACAGCAAAAGCAGACCTGAGGGGCAAATTTATTGCCCTCAGTGCCCAGATCAAGAGAATGGAGACAGACCAAGTAAATAATCTCATGTTGTAATTAAAACAGCTAGAAAAACAAGAAAAAATGGGACCTAAAGCTACTAGACGAAGCCAGATAACGAAATTAAAAGCAGAGATTAACAATTAGAAAATCAGAAAACCATAACCAAAATAAACCAAACAAAAAGCTGGTTCTTTCAAAAAATAAACAAAATTGATGGCCCATTGGCTAGATTAATTTAAAAAAGAAGAGAGGAAACCCATATTAATAGGATTAGGGATCCACGGGAATCATCACCACACGTACTCAAGATATCCAAACAATTCTAACAGACTACTTTCAAAAGCTATACTCTCTAAAGGAAGAAAATCGGGCAGAAATGGATGCATTTTTAGAGAAATACAAGTTGCCCAAACTGAGCAAAGAAGAAGTTAACCAATTAAATAAGCCAATATCCTATAATGAGATACAGGAAGCTATCAAAAGTCTTCCAACAAAAACAAGCCCAGGACCAGATGGATTCACAGCAGAATTCTATAAGACCTTTAAACAAGAACTAATACCCATACTCCTCAAGCTCTTCAGAGAAACAGAGAAGGAGGGAGCTATCCCAAACTCATTCTACGAAGCCAATATCACACTCATCCCCAAACCAGGCAAAGACCCAACCAAAAAGGAGAATTACAGGCCAATCTCCTTGATGAACACAGATGCAAAGATCCTTAACAAGATTCTAGCTAACAGAATCCAGAAACACATAAAAAAAATAATTCACTATGACCAGGTAGGCTTCATCCCAGAGACACAGGGATGGTTTAACATACGTAAGTCAAGAAATGTAATCCAACATATCAACAGAGCCAAGGTCAAGAATCACATGATTATCGCCACAGATGCAGAAAAGGCCTTTGACAAAATTCAACATTCATTCATGCTAAAAGCTCTGCAGAAAATAGGAATAGAAGGAACATTTCTAAAAACAATAAAAGCCATTTATGACAGACCAATAGCCAATATTATACTTAATGGGGAAAAGCTACAACCAATTCTCCTAAAATCAGGAACAAGGCAAGGATGTCCACTGTCTCCACTCCTCTTCAATATAGTCCTAGAACCTTTAGCCAGGGCAATAAGGCAAGAAAAAGACATTAAAGGGATCCGCATAGGGAAAGAAGAAGTTAAGCTATCCCTTTTTGCAGACGACATGATACTATACCTCCACGATCCCAAAAACTCCATCCCCAAACTCTTAGAAATCAGAAATCACTTCGGCAAAATAGCAGGATACAAAATAAACCCACAAAAATTAGTTGCCTTCCTATACACTGATAATGTACAGGAAGAGAGGGAAATAAAGGGAGCAACCCCATTCACAATAACCTCCCGAAAAATAAAATATTTAGGAATTAACCTAACCAAAGATGTAAAAGAACTATTTAATGAGAACTATAAAAAGTTAAAGAAAGAAATTGCAGAAGACACTAGGAAATGGAAAGACCTCCCATGCTCTTGGATAGGCCGACTTAATATAGTAAAGATGGTAATATAGTAAATATAGTAAATATAGTAAAGATGGTAATATAGTAAAGATGGTCATGGAGCTTGAATTCTGGGCCTTGGTGCTATCACTCAGCTCTTCAATTCAAGACTAGCATTCTACCACTTGAGCCACACTGCCACTTTCAGTTTTCTGCTAGTTTATTGGAGATAAGAGTCTCATGGACTTTCCTTGCCGAGCTGGCTTTCAACCGCGATCCTCAGATCTCAGCCTCCTTAGTGAGCCACGGGTGCCCAGCAAGAGTTGGCTTTTTGGAGTATGTGAAGAAGTAAAGAATTTTGAAAGTCAAGGTAAAGAAAAGCAGTCAATGTCTATGTGGATTGTAATTCCTCTGCATTTGTCTCTTATAGTAAATTCACTGATGTCTTTCATTTGAAAAGCCTTATTAGTCCCTCTCCAGCTATGTTCCCAGGCACCTGCTCAGGAGGCCTGGAAGAGTAGAGGTAGAAACAGGCCCCTCCCTGTACAGGACAGAAATCCAGGCCTGGGGCATAGGAGTTGTTTTACAGATTTTCACACAAATATATTTGCCCATTTCTTATATTGTTCTTATATTCTTGATGCTGGTTTGCACACATATTTAAAAATAGACCTCCATTTCTGTTCTATTGGAGGTGAGGAGGTGCCAAAGGGAACGGAAAAATGAATGTGTGTGTGTGTGTATAATATATATATTATATAATATATATATTATATATATACTACACCTGCCCCCATGTATATATAATATATATATATTATATATAATATATATTTGTATGTATATAATATATTATATATAATATTATATATAATATATTATAATATATTAAATTAATATTCTATATTATTATATATTATATATAAAATATATATTATATATAATATAGAGTATTATATAATATATAATATTTATAATATATTATATATATATACATCGGGGGCAGGAGTAGTATATGGGCATGCCCTTCCTAACCAATGCCTCCTGCTTAAGTTTTTGAGGTTCTGTCCTCCCACGTAAAATGAAGGCAGTAACACTCACATTTTAGAGAGGGTTGATATAAAGATTAAAATGTATTTAATGAAATAAATGAACATTAAATAGTTGGAATGATGCCTTGTACAGAGCAAGACAATCATTATCAATGCACATTAACATGGTATCTTAAAGCTTAAGTTCAAAATGTATTTGAAGGCAAGATAGACGTTTATTTGGAGGAATATTGGAAATGCTCCAAGAATGCAATCTCTCGTTGTGTATGTGTATGTGTGTTTTTGTGTGTCTCATTTCCTCTCTCTCTTTCCCCTCTGTCTTTCCATTTCTTTCCCTCTCTCTTCTGAACCCCAGACACAAGCTTACGTAGTTTCTCATTCTCTTCATTTTTCCTCCAGGCTTGATTGCTCCACTCATTGAACGCACTGTGGCTGAAAATAGACTTAAGCTCTATCACAGACTCCTATCTGCTGCCTCATTTTCAGGTCCTCAATTCTATTTTCTGAGGCAAGATTGGCATATTAGACTTGGTTGGCAGAGTTCTTCTCTCCTGTCATGTTGTCCTGGTGCCGACCTTTCCAGCTGCAGGGTTAGAGTGCCATGAAGTGATTGAGACTGATTCTAATCTCTTGCAAACAGAAAAGAACAAGTGTTGAGGGAGGAGAGAGAAGGAGAATATGTGAGTAGATGTGTGTATACATGCACACACTGTTGAGGGAGTATTGAGTTAAATGAATAATGTATATTATTCATTTAACTTAGCACCTAGAGTGGTGATTCACATCTGTTACTTGCAGGAAGAACAAATCATAGATTTCAATCCAGTTTGGACAAAGGGAATGAGATAGTATCTCAAAAACCAAATAAAAATCAAAGGCTGAAGTGTTGTAGAACACTTGCCTAAAGTACATACAATTAGATTTAATCCTCAGTATCAAAATAAAAAGAGTATTTAGCATAGACTCTGCCACTAGAAAATTCATAAATGTTTTTAGTGAAATAAACAGAAAAATGCTAGAGGAAATTCACTAAGACAGTAACTGTTCGGGCTGTTTACAGATGATTATTTCTCATTGTTCTCAAGATATTGTACTTAAAATAATTTTTTACAATAAATGTGCATTTCTTACTTATCAATACAGGACAGAAATGTATAAATTAAAGAGTGACAGTTTATTTTAATTTATATTCAACTACTGAATCCCCTATATATTCGACTGCAGGAACATCATTTTTAGCCATGCAATGGACAAAGATCTCATATCTAAAATATACATGGACCTCAAAAAAAATAAATCCCCCAACAACAAATCTTCAAAGAAACAACTGCCCAATAAATAAGTGGGCTAAAGACTTAAAGAGAAACTTCTCCGAAGAGGAAAGAAGGATGGCCAATAGACACAATCAATCTACCTAGCCATAAAAGAAATGCAAATCAAAACAACATTGAGATACCACCTCACCCCTGTTAGAATGGCTATGATCAAGAACTCTAATAAAAGCAGATGCTGGAGGAGATGTGGACAAAAAGGAACCTTACTTCATTGTTGGTGGGAGTGTAAAGTTGTTCAACCACTTTGGAAAGGAGTATGGAGTTTCCTCAAAAGATTCCACATAGAGCTCCCCTATGACCCAGCAATTCCCCATTTGGCATTTACCCAAATATTTACAAACAAGACCACACTAAAGCTACCAGCACGACTATGTTTATTGCACCCCTATTTACTACAGCTAAGATATGGAACCAACCCAGACACCACTCAATAGATGAATGGATCAAGAAAATGTGGTATATGTACACAATAGAATTCTATGCCTCCATCAGAAACAATGACATTGCCCCATTTGTTAGGAAATGGAAAGACTTGGAAAAAGTTATATTAAGTGAAGTAAGTCAGGCCCAAAGAAACATAGGTCCCATGGTTTCCCTCATTTGCAATATCTAGTATATGTCTGAGTCAAGCAGAAAAGGTCAGATAAGGTGATGTTAGGGAAATGAACCCTAAGATATGTACTCAAATGTTTTTTTTTTTATTTCTTGAGATTGTTTCTAACACATTTATAAGATTATTTCTTTGTTGCTTTGTATGTCCCTCCCCCACAGTATGACCCTTGCTTTCACTGTATTTGATGTTATAATTTGTGGAGGGGAAGGGGAAAAACACATCGTTGAAATAGGGATACAGATGGACCCATTGCAACAATGAGATGTACAAGTCGTTATGTCAAAAACGAACTTTACAACTTTGGTGCGGGTGGGGGGGAGATCGGGGAGGATTGGGTGGGGTGGGCGGGGAAAGGATAGGAAGTGATGGAAAGGGGAAACAAAGGAGGAGGCTACAATGCTTGATAAGGAATGTACTCATCTTGTCCATGTAATTGTAACCCCTCTGTGCAGTATTTTCACAATAAAAAAATGTAAAAATAATAAAAAACAATAAATGTGCATTTCTTACTTATCAATACAGGACAGAAATGTATAAATTAAAGAGTGACAGTTTATCTATTTTATATTCAACTACTGAATCCCCTATATATTCGACTGCAAGAACATCATTTTTTGATGGTACTGTCCTTTTAATATTCTTATTTCTCCAGGTTTTTTTTCAGGGTAGGGGGAGAGGTTAAGTGTTGAGAGGTACCTAACTGCATGTGCTTTGTGATATGTGATGGTTTCAGCAGTTGAAATTTTGCGGTACGTATACTGGATAGTTTCCAAGTTGGTAAAGTAGAGAGAAAGCATTCAAGAAATAAAAAAAATGCAATGTACACTTAAAATCTTCAAACCAAAATTAGTTATTTAATCACAAGATGGACATGTTGTTGCCTTTGATGATTGTTTGGTATCCATCAATAGCACCCAGATAATTCCTATCATCCTAAATGTTGTTTTCCTTTTTAAAGATATCCTGCCTTGTTTATCTGATTGCTGAGTATAATTGCTTTGTCTTTGATTTCAAAATCAGAACTTTTCAGCAAAAAACAAAATGTAAACAAAAAGTTTTCTTATCTTGGATAATAAAAGTAGGAATAAGCAATGGTATCACACAGAAAGACATAGTTTTATATTTTAGCTTGATGCCCTATCTGCTGTGAGAATCTAGTACTTCTTGGTATTTTGTTAATCATAGATAACTTTTCAGATTGTTACCTGGATTTCACTTAGAATGTTTACCCTTAGAAAGTCTAAAGTCACGGGTGATCTCTCTCATGTGGCACCTTCAAATTGCCAAGGTAGATTCTTAGTCTGAAGACTAATAACCATTCAAGTCACAACATTTTAATGAAGAAAGGGGAATATGGGCTTAGACTGTCCAAGTTGTATCTTTCTTGGGAAACAAAGCAAATTCTTTGCCCCTTTGAAATTGCCACTGAGTCATTGTTCATGTTTCCTTTTGTTCTGGGCCTTCCAAGAAACTCAGAAACACATCATAATCAAATTGTGACAATGATCCCTTAGAATTGTTTTGTGTAATAACATTCCATTATACTTTTCTTTTCTTTTGTTTTTCCTGTAAATCTATTTCCTTAACTATATCATTTTTACCGAGATTGCTCCATAAACTAACTCAAAACTTTATTGACATAAAAAATTGCTTACGTAAAAAGGGAATTTTATAAGCCTTATCCCAATGTAGCTGCTGGTATAGACCCAGGACACTTTAAAAAGCCTGTTACACTTTTTTTAAGAAGGGAATTCATTCCTATGGTTTAGTCAGTGTCCACTACACAAAACTCTGTAGCACCACTGTGAACTTGTGACAAGTTAAAGAATTACTCTGAAGATTTAGAAAGTTCCTTTGCTGCATACATCAGCACTGTCCTTAAATCTCTTTTTCAGTTCAATTTTATCCATAAAGTATTTCTATCTACGGGATTTTTTTAGCAGATATTTATGATTTAGAATAAAACTTATATGCATATTTTTTCATGGTCCTTTTGTGTATCTCTATATAATGGTAAGAAATCCTCAAAAGCTCTGCAACAGCTTCATAATGGCAGCTCTATTTCAAATGTGTGGAGACAGAAGATCACATTCCAGTAAGCAGCAGGGATGGGAATGAAAGGCAGGTTCTTTTATTTCTAGGCCAGTCTGTTCCGAACTCTGAACCATGACAGTATTCAAGCTTCTAAAAATTAATGGTCCTTTCCCCAGAGGACACGGAGGTTCTCAGGAAGCTGACCTCATCCTACTCTGCCCTGTTATCACTGAATATCAGAGGCTGAGTGGACTGAGGGAGCTCTTACTAACACTGTCTCTGCATTTATGACTCTCTTTTCAGATTTCAAATCTAAATTCACTTGGAGGTTTTTCAGCCTTGTATATTTTAAATCATGCATAGATACTTAGTATAAACACAAGCCACAAGCTTTTCTACAAAACTCCCTTTGCAAATCAATTACAAAATGGTTTTGTGTGTGATGTTAAAGAACGCAAATTTTGGGGAGGGGGATAAGTTAGATTTAAAGTAAAATAATACATACAAAGTCCTTGCATTCAGAAAAGAAAAAAAAACAGCACAATGTTAATAGAACTGACATTGTTTAAATTGATGCATTTAAAACAGAGATAAAATATCTTTATTATTTGAACTTTATATTTGTAATCTAGCATGTCAAACACAAATTAGACTTCTTTTTCTTTCTTTCAAGTGAACATATACCTTAAAATTGTATTATCTTTAAGTAGTTATACAAATGGGTTTTCTTTCAAGGTGTCAGGTTCTGACATGACATCTTGATTAATGTATCCCCTTTCAACATTCTCTGTTCTCTACCCCCTGCCCCCGAATACTAGGATTTGAACTGAAAGCCTTGTGCTTATTAGACAAGCAAGCACAAACCTCCAGCCCTTTTTTCTGTTTACTTTATTTTCTCAGATAGGGTCTCTCTTTTTAATCTCTGTTTCTCTGCCTCTCTGTCTCTTGTCTCTGTCTCTGTCTCTGTCTATGTCTATGACTCTCTTGAATTTTAGGCCTATTTTATTTCCATTACAGCATTTAAAAAGTCTTGTGAGGAATAAATGATGATGTGCCCTATGTTTTATACCACAATTCAGATAGCATTTTAGCATTTAAAAGAATTTTTAGACCTATAGATTTATCCAGAGTGAATTAATGAGGCACAGGTCTAATGGAGGACCAAGTGTTATTTATTATCTTTTGGCCCAGGGAAACTTCAGACTGTAATCTTCCTACCTAGCTGAAATCACAGGTGGGAAATATCATGCCCAGCTTACTGAATGAGATAGGATCTCACTAGCTTTCAGTTATGATTAGCCTTGCATCCCAATCCTCCTGATCTCCACCACCCACGAAACTAGGATTACAGGTATACACCACCTTGATGAGCTCTATTTAGAACTCCTGAATTTCTTTTCCACCCACCATACAAAGCAGTTATGTGCACCCATACACCAAGTTTCCAAAAATTATTATTGGCCTCTCCATTCTCCTTTTGCCTCAAACTGAGCAATCATTTTTGCCTCTTTTTTTTCCTTCACATATTACAGCAAAATATCCCTGGAATCACAACATTATTGACACACTACTGAGTTCTCCAGAGGTCTTGCTCTAGTGGTCACCTACCTGCATTCCCTACATTTCCACTGTTTCTCGTTGCCCCCTACATACCCTAGCAATAGCTGGAGTTGTTGTTTAGTGTGTAATTCATTTGGTTCTTCCTATCCATTGCCTTCTTGATTTTTTTGAGATCAGACCCTAATCACCTCTTTCTCTCTTTCTTCTTTCCTTCTTTCCTTCTTTCTCTTTTTCTCTTTCTCCTATCTCCCTGCCTACCTCCCTGCCTCCCTCCCTCCCTCTCTTTCTTTCTTTCTTTCTTTCTTTCTTTCTTTCTTTCTTTCTTTCTTTCTTTCTTTCTTTCTTTCTTTCTTTCTTTCTTTCGTTCTTTCTTTCTTTCTTTCTTTCTTTCTTTCTTTCTTTCTTTCTTTCTTCCTTTCTTTCTTCCTTTCTTTCTTCTTTCCATCCCTCCCCCTTCCTTCCTCCATTCTTTCCTCCTCCCTCCTCCTCCTCCTCTTCTCTGTATATGTGTGTGTGTGTATACATGTGTGTGCATGGGTACACATGCATGCCAGTATTTGGGCTTGAATTCATGGCCTTGTACTCTCTCTTAGCATTTTTGTCTCAAAACTCTACCACTTGAGCCACATCTTTGCATCTTTTTTGCTGGCTAATTGGTTACAGAGTTTTTTTACCCAGGCTGGCTGAGACTCATGATCCTCAGAGCAGATCTCAGCCTACATTTCCAGCCTTCTACCCTTGGACTACCCTTGGGATTCCTTGAACTCCAATCTGCAGGAGAGGTGGCATTCTTGTTTGTCTTTGAAATGCCCTGGCTTGGCCTTCGCCTCAGGCTTTGTGTTCTTCACATCTTTCTGCCTGAACACACTTTCTTCTGAACTCTGTGTTGTCTACTCCTTCAATTCAGTGTCCAGTCTTCAGAGTAGCTCTTCACTCTACCAAAGTGTGGCTCCTTCATCTCTACTGCTGTTTCCTCGCCCTGCTGCTTTATCTTCATAGCAAGTTAACTACCTGGTTGCTGCTGAATGCACATTCATTTCTAATCTGCCTCTCCCTTGGGAGCATTGGCAACAGAGGTCCCTGTCCACTACAGCCCTCATGCTTACAGCAGTTCGTATGTGAATGATGCTTTGCTTTAACTTACAATCTATAATCAGAAATGAAGTACATGCTTTTTCCTAAGCATGAGTAAAGACCCATTTATACCCTCAGAATATTTTTCAAAATGCAGCCATAACAAAGAAAAAAATGAACTCTCAGGAGAATTGAAGTTCAATGAAGAAAGTGAAAGTTGAGCTGAGTATGACCTGAAACCTGGCATTACAGAGACTGAGAAAGATAATAATGGAAGAAAGAAAATGAGACTGAAATTAAATATAGGAAGGTCAATGAAAGCCAGCTTCTGGGTCATGGATGGTGGAGCAGCAGAGGGAACCAAAATCTGTAATGCGCTATCTGTAATGCCCTGGGAAAAGAGCTGCCAAGGGCTACACTCTGTGTCAAATCTTGGGGAACCTTTTAATGAAGATGACTGACACAGTCGTGTAAGGTTAGTTGCAGAGTGCATCTGAGATGACAAGAGTGAGATCACATAGCTCATGTAAAGTAATTGTACTACAGGTAGTCAGAAATGTTGCTCGTACAGAAACCACACACAGAACAGGCCATGTGCAAGAGGAGTACAAACTGTTTTCAAGATCAGGATTCCTAGAATCATGTTTAATACTATACATGGCTAATTCTATAAACTATCCACTTGCATAAAAGAAAAAATCTAATATACTAGATGAAAAGGCAGACAAGACAGTGGTTCAAAACAGCAGTTAAACATGGATGTGAAACAGAGTTGAGCATCCCATACAAATAAGGCTGAAGAAATCTGGAGAGTCTAAATCATTGCACACATGCACAAACATGAACATGCTTATGCTTTACATACAGAATAACATAGGAGAATATTTCTGCATGTACTTGATTAAAGATACCTCCTGGTAATAATTTGACAACACTGAATTCAAAGCCAGAATCCCTGGGATTCGAGAACAGATCAGATTGCAAATTAGTTGAGCCATCTTCTCAGTCATTCACTCCTTGAAGCCTCACTTTTTCTCATGGCTAAAGGAAGAGCTCTAACAATTTATGTGCTATAATATTTATGACTAATTTGAGCTAGAAGAAGTATTACAAGTAGAACAAAGCTCATGAAGAATAGGCCCATTCCTATGAATGGCTTGAAGTCAACTACCCTTTGTTCACCATTTATCTGCCCTTCATGCAGCAAATATATACTTAGTAATTACTGTATGCCAAGCACCACTTTAAGAGATTCAACAGGCATAGATTATATTCTTTCCCATAGAGAATTCAACAAGAAGCCAAGTGTTGGTGGCTCATGGCTATAATCCTAGCTACTGAGGATCTGAGAATTGTGGTTCAAGGCCGACCCAGTCAGGAAAGTCCACGATATTCTTATTTCCAATTAATCACAGAAAAAGCCAGAAGTGGCATTGTGGCTCAAATCAAGTGCTATTCTCAGGAACAATGCATAGGCCCAGAGTTCAAGACTTATAACCAATAGCAACAAAAATTTAACAAGGTCAATTGCAGTAGCTTAAATTTATAATCCCAGTTATTGGTGAGGCAAAGTCAAAGACAATCTTGTTTAGAAAATTGGAAAGATCGGGGCTGGGAAGGTGGCTCAGTGGTAGAGTGCTTGCCTTGCATGCATGAAGCCCTGGGTTTGATTCCTCATCACCACATAAGCAAAAAGGAAAAAGCTGAAAGTGGTGCTGTGGCTCAAGTGGTAGAGCACTATCCTTGAGCTGAAGAGCTGAGGGACAGAGCCCAGGCCCAGAGTTCAGGCCCCATGACCGGACCCCCCCCCCCCAAAGAAAATAAAAGAAAATTGGAAAGATCACTTCTGAATCAATAGCTGACAGTGGTGCTGTGTGTCATCCCAACTATATTAGAAGTATAAATAGGAGAATCATGGTTCAGGCCACCTGGGAATAACCATGAGGTGAGACCTTTTCTGAAAAATAAAGCAAAAATGGCTGGAAGCCTGGCTCAGGTGGTAGAATGCCTGCCTAACAAGCTAAAACACCACTAACATAAAGATGGAGGAAGAGGAAGAGAGGGAAAAGAACAGGAGGAGATTAATGAAGGAGGAGGCTAATTAAAGGTGAATTTGGCTTCAGGATCTGGCTAAGATTCTCTTACTGGTAGTAGACATGAATTTATTTAGCAACATGAAATTTGCATGCCCATGTTTATATCTGTATTTTCTTGTAAATCATATTAGAATTGTTGCTACAAAGATTACATATAGCCATATACACATATGCACACTTCCATGTTCTGCATTCTGGCAGCCTTATTAATATTGCTAAGCATAGTTTTTGTTTAGTTCACTTCTCCAAGTTGGTTCACAGGACTATCCTCAATAGATTCCACACCTGGGTTTGGCCAAAGCGATACTACTACTTGTACAGCAACTATGGGAAGAAGTGCCATGTATACCTTGACTCCCCTAGGTGGTGCAATGAAGCACAGAGTTCCCCTAGGGCATTCAGTGGTCTCACTTCATCATATGTCTCATTCTCTTTTCCATGCCCATTTCCTGGAGGATGAAATCATTTATCTTTCCTTTTTCCTCTTCAGGATGGTCTCTGGCAATTTTTCTTCTTATTTTGACTTGCCAGCCATTCCTAACATCCCTGCAATTTTGCCAGAACCAGGGTTGATATTCACTTGGAAACTTTTATTAAAATAAAATATCTAAGCAAGATGACCTTGGTTATGAATTTGTGCATCCATTGTGTGTGTGTGTGTGTGTGTGTGTGTGTGTGTGTGTGTGTGTGTGTGTGTGTGTGTGTGTTGGAGCTGGGGCTTGAACTCAGGGCTTATGGTTTTGTCCATGAGCTTTATTAGCTCAAAGATAGCACCCTATCACTTGAGCCATAGCCACTTTCAGCTTTTGGGTGGCTAATTGATGATAAAAATATCATGCACTTTCTTGCCCAGGCTGGCTTCAAACTATTGTCTATACATGTTTAGAGAATTGAAGTTAGATACTTACATATCATCCTGCATCAGACTCAACTGCATATAGATCACAGACCTTGAAGTAAGAGCAGATCCTCTGAAAATATGAGAGGAAAGGATAGGAGATACACTAGGACTCCTTGGCACAGGTTGAAACTTCCTAAATAAAGATCCAGAAACACAACAAATAAAAGAAAAGCTGGATAAAGTGAGATTGCATTAAACTGTGGAGCTTCTGCATGTCAAAGGACATAGCTAGCAAGATAAATGAATGATATAAAATACTTAAGTAGCCCTCTCTGACTGCCTGTAAGTGGGAAAAAAAAGCCCAAACACACAAAACCTTCAATAGCCTTTGAGAGTTTGGATGGTACTTACCCCATAGTGAAATACACAAAAGGAGCTATCATTGGTTTGCAAAATTTAATATTTTTAATCTTTATTTACCATTGATCATTTACTTTAGGCCATGAACCATACATTCCTTTACTTCCCCAGTGTATGACCTGTGAGAAAGAGAAGGGTTATTTATACGTATAGTGTGACTAACAGACATCACAAATGAATCCCCATGAATTATCATGGCATCATGCAGCTTGGTCTCCAGCTTCTCCACTTGCATAATGGAATCTCTCAAGGCTCTGTAGCAAGTCCGAAAATTGCTGGGCTGGTGGTCATTAGCTGTAATCCTACCTACCTAGAAGGCTGAGGATTATGACTCAAAACCAGCCCAAGCAGACAAATCCAGGAGATTCTTATTGCCAGTTAACCAGAAAGAATAAAGTATCGGGGTAGCTGGGGTTGGGGGGGGGTTGTTGAAGTGTAAATGTGGCTCAAGTTATAGAGCTCCAGCCCCGAATGAAAGAGTTAAATGCGAGAGTGAGACCCCCTCAGTTAAGCTCTAGTACCAGCAAACACACACACACACACACACACACACACACACACACACACACACACACACACACACGTCCTAGAATTATGGTCACATGGTCATATGTTTCTCCTAGCTTTTTAAAAGTAAGATAGTTCAATTGAAATCAGGCTAACTTTTGTCATCACTTTCCTCTAATGACAGTGGAGATGTTAGTAGCAAATGAAGACACATTTCGGGGGATAGTGACATACCTATGTTTAGCTATTGACAGTCATCACAACGTAGGATATGTCTATAATAATACTGCCAAATTATGACACATAATACAGGAGCAGAGGTTGGGTCACCACATCAACTTGACACCTCTTTCACTACTAATTTTACTTTTATATTTTCTATTTTTCCTAAAAGAAGGCTTCTAAAATTGGATTTATACCTGAAGGGTGTGAGGTGTAATCAAAATTTAAATTCAGGTCTGTTTGATTTCAAAACCAGCCCTTGTTATGGTTTAGAATTAAACAATTAATTAAAAATTAATCATTAATTTCTATTATATTTTTATTTTCTTTAGGTAGTTACAATACAACACAGCACATTAGAAATACATTGCCATTCCCTGCCCCCCTTTTTTTGTCAGTTGTAGAGCTTGAACTCTGGGCCTGGGTGCTGTCACTCAGCTCTTCAGCTCAAGGCTAGCACTCTACCACTTGAGCCTCAGTGCCACTTCTGATTTTCTGGTGGTTTATTGAAAATAAGAATCTCACGGACTTTTGTGCCTGGGCTGGCTTTAAACCATGATCCTCAGATCTCAGCCTCCTCACTAATTAGGATTACAGGCATGAGCCACCAGGGCCTGGCAAGTGAAGCATCCTTTACTCATAATGGCTGTGAACCAGTGACTGCAAGCAGACTCATACCCCCCCAAAACTTGCAGTGCCTAATGCAGCTAGCGCAAAGTTTTTGAAGGCAAAAGCCACATCAAGGCAGATGTCACATGGTATGGGAACTAGCAAAGTGTATTTTACAGAAGCAAAGCAAGCTATCCAGGGGTAACAATCAGGGTCAATCAAGGGCCAGTTATCTAAGGGGAACAATAAAGGATATGCAAGGGCAAGTATTCTCTGGAACACATTTTTTTCTGGAGCTAAACAACCCATGATACATCTGCAATTTAACAACTCACAACACAGCTGTAGTTCAAAGAGAGTCCTATGTCACCTCTATAGTTCTTGGAACTGGGTGAAAATTTCCTAACACCTATTAAGACACCAGGATGGTGCTGAGGACAGATAGTATTATTTAGACAAAGTATCCATATTTCACCATCTGAGGCTGTTTTTCATTTTTCTCTGATTGTTCTTGAAATATGGATACTGGTTCTAACTGGCAGCATCTTTGACATGTTGATGGATGAGAGACTTTCTAAAAACTCTTATAGGTGAATCCTAACCCTGGGTGATAGGCATGCCTGAATTGTTAGAGGCAGGGGCACAGACTTGGACAATAGGTTACTGGACCACCAGACCTGTACCATGAACTCATGAGACTCTTTGAACTCTCAAGTTCCTCATGACCCTTTCCCTGACCATGACCGTATTTAGGTCCCAACACCTCAGCATCATTTTGTGCCATGCCTCACGTCTCATGGCCCTCCTCAAGTCACCATGGCATCCCTCTCAACTCTCCATTAGAGTTTATCTGGTTTGTTTTTCTGCTTTTTCTTTCCTATCTACATGCCTCAGTGTTTTAAAACAGTTCTAAGTATATTTGAGGCTGTGAGTTTCTTGGGAACATGTATCCCTCACAGTTGTTGGCTTTCTAATAAAGATTCCTGATTGGACCTTTCAGAATGTGGCTTCTCTCTATCTTGTGATCAAATTCCTGTATAACATTCTAAGGCTACTATTTACTTTCCTAAGGAAGGGCTTTAAGTTGGTTCTTTTTGTTCCTAAGTAGGTTTTGGTTATCTCAAATGTATTAAATCTTAAACATTTTTGGCATTTTAAAAAATTCACCCACATTTGTCATTTTTTTTTGAAAACCTACCTGAAATATGTTTTAGTATCCCTGCCTTTTTTAAGTTTACATTTCAATGACATAATCTAAATAATTAGAGGAGGAATGGGGCTGGTGTGCAACTTCTTCTTTGAGGGAGATTGTTGATGACAATTCAGCTAAAGCACCGAAAGCCCTTAGGGGAGGGAGGCAGGGGTGACAATGGGAGCAACACTATCAGACATCCCATTCTCCAAAGGATAATTTTGTGTCTGCATCAATTTTGAGAGAGTTAATAACTGCAAGGCTATTCAAGATTCATCTGGTCTAGGGGTGACAACTTGTTTTCTGCTAATGCTGATGAGTTTTCTTTGGTCTATATCATGGTCTTCATAAAAATTATGCCAGCACATAAAAATTCTGAAGATCTATACTAATGCAAGCTGTGAGTCTTAAGAACCATTAGGAGATTTGACAATTCAAATTTCATTATGGCAAATGTTGGCTCAATCTGATCATTTATATTTGTTTGTTTGTTTATGCCAGTACTAGGGTTTGAACTGAGAGCCCGAGCTTTTTTGCTTAAGGCTCATGCTCTACCATTTGAGCCACAGCTACGATTTTGGGTTTTGGTGGTTAATTGGAGATAAGAATCTCACAGAATTTCCTACTTGGGCTAGATCTTAGCCTGTTTATTTTTTGAAATTAATTTAATTTATTGTTATATAGTTGAGATACAGAGGGATTACAATTCTTTTTTTGGGGGGGGTCCGGTTTTGGGGCCTGAACTCTGGGCCTCAGCTCTTCAGCTCAAGGCTAGTGTTCTACCACTTGAGCCACAGCAGCACTTCCGACTTTTTTCCTTTTGCTTATGTGGTCCTGAGGAATCTAACCCAGGGCCTCATGCAAGCAAGGCAAGCACTCTACTGCTGAGTCACCTTCCCAGCCCGGGGTTACAATTTCTTAAGTCACCTATTCAGTACATTTCCCTTTTATCTGTTTTTTAAAAATTTAATTTTATTGTCAAGGTGATATACAGAGGGGTTACAGTTACATACACAAGATAGTGAGTACATTTCTTGTGGAACATTGTTACTCTCTCCCTCATTTTTCTCCCACTTTTCCCTTCTCCACAAGGTCCCCTCCCCAGGTTGTAAAGTTTCTTTCCAACATACTGTCTTTTGAGTATCACTGTTGCATTGGCTCTCATTTTGAGTAGCTAGGATTACAGATGTGATCCACCAGCACCTAGCTTAAGCTGCCCCTTTAAATGGAGGTATTCAGTAGATATTGATGTCTAACCTTACAATTGCTCGTTTACTTTTTTTTTATTACAAATGTGATCTCCTAATCTCACAAGTGTTAAAATTGATGTTCCAAATTCATGTAGATAGGCATGTCATATTTTCATTTGTAGAGCTCTTTCTACATGCCACATTGTTTCCCAACACTACTTGAATCTAATCATTTGTAATATGCAGAAGCAATGACCTGAATACTATTAGAGACACAAAATTCAGGTAACACCTTACCTTAGCACCTCCTTTTTAGTACAATGCAGTTTGCTCAGGAATTATTGTCATTGGGCCAATCAACAGCTCTAACCTACTTGATTACCTAACTTGCAGTTGTGTTCCTACTATAAAACTCATTGTCTATTGAAGCAAGCACACAATCTTCATTTGTATTTCTTACAATCTTGCTCAAACCACATGTGCTGAGGGTCAAGCCTTCTTCCTAGAGTTGTAACCACTTTTCTTTTAGTTTCTAATCAGCTAGGGGAAAATAAGAAGCTAAAACTGATTGTATAGTTTGTTGTCATATTAGAAATTCCTTTTCTCTGTATCTTTAAATATTATTGGTTGCAAACTCCTTATTATCATTACACAAGAAAATTCCAAGTGAACAGAGATTGCAAAAGTTCAAAAGCAGATGAATAAGCACATCAGTGAGGACACTCCCAGTGAGCCACACACACACAAGTCACTGCCATTGTTCCATCTCTATTCTCTCTAGCAGGCTGACTGTCAAAGGAAGCACTGGAATTATTGTTGGGTTGCCTTCAGCCTTGAAAAGTCACTTTGCCTATGAACACTACAAGCAAAGCAGTATTGTTTGTTAAAGAGTACAGGTACAAGTACAGGAATATACCATAGCTAAAGACTTGTGCAGAAAAAGCACATAACCAATAGCTAATCCTTAGAGGGATATAAAAGTGTGATTCCTTCAGTCTGGATAATCCTGACAAGTAAGTTTCCACATAGTTTTCCAGAGTTTGGCTGTAGTATAGCAGTGATCAATTATCTACGACAATAGTTGACTTGATAACTAACAAATCACTTGGCGGTGGCCCTCCCTCTTCTGAGTGCTTTCTTCCTTACCTACCCATGTTCTTTGCATCTGTAAGAAGTCTATTTGACTCAGAGATCTTTGGCTCAGAGTTTGATTTGAAGGATACTTCAACTAAGATAGAATCAGATTTCCAGAATGTCTCTTATAATAGAGAATATATATGTAAATAGTTACAAGAGTAAAGTCACAGAGGAACTTCAGGGAAAACAATTCCATTTGCTCAAATTAGACATGGTGTCAAATTACAATGTGTCATTTGAAGTAAGTGGAGAATAGTCCTGATTAGATAAAATAGTACCAGCAGCTCAACTATTTCTGCCTTTGATTCTCATGAAAGTTGTATAAGTGTTTTTAAACATTTTATAGGGTGCTTTCTTATGTTCTAATTTTTATAAATGAAGAAATGGGCATTTGGAGAAATAATTCAAACTGTATAAAGTTGTTCTGCCTGCAAATGGCAGGTTTAAAATTTAAACCTAGTAAATACCTCCTGATAGTCAGAGTTCTTTATGGCATTAAAAGAAAATAGCCTTTCAAGGCAGAGCGAGGTAAGCTTGAATTTTCTCATGTATTAGCTGAACAGAAATTAACAGCTAAGTCTATTATCTCAACTGAAATGGAGATAATTAGTCTGAAGGTCTTGGTATAAGGTTTTACTAAAATGTAACATGTAATATATTTTGTCCAATGCTTGTCATTAAGTATGAATTAAAAAATAAGCAACCCTTTTGTGACAATAACAACGATCATTGGGGGCATGTGAAAACTTCATGTGTTACATCTAAAAATCAGTCTTCTCAGCCTCTGATGGGGTAGTTTAGTTCTGGAGTATAATTTTAAATGATGGAAAATGAGGTTGCCATACAAACTTAGAAACGAGTATTTTGACATTTATGTCAGTTTCAAGTAGTTGACTATGTTCTGCAGAAACAAACCATCAAGGATTTTAAGCAGGGATGAAGAAAGCATGTTAGTCATGCATTTTGGGATTAAGTATACTGGGGGTCACATAAGATGGCAACCTAGAATCACTAAGAATGAAAGATTAGAGGCCTGCAGACTTTTCTGGAAGGCTTTGGGTTCTGATGTAGAATTTTACCCATTCTTATTGTTTTCTAACACTTGTAGTTATACACAAAAATGATTGTGAGTGAAATCAGAGGTGGGTGTGTGTGAGGGATAGAGAGATTAGAAGAGAAAGTGGGAGGTAAAGATGGAGAAAGACAGAAAGAGAGAGAAAAGGGAAGGAAGGAGGGAGAAAGGAAGAAAGAGAAAGAAAAAGAGGGAAAGAGAGAGAAAGTGAGAGAGAGGGAGGGAGGGAGGGAGAAAGGGAGGCAGGAAGGAAGGAAGGAAGGAAGGAAAGAAGGATGGAAGGGAGGGAGGGAGGGAGGGAGGGAGGGAAGGCAGAAGGGAGGGGTAAAAGAGAGGAAGAAAGAAGGAAAGAGAAAGGAAGGAAGGAAGCAAAACAGGAAATAGTTGGGCTGAACTATCATAAAAATGAATAAATAATCACCAAAAACATTGAAAGCATTCCAGGAATTCTAGTCAAGTCAAATTATTTCCTCTGAGGGAATCCGTGTCTATGACAGCCAGTCTCCAAGATGCAATCTGATGATCAACATCTCCTGGAACTCATAATCTTAGGTAGCCAGCCCCTCTCCCACATCAAATCAGTACTATAGATATGTGACTAACAAAATACCAATGGAAAAGGTAGTCTGTAAACAGTTTTCATCTTGATTCCCTAAATCACTCAAACATGTGTACAACCAAGCAGCTCCAAGCAAAAGTCATAATAGAGAGAAACAGGTTTCAAGTAGACAGTCCAAGCCAGCTTGTCCTTCCTTCAGATGACTAGTCCAGGTTGACTTCAGACTGCACTGCATGAAAGACTGAGAAAGGACAGACGAACCTAGCCCTTTGGACTTCTTGATCCACAGAAACTATGAGAATGTATAAGGTAATGATTGCTGTTTTAAGCTATAAAGTTTGGGCATCAATTATATGCAGCAAAAACTAAAGTACTAATATTTTTCGAGTCTATCCTATATGCCAGAAATTCTATAGGTAATTTTATACTGTCCTAGAAATTCTAAGATTTTTCAATACTAGGTATTGAAATGTTGTTCATTTCTATGCCTACTCTTTTGATGCAGAGAAAGAGAGAGAGAGAGAGAGGGGGGAAGAGAGAGAGAGAGAAAAAGAAAGAAAGAAAGAAAGAAGGAAGGAAGGAAGGAAGGAAAGAAAGAAAGAAGGAAGGAAGGAAAGAAAGAAAGAAAGAGAGATATGAACACTTAACAGAATTTTGAAACGTTAAGGAGAGTCCATTATAAGTGACAACAGTCTTTAAGCTATTTTATTCTAGTCTAGGGTTTCTTTAAACTTTGGTTAAAGAAACAGCTTGGGTAGACTCCGGGATGCAGAAATAGATGGATAAAATGCAATAGCAAAGATGCCACAAAATACTATCCTCTCTTATAGCGTGAGCTAGGATGAAAAGAATGGGCTAAATCTAGGAGAAGAGGAAAAGATTTGAGCAAAAAGAAAGAAAGAAAGAAAAGGACAAATGAGAATTAATGAGAAATGTGAAGCAAAATGGATTGTCTCTGAAAGGCACCTGAGACTTAGTGCCAACCAGTAATTCACTACTGATAGTAATCAAATGTCCAGCTCCATTTTGTAAAGCTTTGGAATACTCAGGAGTCACTGCTTTGGTGGGTACATTAAGCAAGAAAGAAAGCAAGATACCAATGAATCAGTTAATACCTTGACAAGAACTAAAGTTTATATGTCTGTTCCAAAGGAAGTTTAGCACATTTAGGAGTTGAGCTTTTCTTCAAATTTTAGGTAAAATTATCTTCCCAGCCTTTTTTTTACCAAAAATTCTCATTCATGTTACTTATAAACCTCCAGGGGTTCATAAATATTCACATATACAAATTGAGTGCTGATAGAGTGATAGAATTTCATGCATGAGTGAACACCTTAGAATTTATTTTCATAATCTTCAATTTGTAAAGCCCAGAGCAGTTTGTTTTCTCATTTGCAGAGTGTGACTTTGGAACTGTGATTGATTAATTCCTTATATGAGAATCTTTGTTTAGAACCAGTAACAAAAGTATTCGTAGCATTAAAATGGAAATTATAGGATTGAAAAATAAAACTTTCTTGTATAGAGAATTATACTGTGACCTATGATTGTGTCTCTGAATAACACCTTTGTTTAAAAGGGGTGGGGGAGATTGTCTGTCTTTAGTCAGTAGGCATGTAAGATAAAGCTATCATCTGACAATGTGTTTATGAGAGAACACCAAGGTGATATATTTTGTCTTTTTTGAAGACTGGTCATTATTCATTTTTCAAAGAGCTATCTTTATGCCAACAGAATAAAAATGATAATTTGTGTCCTGATTTCCAAACAATTTATTTGAAAGGTGTTTATTTTGGGATACCTTTTGGAAAAAAATGATTGTGAACCTTGGAATTAACATAATGAATGTACTTTATCTTCATTTTCCTTTTAATTAATGCCCACAGTTTTAAATTTCATTGTTAACTAACCTAAAAAAAGTTTTCAGTACACAAATCCCTGGCTCTGATGAAACATTCAGTCAGGGCAGTTATGGAAGATATAATACCAGTGGAAACAAAATTTTCCCAATGGGGAATTATTGTTGAAACTGTACATATAGAGTGAGAAAAATATAAAACTATGAAGTTTAAAATTCTCACCACAATGAAAAGCTGGTTACAGAACTAATAGGAACTTTAATTTCTAATCATTCTAACCTGCTGTATTTGGTAAGGTGATGTAGTTAATAAAAGAAATTCCCATATCTGGGAAAGTGGCTTAGTGATAGCATTCTTGCCTTGCATGCATGAAGCCCTGGGTTTGATTCCTCAGTATCACATAAACAGAAAAATTCAGAAGTGGCACTGTGGCTCAAGTGATAGAGCACTAGCCTTGAGCAGAAGGAGCTCAGAGACAGTGCCCAGACCCTGAGTTCCAGCCCCAGGTCTGGCAAAAAATAAACACTACAATAAAATAAAATAAATTCCCATATCTCAGAGGGTCCATTTGAGAGAAATTTTCCTTCACTGAGGTCAAAGACTGATTGAAAAATAACTTCCTACAAAATGATTAAAAGATTCATATTCTTTCATCCTGTGGCTTTAACAACTTCATTAAGTTGTTTTCAAGAACATTACTTTCATTTTTGTCAAACCTGAAGGGAAAATGACAGAGACAACTACACAAGGTACCTGTTATGGACTGGCCCTAAAGGAGTATGCATTTTCTTTGCTCTCATTCTATTGAGTGGAGTCACTTTGCAGTAACTTTAAGATACTGTCAGCAATAAATTCAGTCTAGCTGGATGCCTAGAAAGAACAGAAAAATTCGATGTCAACAGCTAGAATTGTCTACCATAATAGCCAAATGCTTTGTACGTTTTATTGTCATTGTGATATCTAAAAGAAAATGAAAAATTTCAATATTTAGGAAGAATAAACTAAAATATAACTTTTCATTTCCTTTTTTTTCAGTACTGCATTTTGAGCTCATGGTTTTGCCCTGCAAGTGTTGTACCAATTAAGCCATTCCCCAAGTTGTTTTTGTTTCAGTTATTTTTCTAAAGAGATCTTCTGGTCTATGCCTGGACTATTCTAGACCCTCTTGTTTACCTTTCCCACTTAAACTTGGCATAGGCCATTACACCCAGTTTTTATTGGTTGAGATGGAGTCTCCAACTTTTTACCCAGGCTGACCTTGAACCACAACCCTCCCAATATTTACCTCCTCAGTAGATTGGATTACAGGCATGAGACACCAGGCTTCTCCTCCATCATTAATTTTTCTAAGATCTCAAATTTGTCATTTTACAGTTCAGGGAAACAAAATAAACATGTTGCTTAGCCTTTGTGCTATATGAGCAATTCAAAATATATATTTATTTTTGTTTAATTTTGGTTTTGACATATGAACCTGAAATCTTTACCTTTAAACAGTTCACATATTCTATTTTGTCATTATTGACCTAAGTAGAAATCTAAAAGGGTTTATGTTGCCAAATTATCACACCATGTGGCCTAGAGCTCTCCTCACATTTTCTTGTCCCTGTCCTAAAAATTATTCTTGTAGTTTCTCTTCCTCTCAAATATCTCAAAATAAATCTCTGTGCTATAATTAAAAGAAGCAGTATACTCTGGTAATGGGAATAATGGGCGTGTTCTTGATTCAATTTGTTTCTCAGCTCAAGTTTACCATAAGAGCTCTTTTTGGTACAGGGATTCTCAAGGGAAATCAAGAGAATGTAAGAAACTTGCTGAGAATTTCCAGGACAAGTGCAAGGTGGAGGCTATGACATGTCTATGACACCTGCAATTTCCAGAGCAGCTTTTGTCCCCTAAACTAGGAACATCTGTCGATAACACCCCTGCGCTTTTCATCTAATTTCAACTCAGTCATCAAATATATTAAACTTGAAATGCTCTATTTCATGAAGGTGTTAGTATTGCTGTAATTTGTTGAGAAATGAAAGAATATTCATTATATATTATGTTAAACGGTTCTTTGTCTACTGAGTGACTTGAATAATAGAAGGTTGTCTTTGAATTCACCCTGGTTATAAGATTTTTTTTTCCTTAAGATTGCTGCTGGGCATTTTATCCCAGTAAACATATAGCAATTTGCTTTACATTAGGAAATTTTTGTATTTCTTTAAATACCCCACATTTTATTGGCAATAAAGGAATTTTCAAAAAAGGAGTAAGGTAGAAATATCATATTAATCAGTTTTCTAATTTTCCAAGTTCAATTCTTATTCTTACCTATAAAAGATAGTTGATGTTTACCTATTGATATTGATATTGCATACACAAGGTAATGAATACATTTCTTTTTTTTTTTTTTTTTTTTTGGGTCCAGTTGTGGGCCTGAACTCTGGGCCTGGGCACTGTCCCTTAGCTCTTCAGCTCAAGGCTAGCACTCTACCATTTGAGCCACAGCGCCACTTCCGTCTTTTTTTCTTTTTGCTTATGTGGTGCTGAGGAATCGAACCCAGGGCCTCATGCATGCAAGGCAAGCGCTCTACCACTGAGCCACCTTCCCAGCCCATAAATACATTTCTTATCAAGCATTGTTGCCTCCTCCTTTGTTTCCCCTTACCGTCCCTGCCCTCCCATCCCCCACAACTTGTAAAGTTCATTTTTTGATATAACCTCTTGTACATCTTATTGAGTGTTCATTTTAAAGAGTAATCAATAAATGTTTATTAACAAATATTTATTTTTGTGCTGCTATATGCTAGCTTTGGTCTTAAGATCTAGATGACAATCAAAAGAAGCCATAAACTCTACTTTAAGAAGCTTACATTCTAAGATGGAGAAAGACAGTAAGATGTGAAAATATAGAGAAGGAGATAATTGTGGAGAGTTAAGACTTTGAACTATGGATGGGAACTGGTGGCCAATGCCTGTAATCCTAGCTATTCAAAAGGCTGAGATCTGAGGAACATGGTTTGAAGCCAACACAGGCAGGAGAATCCATGGAACTCCTATCTCTAATTGAACACCAAAAAACAGGAAGTGCCACTGTAGCTCAAGTGGTAGCAAGCTAGTTTTGAGTACAAAAGCTCCCATGCCCTGAGTTCTAATCCCAGTACCCACAAAAAATAAACTACTGTAAATTCACAACTGGTTGAAGACCCAGGAAAACTACGATTACAAAGACTGAACGTTTTGTTTGTTGGTGGAATGTCACAAAGGTGACTATGACCAAAACAAGGTGAGGGAATGGGAAGCTGAAACAATAAGGTTAGAGAAGTCAATAGAGAACACAGAAAGATAACAAAAAAAGGCCTAGTTATAAGCATTATGCTCACGTTTGGTCCTCAACTCAGCCCAGACCTGAGCTGCTCCCAGGCCTAGAGTTCTCGCCGTACACCTGGCCTCTCCCTCTCTCTGCCAGGCCCACCTGAGCTCCCACCTACCTCACTTCCTGCCCCAGACCCTCCTGCTACCTGCTTATGGACAGGTGCCATGTGCTCCCTCTTGAGGGAAATATGACTTCTCTAATAAACCTTGTAATAACCTTTCTCCTGTGCCTGCTTGCCTCCATGTGGTCCCCTGGGACGTATGTGAAGCTCTTTCATTGATGGCCTTTCAATAGTGAAAGGTGCTGTGGCACCTTAAAAGTCAAGAAGAACAAAGTGAGGGGTGGTGTTAAAAGCTGCTGAGATTCAAGGTATATTTGAAGGTAGAAGTTAAAGGGCAGAGGTTAAAATGTGGAATCTAGGGCAACTCCAAAGCACCCAGAGTACTATGGTATCATTTGTTGTATTAGAGATGATTTGATGATATTTATTCATTCAAACATTTATTAAGTGATTATTTTGTGTCAGACACTATATTCAACCTGTAGTCAGAGATAACCCTCCAAAGAATTCTAATCTAAGCAAGGAATTCTGAGGGCTGGCATTAGGCAGAGGTAGAATGATGTAGAGGAAATGACAAATTTAAGAAGTATGTGGGAGTCGGAGTTGGCAGGGTGTGGTGCCTCATGTTGAGAGTAAGAGGACTCTAGGAGCACTTTAAAATTTCTGATGCAAGTGATAGATGGAATTGCTATTAATAAAGACATGGAATGTGTAACAGTAAATTAGTTTGTGGAGAGATGTTAATATAGACCTCTAGATTTGCGTGATGTCAGTGCCATCGATTTACCAACTTTAAAGTTTCCTCATAAACATCTCTCTTAATGGCACATGCAAATCTCAAAGACAGTGACTAGAGACATTATTTCATTTGGAGTTAATAAATCGTGACTTTCGAATTCTTAAAAAGAAAGAAAGAAATCGGTTTGTGGAGAAAGTTATCATAACATCAGCAATGGCAGATCCTGAGTGAGTACTTACTGCTTCCGGTGTAATAGGCACTCCTCTTACTACTTAACATAAACAACCTCATTTCATAATTAAGACATTTATATTGATGGCACTGTTATTGTCTCTGTTCTTGCATAAGCATTGCCTGGAACTTGGAGAAGTAACTTACTCAATGTCAACATATTCAGGGATTAGGAGTGCTAGGTCTTGAATGTTTTCCTTATGCCAATGTTTGTAGCAGTTGGGTTTCAGAAGATTTGTGAACTTGGACTCTGAAGTTGAGATACAAGCTGGAGACAAATATTTGGAAATCATCAGCATAAAAATGATGCTCTGACTGCATACCACCAATGGATGCCTTCTTCCTATCTCACTGTTGTGCCTCTCCTATTGTATGACCCAGGATCATTTTCCATGTAAGCTATTTGCATTTGAATCCATGTCCCAAAGTCTGCTTCTAAGGAGCTAGACCTCAGAGAGAAACTGATGAAAAGGTAATAGAGGACGAGGAATAAAGGACACTAAAAGTTTTCTTAGGACTTAGTTAAGAAAGTAGGGAAATAAACAGGAAAATAATATCACAACAGAATTCAGGACTACTTTTTTTTATTTATTTTATTTGAGAACATGATGTACAGAGGGGTTACAATTACATGGGCAGGATAATGCATACATTTCTTACCAAGCATTGCAGCCTCCTCCTTTGTTTACCCTTCACCTCCCTTCCCATCCTCCCCCCTCCCCCCCAACCAATCATACCCCCCTCCCCCCCCACACCGACATTGTAAAGTTGGTTTTGACATGACATTTTGTACTTCTCATTGTTGCGACAGGTCCACCTGAATCCTTAAACGACTTGTTTGTCCCCATCTCCTCCACATGTTATACTGACATCAAATATAGTGAAAGCGGGGGTTACACTGTGGGGGAGGGACGTACAAAGTAACAAAGAAATAATCTTATAAATGCGTTAGAAACACATGCATGAAAGAAACGAAAACATTAAAATACATATTTAAGGGTTCATTTTCCTAACATCACATTATCTGACCTTTTCCGCTTGACTCATACCTATACTAGATATTGCAAATAAGGGAAACCATGGGACCTATGTTTCTTTGGGCCTGGCTTACTTCACTTAACATAATTTTTTCCAAACCTTTCCATTTCCTAACAAATGGGGCAATGTCATTCTTTCTGATGGAGGCATAGAATTAAATTGTGTATATATACCACATTTTCTTGATCCATTCATCTACTGAGGGGCATCTGGGTTGGTTCCATATCTTAGCTATGGTAAATAATGCTGCAATAAACATAGTCGTGCTGGTAGCTTTAGTGTGGTCTTGTTTGTAAACATATGGGTAAATGCCCAAAAGTGGGATTGCTGGATCATAGGGGAGATCTATGTGAAGTCTTTTGAGGAACCTCCATACTGCTTTCCAAAGTGGTTGAACAAGTTTACATTCCCACCAACAATGAAGTAAGGTTCCTTTCTGTCCACATCCCCTCCAGCATCTGTTGTTGTTAGAGTTCTTGATTTTTGCTGTTCTAACTGGAGTGAGGTGATATCTCAATGTTGTTTTGATTTGCATTTCTTTTATGGTTAGGGATGTTAAACATTTCTTCATGTGTCTATTGGCCATCCTTCTTTCTTCTTCAGAGAAGCTTCTCTTTAAGTCTTTCGCCCACTTATTTATTGGGCAGTTGTTTCTTTGAGGATTTGTTGTTGGGAAGTGACGCTGTAGCTCAAGTGGTAGAGCGCTCTACTTGAGCTGAAGAGCTGAAGGACAGCGCCCAGGCCCAGAGTTCAAGCCCCACAACCAACAACAACAACAAAAAAAGTGAAAAGGACTACTTTTTAAGAAGGGAAAGAATTAGCAGGAAGGGAAACACTGAAGAAGTCCTGGAAAAGAATTTTCTCAAGAGGTTAGCAAACCAAAGGCAGCAGTAGACAACAAAAATAGAACTAACATAGAGGGGGAAAATCCAAGAGTCTAGGGAAGGAAAATAGTGGCCAGAAAGGCATGAACAGGTCAGACAGTCTTAATTCATCTAAGGTTTTGCTGAGTTGATCAAAGATCACTTGAATAAGATTAGACCTCCTATCTCTGATTTACCTTTTCAAATTCTCTACACTTAATTTGATATACCACTGCTTTAATCTTGAGACTTCACCAATAACCTTTCTGTCTTCCTTTTCATTAAAATTAAGGAAATTATGAAGTTACTCACTTGAAGAATCTTTACAACTAGAAATATACTTTATACAAAGAAACTGAGTCCCTGATCCTCAGCACCACATAAGCAAAAAGAAAAAAGCCGGAAGTGTCTCTGTGGCTCAAGTGGTAGAGCACTAGCCTTGAAAATAGGAGCTGAGGGACAGTGCCAGGTTCAGAGTTCAAGCCCTTCGACTGGACCCCACCCCAAAAAAAGAACCTGATTCCCTGAGGAGATCTCACTTTTCATGTTTGTGAAATCGTGGTAGGAAACCGAGACGGTCTTTTCTACATTTAGGAACAAGCAAAAGCAAAGAGATTATCTGTAAAAAGAAAGTGTGTGGGTTGATATCAGAAACCCATTTTGAACTCATAACCATTGTGACATCATAATCACTTTGTGACATCACATTGTCATTGTGATATTACTAAACTATTGTGGCATCAAAAACCTGTCCTGTACTCATAAATTTTGCAACATGCATCTGTTTTGGCATCTTAGGCCCTTTATGAGCTAATATTCTGGTATTAGCCTCATAATATTTCAAATATGACATGTGATATTAAAAATCCGCTGTGACATCTTGAACATTATGACATCACAGTGCCAGATATCATGACCATTGTGTTATATTATGAAAATACAAACCAGTTAGGACTTGAGAACATTTGAGACAACACATGCCTTTGGAGACACCACGGTACCTTTGTGAACACATATACTCATTGTGAATTAAAGAAAATTGAGACCCATCATGCCATTGTGACAGTACAAACCCTTTGTGACATTACAAACCTATTATGACCAGTATGGCCTCACCAATTAATTGTGACATCAAATCATGACATGGTATTTTGACATCACACTGCCATTGTGATATCACTGTTCAATTGTGTTTTTACATAGTTTGACCTCATAATATATATACAATGGAATTCTATACCTCCATCAGAAAGAATGACTCGGCCCCATTTGTTATGAAATGGAAAGGCTTGGAATAATTTATATTAAGGGAACTAAGACAGGCCTAAATAACCAGAGATCCCATGGTTTCCCTTATTTGCAATTACTAGTATTTGTCTAGAACAAGCAGAAAAGGTAAAAAAAAACTATGTACATATGACCATGTAAGATGAAACTAGCGAAGTGAACCCCAAGATAAGGACACAAGTGGTTTTATCTTCCTTGCTATTGTTTTTAATGTATTTATAATGTGCTGATAGTTTCTTATGAATATTTTACCCCATGGAATATCTGCTGTTTTCAATGTTTCTGGTGCCCTGCATCTTGTGTATACATTTTTCTAATTTAGGGAGGGAAAGGGAAATAACATAATGCATAAATAAGGATACAAGTTGACCCATTGTAGCAATGATATGTACAAGACACTATGTAGAAAAGGAACTTAGGGGAGATGAAAGAGTGGAGGAGGTGGGGAGGGAAGGGATGGTAGGATAACAACAAAGGAGGGGGTAACAATGTTCAATAAGAAATGTATTCATTACCTTACTCATGTAATTATAATCCCTCTATAGAGTATCTTTACAATAAAAATATATACAATAAAAGAAAATACAAAACAATAATTTATATAATTTCTTACTCTATTAAAATGATATAAAAATCCCACAACGTGATCTCTCAGGGAAAGGGGTAGGGGCTGATCATTGCTGCCTTTACTACATGGGATTAGTAAAAGGTCACCTGAGACAATAGCCAGCACTTCTCACTTCCTCTTACCTGGTAAGATGGGGACTTGCCTGTCCCCTTATTGGCAGTAAACCTTTTCTTTGTTCTTCCAAAAAAAATGAGATTCCACCTCACCCCTGTTAGAATGGCTACAATCAAGAAATCTGGTGGCTGGGAAGGTGGCTCAGTGGTAGAGTGTTTGCCTTGCATGCATGAGGCCCTGAGTTCAATTCCTCAGCACCACATAAGCAGAAAAAGTTGGAAGTGGTTCTGTGGTTCAAACGGTAGAGCGCTAGCCTTCAGCTGAAGACCTGAGGGACAGCACCCAGTCCAATGGTTCAGGCCACATGACCAACAAAATAAAAAAAAAATCTAATAATAACGATGCTGTTGGGAATGTGTCCAAAAGGGAACTTTACTGCATTGTTGCTGGGAGTGGAAACTTCATATTGGAAAGCAGTATGAAGATCCCTCCACAGATCCACATAGAGCTCCCCTTTGACCCAGCATCCCACTTTTGAGCATTTACCCAAAGAATCAGAAACAAGGCCATAAGAAATCTACCAACACAACTATGTTTTATTGCAGCATTATTCACCGTAATTAATATATACAACCAACCCAGCTGCCCCTCTGTAGATGAATTGTTAAATAAAATGTCACAAAACTACAATTATATCTGTATTTTGACATCACATTGTCATTGTGACATCCTAGAAACATTGTGAATGCCTATTCTGTGATTCCATTCTGTCTCAAATGTGGCATGTTGGTTGATGTCAGAAACCCATTGTGACTCCATTAGCTTTGTGACATCACAATCCCTTTGTCATATCACATTGTTATTGTGATTTCAATAACCCACTCTCACATAACAAATCTGTCCTATCCTCATAATTTTTGTGTCATGCATTCATTGTGGTATCAGGAATTTTGTGTACTCATAATCTGTGTTTGAAATCATGATACTTCAAGTATGAAATGTGATATCAGAAATCAACAGTGACCTCAGACCACGGAGACATCACACTGCCAGAGGTCCTGAACTTTGTATCACATTGTGACATCACAAAACTTTTAGGACGTCACATTTGTCATAACATATGCCTTTGGAGACATCACAGTCCCTTTGCAAACTCATATACTCATTGTGAGTTAAAGACAATTGAGACCCAGAATTTAATTGTGACAATGCCAGAAAATTGTGATATACACCTATTTTAACCTCATCAATATTATGGCACCACCAACTAAATGTGACATCAAAACATTATTATGTATTGATATAGTGACATCACATTGTATTGTAATACTACTGTCCTATCATTTTTCAAAAACGTATAATAGGACCTCATAACATTTTAGTAAATTCATGACCCTTGGGACCTGAAGCGCATACAGTGTATACTCATTGTGAACTAGCAGCAATTGAATTTTGATCTGTGAGTGTGATATTACAATCATTGTGACATCACAAACCAAAGGTAACCTCATCACTATTGTGACATAACAAACCAATTGGGACATGACATTGCCATTGTGACATCAAGATCACATTGTGAAATGACAAATCTATTATGACTTGTTAGAATCTTTAAAAAAATAAACACATGATCTTTGTCATATCCCACTTCCTTTGTGTACCCGTATCCTCATTGTGAACTAACAGTTGAGATGTGCACATGAAAATGTAACATCACACACCCCTTGGGACATCAGGTCGATTGTCATACCATTGTCTTTATGACACAAACTCATTGTGACATCACCAATCTACAATGACGATCATAGCCATTTGACATCACTTTGTCATGGTGATGTCCTAGACACATTGTGAATTCCTATTCTGTGACTTCAATCTATTTCAAAAGTGGCATGAATTTTGACATCAGAAACCCATTGTCACTTCATATCCAGTGTGACATCACATTGCCATTGTGATATCACTAACCCACTGTGACATCACAAATCTATCCTGTCCTCATATACTTTTGACCTGCTGCCATTGTTATATCTTAAACCTTTGTGATCTCATAATCTGTTTTTTGACCTCATTATATATCAAGTATGACATGATATCAGAAACTGTGACTTCATGACTGTTGTAACATCACACTGCTAGGTGTCCTGAGTATAGTGTCAAATTGTGACATCCCACACCTGTAAGGACTTCATCACTTTTATGATAACACATGCCATTGGAGACTTCAAAGTCTCTTTTTGAACTCATATACTCATTGTGAATTAATGTAAATGAGGTTGGCCATTCCATTGTTATATTACCAACTGATTGTGATTTCACAAACATATTGTTACACCACCAGTATGGCATAACCAATTGTGATATCAAAACATTATTATGGCATGATATTGTGACATCATATTGCCATTGTGATATCGCTGTCCCATTGGGTTTTCACAAATCAGTTGTGACTTCACAATAATTTAGAAAATGTATAGCCTTTGGGATTTCAAGCTTTAGCTGTGTACTCCTATCCTCATTGTGAACTACTAGCATTTGAATTTGGGTGTGATTTGGATATTACAAACTCATTGTGACATCAATATTCCATTGTGACTTCATAACCACTGTGAA
This sequence comes from Dipodomys merriami, assembly GCF_024711535.1. NCBI lineage: Eukaryota > Metazoa > Chordata > Mammalia > Rodentia > Heteromyidae > Dipodomys > Dipodomys merriami. The sequence continues at coordinate 1,035,273 of NW_027204115.1, forward strand.
ATCACAAACCCATTGTGATATCACATTGCCATTGTTATATCACTAAAGTATTGTGACATCACAAACCTGTTAGGCCTGAAGAACATTTGTGACAACACATGCCTTTGGAGGTATAACAGTCCCCTTGTGATTTCATATACTCATTAAAAAAATGAAAATTGAGATCCGGCATTCTATAGTGACATCACCAACCCATTGTGACATCTCAAAACCATTGTGTCCTCATCACCAGTATGGCATCACCACCCAATTGTGACATCAGTACATTGTTAAGACATGATATTTTTACATCACATTGCCATTGTGATATCATTGTCCCATTGAGTTTTCACAATCTGATTAAGACTTCATAACATTTTAGAAAATTCATGACCTTTGGGATTTCAAGTTCCTCGTTAACTCGTATCCTCATAGTGAAATAGTAGCAATTGATATTGGACATATTCTGATATTAAAAACTCTTTTTGATGTCACAAACCCAAGTTACCTCATTACCTCTGTGACGTCACATTGCTATTGTGACATCATGATTACATTGTGACAACCCAAACTTATTTTGACCTCTTAACACCTTTGAAAAAACACATGGCATTTGTAACATCACAATTGCTTTGTGTACCCATATCATCATGAACTCAGGACAATTGAGAACAGACATGCCATTGTAACATCACAAACCCTCCATCACATTATCACCAGTATGATATGACACTGTCATTATGACACCATCAGCTCATTGTGATATCACCAAACTACAATTACATCGTAGCATTATGACATCAGATTGACATTGTGATGTCATAGATACATTGGCAGTGCCTATTCTGTGATTTCATTCTAATTCAAATGCGGCATGTGTGTTGATAGCAGAAACCTATTGTGAACTCATAACCCTTGTCACAACACAATCCCCTTATGACATCACATTGCCATGGTGATATCACTAACCCACTTTGAGATCACCAACCTGTCCTGCCTCTGTAATTTTTTGGCATGCAGCCATTGTTATATCGGTGGCTCTTTGTGAGCTCATAATCTTTTTTTATTTCAAAATATTTCAGGTGTGATGTGATATTACAAATCCACTGTGACATCATGACCACTGTGATATGATACTGCCAGACATGACTATTGTGCACATTGTGAAATCTAATATCGCTTAGGAATTCAGAACATTTGTGACACATGCTGTTGTAGATATCATAGTCCTTTTCTGATCTCATATATTCATTGTGAGTTAATGACAATTGTGATTTGGCATGCCATTTTGACATTACCAACCCATTGTGACATCACAAAGCTATTATTACCTCATTACTATTATTGAATCACCAAACAACTGTGACAAAACATTATTATGATATGATAGTGTGACATCACATTGCCTTTGTGATATAGTTGTCCCATTGTGTTTTAAAAAACCTCGTATGAACTCATAACATTTTACAAAACTCAATGGATTTGGAGCTTCAAGCTCCTTTGTGAACTCGTATTCTCATTTTGTACTAGAAGCAATTGAAATTGCAATTTTATTGTGATACTAGAAACTAGTTGTGACATCACAATTCCATTCTGACTTCATCAACACTGTGACAGTCCAAAACTATTATGACATCTGAGCACCTTTAAAAAAAATGGCCTTTGTGACATCACAGTTCCTTTCAATACACATATCCTCATTGTGAACTCATGAAAATTGAGATCAGAGATGCAATTGTAACACCACATACCCTTTGAGAAATCATCACCAGTGGTTCATCCCCTCATTGTGGTTTCAGAAAATATAATGACATCATAGCACTAAGACCTCACATTGTCATTGTGACATCATAGTTATGTCATGATCATTGATGTCACAATTAGTTGGTGATGCCATACTGGTCATGAGGTCACAATAGGTTTGTGATGTCACAATGGTTTGGTGAGTCATAATGGCATTCTAGATCCCAAATTTTTTTGTGATGTCACAGTGGTGATGAGGTCACAACGGGTTTCTGATGTCACAATGAGTTTGTAATATCCCAATATGTCCAAATTTACCAATGGAATAGAATTGAAAACCCAGAAATGAACCTACAGACCTATAGCCATCTAATCTTCGATAAGGAAGCTAAAAAAATAGAATGGAAGAAAGCCTCTTCAGTAAATGGTGCTGGCAAAATTGGTTAACTACATGTAGAAAACTAAAGCTAGATCCTTATATATCACCCTGCACCAGAATAAACTCCAAATGGATCAAAGACCTGGAACTCAAAGCAGACACTCTGAAAACATTACAGGATGGAATAGGAGAAACCCTAGGTCTCCTTGGCTCAGGCCGAAATTTTCTGAATAGAGACCGGAAACACAACAAATCAAAGAAAGGTTGGACAAATGGGATTGCATAAGGTTGCAGAGCTTCTGCAGGGCAAATGACATAGCTAGCAAGATCAATAGAAAGGCCACCGATTGGGAGAAGATTTTTACTAGCCATACAACAGACAAGGGTCTCATATCTAAAATATACTTGGAACTCAAAAAATTAAACCACCCAACAACAAATCCTCAAAGAAACAACTGCCCAATAAATAAGTGGGCGAAAGACTTAAAGAGAAGCTTCTCTGAAGAAGAAAGAAGGATGGCCAATAGACACATGAAGAAATGTTCAACATCCCTAGCCATAAAAGAAATGCAAATCAAAACAACATTGAGATATCACCTCACTCCAGTTAGAACAGCAAAAATCAAGAACTCTAACAACAACAGATGCTGGAGGGGATGTGGACAGAAAGGAACCTTACTTCATTGTTGGTGGGAATGTAAACTTGTTCAACCACTTTGGAAAGCAGTATGGAGGTTCCTCAAAAGACTTCACATAGATCTCCCCTATGATCCAGCAATCCCACTTTTGGGCATTTACCCAAATGTTTACAAACAAGACCACACTAAAGCTACCAGCACAACTATGGTTATTGCAGCATTATTTACCATAGCTAAGATATGTAACCAACCCAGGTGCCCCTCAGTAGATGAATGGATCAAGAAAATGTGGTATATATACACAATGGAATTCTATGCCTCCATCAGAAAGAATGACATTTCCCCATTTGTTAGGAAATGGAAAGGTTTGGAAAAAATTATGTTAAGTGAAGTAAGCCAGGCCCAAAGAAGCATAGGTCCCATGGTTTCCCTTATTTGCAATATCTAGTACAGGTATGAGTCAAGCGGAAAAGGTCAGATAATGTGATGTTAGGAAAATGAACCCTTAAATATGTATTTTAATGTTTTCGTTTTTTTCATGCATGTGTTTCTAACGCATTTATAAGATTATTTCTTTGTTGCTTTGTATGTCCCTCTCCCACAGTGTAACCCCCACTTTCACTATATTTGATGTCAGTATAACATGTGGAGGAGATGGGGACAAACAAGTTGTTTAAGGATTCAGGTGGACCTGTTGCAACAATGAGAAGTACAAAATGTCATGTCAAAACCAGCTTTACAATGTCGGTGTGTGGGGGGGGAGGGGGGTATGATTGGTTGGGGGGGAGGGGGGAGGATGGGAAGGGAGGTGAAGGGTAAACAAAGGAGGAGGCTGCAATGCTTGGTAAGAAATGTATGCATTATCCTGCCCATGTAATTGTAACCCCTCTGTACAGTATGTTCTCAAATAAAATAAAATAAAATTTAAAAAATAGGTCCAAATTTAATTGATAGTAGTTTACAGTAAAAATAGACATTCACAGAAGGAGCTTGAAGTCCCAAACAGCAAGAATTTTCTAAAATGTTATGAGCTCATACTAGATTTTTGAAAACACAATGGGACAGTGATATCATGATGGCATAGTGATGTTACAATATCATTTCAAAATAATGTTTGATGTCACAATTATTTCAGAATGCCATACTAGTGTTAATGTCACAATACTTTGTGTTGTCTCAGTGGGTTGGTGATGTCAAAATGGAATGCTGGAACTCAATTCTCATTTGTTCAAAATGAGTATATGAGTTCACACAGGGACTGTGATGTCTCCAAAGTTATTTGTTGTCACAACATTGATGAAGTACTAAGAGGTTGGTGGTGTTAAAATGTGATATTACGGTCATGACGTCTGGCAGTATAATGACACAAGGGTCATGTCACAGTGGATTTCTGATATCACATGTCATACCTTAAAAATTATGAGGTCGAAAACAATTTGTGTGCTCACAAAGTGCCTCAAATATCAAAATGGTGACGTTACAAAATTTATGAGGACAAAACATTTTTGTGAAGTCACAGTATGTTAGTAATATCAATATGGCAATGTGATGTGACAAATGGATTGTGATCTCACAATGGCTATGAGGTCACAATGGGTTTCTGTTATCAACCCATATGACATATTTGAAATAGAAATCAATCCCAGAATAGGCATTCACAATTTGTATATGATGCCACAGTGACAATGTCATGTCATAATGCTATGATGTCATTGTCATATTGTGATGTGAAATTGAGCTTATGGTGTCATAATGACAATGATATGTCACACTGGAGAGTTTGTGATGTCACAATGGAATGTCTGGTCTAAACTGTCCTCAGCATCCAACATTCTTTCTTCAGCCTCCTCCATTTTTCTTTGAAGACATTTTACTTCACTTTCTATCACCCTTCTTATTGCTGTTCTTTCTTAATGGTGGCCAACTCCTTATTAAAGTTTTCTTTTAAGTCTTGAATAGATTGCCTTACCTTCTGGCATTGGTTGCCAGACTTTTCTTTCCACTCCTTAATCTGGGTCCTTATCTTTTCATTAGCTTCTTTATTCCTCTGCTGGAGTTCCTTTATCTTTTTATTTCTGGAGGCTATGAAGTCATCTATTAGCTTCTGGTTGGCCTCATCACACTCTCAGAATAACCTATTCAGGGTATCCAATTTTTCATTCAGCAGGTTTACTAGCCTTGCAGTTAATCTATCATGAACATTATCCTCTAGGTTATTCTGGGACTGTTCTGTAGCTTGTTTGTGTGGAGATAGTTTTGAGGTTTTTGATTGGCCATATTCCTTGTGTTTCTGCAGTTAGTTCTACCCATTTGGAGACAAGAATCACATTGGTATGACAGTAGGACAGTCTTTTTATGGGGGAGGGGGAGCGGAGCCAACCCAGTGTCATGTACATATATAGATCTTAAGGTTTCAAAGTTATGTGTAAGTGTTTTCCTATTTAGCTCTCTTTTTCTTTGCTTGGAGAGGGATATTGTGGCTTCAGGGTCAAGATTATGTATAGTTGCAACTTGTGACAAGTACTCTGCTCCTTAGAGTTAACAAGATGGTCCCCTTGTACTCAAAATAGTCAAATGGAACCAATTTTGTGGTCAAATATAGAACCAAATGTAAGTTGGTTCATATATTAACCGTTAGGAATCAGTGGGCTGGAGCAGATGGAGAATTGAAGGGTTAGGATTGGAGAGATATGATTTCAAGTTCAGAAAAGAACTTGGGTATAATGATAGTAGAGGGATAAGAACAGCTTGGGGGAGGGGTATATGTATGTAGTACAATGAGAATAAAGACCTTGTTATCAAGTGTCAGAGGTGGAAAAGAATTTGAAGAAACGTTATGTAGGGAGTAGCTTAGAGATCGAGATGAAGGTAAGAAAAAGAAGTGTATTTGGAAAGTTGCTGAGATTAGAGAAAGATTTTTCAAATATTATTAGAGAGTCGCTTAATCTAAGTTAACTCCTGTAATTATTGTTTACACACGTAGAAGGAGGCCTTACTTTGTGTATAGAACTAGGCAGGGTAGCTCTGATGGAGTATTAGTATAATGTGGAGAGAGAGGAGAAAGGGAGAGTTAGAAGAAAATAAAGAATAAAAATCTGACAAATTAGATCAGAAAGTGGAAGAAGAAACCAAATAATAATGAAAAATAGAAGCTTTAAGAGAAATAGCAAATCCTAAATCACAATACACTTAAATCGTACACTTAAATAATACATAGAAATAAAAACAACCAACAAAAGATCAGACATAAAGCCTAACAAAACAACAAAAACAAGAATAAAAACTGAAGAATTGTTTTTTGGGGAGTTCTTTAGGGGAGCTTTAGTCTCCCCATAGATCTCAGAGCAGATTCCTGATAGAACATTGTATGTCTTGCTGTAGTCAACTTTCCTTGTGGCTTGGTTGGGAGTAGATAGCCTTTTGATAGGAGAGGGTGCCTGTTATCTAGAGTCACACTCTCAGGTCTGGTGGCAGGGAGTTTTGGGGGTTTCAGGTTTGTAGACTGCTATCATAGGCCTGCAGCTGGGTCCCAGGGTTTTCCAGGTAGCCACACCAGCCTTAGGAACAAAGCTTATGGCCGTGTTTTGTGCTGGTATGATCCCTTCTTTTGGAAGTGGATTTGGGTCAGAGGGCTTTGGGATTCCACATGGAATTGCCACCCCCAGAGATTAGACCCAGTTGGGTTACTCACGAGGTCTGTAGCTGGTGGTGTGCTGTGGCAGGAAAGACTTGGAAAAAATTATATTAAGTGAAGAAAGCCAGGCCCAAAAAAACATAGGGCCCATGATTTCCCTTGTTTGCAATAACTAGTATATGTCTGAGACAAGCAGGAAAGGTCAGATAAATTGATGTTAGGTGAAAGGAACTCCAAGATAAGGATTCAAATATTTTTGCTTTCATGCAATTGTTTCTAACATATTTATAAGGTGATTTGTTTGTTGCTTGGTATGGCCTTCCCTCATGGTATAACACCTGGTTTCACTGTATTTGATGGTTTAATTTGTGAAGGAGAAAGGAGAAAATTGTATTTAATGGTGAAAAAAAAAAAGCCATTCCCTCTTAACTCAGGAACAAGACAAGGATGTCCACTCTCTCCACTTCTCTTCAATCTAGTATTAGAATGCCTAGCTACAGCAATAAGACAAGATGCAAACATAAAGGGGATCCAAATAGGAAAGGAAGAAATAAAAGTATCTCTCTTTGTAGATGACATAATCTTGTACATAAAGAATCCCATACACTCCACTCCCAAATTACTCAAGCTGATTCAAAACTTTGGCAAAGTAGCAGGGTATAAAATTAACCCCCCAAAATCAATGGCTTTTCTGTATGCCAACAATAAGAAAAGTGTGGCTGAAATTAGGAAAGCAACTCTATTTGTAATAGCGCCACAAAAAATAAAATACCTAGGAATTAACTTAACCAAAGAAGTGAAAGACCTCGATGATGAAAACTTTAAAAGCTTGAAAAAGGAAATCAAAACAGAACTTTAAAAAATGGGAAAATCTCCCATGCTCCTGGATTGGAAAGATTAACATCGTAAAAATGGCAATACTTCCCAAGGCTATCTACAAATTCAATGCGATACCTATCAAAATTCCAACCTCATTCTTCAAGGAAATAGAAGAGGCAATCCAAAAATTCATATGGAACAATAAAAGACCCCCAATAGCAAAAATGCTCCTCAACGGAAAGAACACTGCTGGAGGAATATCAATACCAAACTTCAAACTCTACTATAAAGCCATAGTAATCAAAACAGCTTGGTATTGGCACAAGAAAAGACCTCAGGACCAATGGAATAGTATTGAAAACCCAGAAATTAACTTACAGACCTATAGCCATCTAATCTTTGATAAGGGAGCTAAAAAAATAGAATGGAAGAAAGACAGCCTCTTCAGTAAATGGTGCTGGCAAAATTGGTTAACTACTTGTACAAAGTTAAGCTAGATCCTTATATATCACCCTGCACCAGAATCAACTCCAAATGGATCAAAGACCTTGAAGTCAAAGCAGACACTCTGAAAACATTACAGGATGGAATAGGAGAAACCCTAGGTTTCCTTGGCGCAGGCCGAAATTTTGTTAATAGAGACCCGGAAACAAAATAAATCAAAGAAAGGTTGGACAAATGGGATTGCATGAAGTTGCAGAGCTTCTGCATGGCAAAGGACATAGCTAACAAGATCAATAGAAAGCCTAAGGATTGGGAGAAGATCTTCACTAGCCATACAACGGACAAGGGTCTCATATCTAAAATATACTTGGGACTCAAAAAATTAAATCCCCCTGCAACAAATCCTCAAAGAAACAAATGCCCTATAAATAAGTGGGCTAAAGACTTAAAGAGAAACTTCTCTGAAGAAGAAAGAAGGATGGCCAATAGACACATGAAGAAATGCTCAACCGCCCTAGCCATAAAAGAAATGCAAATCAAAACTACATTAAGATACCACCTCAAACCAGTTAGAATGGCAAAAATCAAGAACTCTAATAACAATCGATATTGGAGTGGATGTGGACAGAAGGGAACCTTACTTCGTTGTTGGTGAGCTAAGATATGGAACCAACCCAGATGCCCCTCAGTAGATGAATGGATCAAGAAAATATGGTATATATACACAATGGAATTCTATACCTCCATCAGAAAGAATGGCATTGCCCCATTTTTTAGGAAATGGAAAGACTTGGAAAAAATTATATTAAGTGAAGTAAGCCAAGACCAAAGAAACAGGTCCCATGGTTTCCCTAATTTGCAATATCTCGTATATGTATGAATCAAGCAGAAAATTTCAGATAAGGTGATGTTAGGAAAATAAACCCTAAGATATGTATTTAAATGTTTTTTTCTTTCATGCATTTTGTTTCTAACGCATTTATGAGATTATTTCTTTGTTGCTTTGTATGTCCCTCCCCCACAGTATAACCCCTGCTTTCACTATGTGGTGTCGATATAATTTGTGCAGTGGAAGGGGAAACACAACTCCCTTAAATAAGGATACAGGTGGACCCGTTGCAACAATGAGAAGTACAAGTTGTCATGTCGAAAATGAACTTTTCAACTTCGGTGGGGGGTGAGGATTGGGTGGGAGAGATGCTGGGAAGGGATGGGAAAGGGACACACAAGACTATCTGCTAGTAGCAGATGGTGTGTACCCAATCCCAGAGATAGACAAGTGCTTGAGGGGCAAGGGCAGAATTTCCTCCATGGCCTATAGTCACATCACCTCCCTGTGTTAGGATCAAGATTAAGGAATGAATATTATGTTGTCCCTTTCCTATTTACATTTCCTTCTGGGCTACTCTGGTGCTGATTGCACTCTCTAATGGAAATAGTTTTGACCATGGAGGCTCGATCAGTGGTGATAAAAGAGTTTTTATTGGAATGCTAGTGTTGTACAGGTGGCTAATTTCAAAGACCTGCAGCCAGCAAATACACAACACAGGAAACAGACCACAGAGGAAACAAAGGACAAAAACAATATAACAAACCAATTCAGCTCCAATGGATTGCTGAATGAATTTGGATGCCATGTTGACCAGAGAACAGCCAGGAGACAGGAGACAGGACATGAACATGGAGACATATGACATGGTGTAATGGCACCTGAGCTGGTCCACACATGAATCGGGTCAGTACATGGGGAGAGTCAAGGAAACTCCCAGTCCCAGGCACTGAAATGACAGAGTTAAAAACCTACCAGCCAGATGTCTACCCAGAATTTAAAATTCTGCCATTACCAGTCTATTGTCTTACTAGAAACTTTTATACATTCTGTGTATTTTTCTTGTTCGATAATGTTTGTATTTTTTGGACTAAAACTTTTCAGTAGTTTTGTCGGATATGTATGGTGGAGGTTTATTCTTTTAATTGCACCACTCTGGAAGTATTTTCGTGCATTTGTCCTTTATCATTCACTTGTGAAAAATACCTTAGCAAGATACAGTAATCTTGGTGGATAAAATGCATTTTTTTCAGTACTGTAAGGACTTCCTAAGGACTTCTACCATGCCCTGCTGGTATGTATGTATTATATTTAGGAGTCAACTGTTAGAGGAACAGGGGCACACCTAAGTGTTATGAGTTCCATTTCTCTCCTATTCTAGAGAATCTTCCATACAAAATTCACTTTTGACAGCTTGATCATACAATAGCTTGCTATAGATGTGTAGATGTCATTGACAAAAATTTGATTAGCATTTTATGTTTTTGTATCTTAGTATATATTTTTATCCTTGTGTACATAGAATTTTAAATACTGTCATTACTTATTAGAACAAGCATTTTAACTTGTTGGCATCCTCAACCATTTATTGAATCCACAAAACACTAATATTTACTATTATATATACTGTTGTCAACTTTTGACAAAACTTCTTTCACATGTCCTTATCCTTGCTTTCAGTTTAGTCAACCATATTTACATGTTTGATTAGACTTCCTTCAAGGTAATTATTTTCTTCTGTATAGAAGATACCACTAACCTAACTGCAATAAGTTGAGAAATTTTAAATGTACATATATATTTATATACATATAAATATATATACACTATATATTGAAAAAGTTCATATTCTCATTTGAATTTTGATGTTCCCACTATTGTTTCTTTCTTTGAACAATTCATCTTTACTTCCTCATATTAATTTCCTTAAAATGTGCACACATACATACATAGGAATGAATGCACAAACATGACAGAATAGAAACAAATGTACTTTAATACTTTTTAGTCCTGTTTTCTTTTCTAACCACTATCTCAATCTAAAAATATTGTGAAGGTAATAGTTATTACTGCCTTTTATCATAGTGGCCTTGGAACTGGGATTAAATGTAGAGTTTGCTCACAATTCTTTCCTCATCCCTCAGGTTGGATGTCCCGCTGTTAAGAATGAATTACTTAGAGTTGAATGTATCCCTTTGTCTGTGTTACATGAATGAAAATACATTTCCCCCACCTAATATTTAAACTCTTGTTCTGGTTGATATTTCAGGAAGTGTTGTTCACTATTTTGGGTGTGTGAGCAGAGCTTGCTATAGAATCATATCTAAATGACACTTTGCTCCTGAAAGATGTTCTTAAATTGAAAATTTGTTAGCCTGACCTCCCATACAACCACATACCCTAAACTGATTGACTCAAACCCAAGTTTTAATTTTATTTTTTTTAATTCCCTGGCTTGAACACAGGACTTGAGTGTTGTCCTTGAGCCTCTTTGTACTCAAAGCTAGCATTCTACTACTTGAAACAAGGCATCTCTTCTGGCTTTGAGTGGTAAATTGGAGGTTAATATCCCACGGGGACTTTCCTACTTGTGCTGACTTTGAACCATGATAGATAGATCTCAGACTTCTGAGTAGTTAGGATTACAAGCGTGAAACACTGGTGCCCAGCAAAACAAAAGTTTTTTCACACACATGGAAATTGTTACTCTGAGATAAAGACAACTGAATACTTGATGTCTCATGAAAGTCTATTCCATATTTAAGGGACAGGTTTGTACTGTGGTGCATGTGGAAGTGGGGATAAAGCAAGCTCTCTCATGGCTTAAGTAAGTTTCTGAATCTCATTGATAACAAATTCCATTCATGTCCTTACTTATTCCTATTTACAAACATAAGTACAATATTTGCATTCCATCCTGATTAGGGTAATATTTTAACATATTCATTGGCAGAGAAATAAGCATTCAGTCCATCAAAATCTTAAGTTTTTAAAAACTCCTCAAAATTCTATGCTTATTATGTAGGCTTATTTTCAAGAACTACAATTTGTTTTGGGCTTGGATTTTACTATTGAGATTTTTTTAAAAACATGATCTTTTACATAACTTGATTCTGGGATTTGATATATATGAGGTTCAATATGGAAGTTGGACCACATTTACAGATCCCTTCATTTGCCTCTTTAGGAAGTTCGAGATCCCAAACTACTCTTGTATGAAAGACTAAGTCTATAGCATTTACAGATTCATCAGGATTAAAATCTTCCCAGACTTGGACACTACTGGACTTCTACAAGATTCCATAGGTGAAAGTAGGACAAGTGAGGAGATACTTTAAAATGTCTAACTTGGTGCCCTTTCAGGTATTAGAAAAGAATGAAAGGAGGCTGAGAAAATGCCATCGCCACTAAGATGCAGCCTGCAACAACAGCAGTTAAGCTGGGAAAGTTTGACTTAGAATGTTTATCAGACCTGAGCCTTTGCTCCTCTCCCCCAGTTTGCCTGACAGCTAACCATACACGTCTGCATGATGCCTCAGGTTGACCACCTCCACAGCCCTTGCAGGCTGGACGCTGGCCTACAGCCAGGATTACAAGGAAAGCTAGCTGAACAGATATTTCAAGGAATTATTCTTTTTTCTGGAGTAGTTGGATTTATCTATGTGTACATGGCTGAACAGTTTAGATGGAATATATAACTATAAACTATATAGTTGGCCGGATTGGCTTTTCTGTGTTTGCTGACATTTCTTCCATGGCCCATCTACAAATGACATCCCCTCACAACTAAGGAACAGAAGACAAGAAAAATGGGATAGAAAAATTAAGAGGCATGCTAAAATAATTGATTGGGGTTTTCATGAGAACACATACTTTTGTTTTCTCTGAGGTGATCTAAATTGATATCATAACCAAATTATGAGATTAAAACTTCCTATGCTCATAAACAAAGTTGCATGTAGATATAGTTTTCTTTATATTTCAAAGACAGTTAGAAATAACTCAGTTGTGTTTGACTAATACATATTTTAAACAAACTCTTCATTATCTTGTTATGAAATGGAAAACTAAACACAAGTATACAATGTTTCTTCCAGGTATAAATAATAAATGCCTCATAAATGACAGCAAAAAAAAAAGAAAAAAGATGAAAGGGAAAGGTATTTAGGAACTTATCAAATTTTGTGATATCCAAGAGTGCATTCAGCCAAGCTCTGGTGGCTCACTCTTGTAATCCTAGCTACTCAGGAGGCTGAGACCTGAGGATCACAGTTAAATGCCAGCCCGGGGAAGACAGACCATGAGACTCTTAGCTCCAATAAATCACAAGAAAAACAAAAGTGGCACTGTGGCTCAAGCAGGAGAGTGCTAGCATGGAGCTAAAAAGCACAAGGACAGCCCAGTGTTCAAGCCCCACAACTGACAAAAAAAGTATGCATTCAAAGATAATGGGATATCTATAATATAATTAGCTTGGAAAAGGGAAAGGAAAAGTTACTGCAGATTTCAGGTTTATTTAGAGTTTTAAGCCTTATCAATAATTTCCTTTAAGAACTGGGAAGTTGAAAACGACTTTAGAATAAGAAAATATGTTAAGCTGGGTGGTTCACATGTGTTAATCCTAGCTACTCAGCAAAATTATCTATAATTAACAATGAAAATGCAGGAAATAATTTGTATTTCAAGGAGTAAATGCTAGCCTTGAAGCAAAAACAAAAAAAAATGAATGAGGCTCTCAGGTTGTGAAACTGAACTAGCACACGCACACGCACACACACATTCACACATTCACACACACACACACACACACACACACACACACACACACACAAACATGCATGCTCATGTGCAAGGTATGTTGAAGTAAATCAGTCTCAGAAAGAGAAATGGGGTCTGTGTCCCCAAAAGAAAAAAGTAAAACACACATATCCATTGTCATGTATATCTGATCAAGCTGCCTAAAGTAGAGTACACATAGAAGTAAAATTTTATGGTGTAACCTCTTTGACCAACTAACAGTATCAAATGTGAACAGTACAAAGATGAATCATATATTGTCTCAGTGGGGTAGGTGTTAAAGAAGAATTGAAAAGTGGCAAAGGAATAGGGAGTCGATGGTTGAGAAAATACTATGTTAAGATTCAATGTACATATGTGAAAATGGAACTAGGAAAGAAAAGGGATGGGTGGTGTTTGTATAGATTGGAGCAGTTGAAGGAAACTGTAACAAAGTCCAAGAGATATTGTCCAAACCAATTGATACATTGTACAACTGTTTAAGAAATTTATCCATGGGGCCTATAATCCTAATTACTCAGTTGGTTAAGAACTGAGGATTGTGGTTTGAAGGCAGTCATGGCAGAAAAGTTCATGAGACTCTTATCTCCAACAAACTACTGAGAATAGGCTAGAAATGGTGCTGTGGCTTAAGTTTTACAGGACTAACCTTCATCACAGAGAGATTCTGAAACAGCACTCAGATCTTGAATTAAAATGACAGGACAGGCACAAAAAAAGAAAAAAATAAACAAACAAAAAACAAAAAAATCTTAATTTTTATATTTTTGAAAATTACAAGAAAAATCAATGTTCCACCTACTTCAAGTAGTTATATAATATACATTATTACAACGATTATGGTGGATAGAAATTTTCTCATTTATGTAGCATCCAATGTTCATTCCCGTTAGCTTATTTTGGAGCTTTTGATTACACCCTGAACAACAATAAGTTTCCTGTTCTCTATCGGATTGCTTGAGAGGACACACCAATAGCCACTGCTCTGGTATCGTTATTGCTTCACTTCAGCTGATTGGGACTGTTAATAATACAAGATGAGAATGGTTTGAGGATTCTTCATGAATTGAAAGAAGAGATGACTAAGAAATGAATTTGTGTAGCCTTTGCAATAGAAAGAACTCCTAAACAATGCCATTTCATAAATATTCAAAATTATGGAATGTTATATCCAGATTAATACATCTTCAGCAAATATCCTCATTATATATGGGAATAATGAATCCCTGTTGGACTAAACAGTGTGTTTTGAGCAATTTTTAATAAAAGGCAAAGTTTGCATTGTGAACTCACATTGGGATTTAATGATGAGAAGGAAGTATTTCATGCTAGATTGATTTCATGTACCTCATTTTTTGCACCATCACCCAGATATTTCTGGATTCAGAGATTTTCTTAAGACAGTTATTCCTTCCAAATACCCAGAAATTGTTTTTCCTTCCTGGGCTATGGTTTCTCTTTTTTGATTGTTCAGATTCTAAGTCTGACTAATGTTTGAGAAATGTCCTCCTGATAACTCCTTTGACTGGTTACCTAGGCATATTTTTGACATGACTATGTGTGGACACAGTTACAATATATACAATGCTGTTCATGCTGTGGCGTAGGCTCTCCATGAGATGATTATTTATCAAACAATACAAACAATGGGAAACAGAAAAGGGAGAGTTCCTTTCCCTGCAAATATAAGGCCTTCTTTTTTGGATGGTACACACTTAGAGAAAAGTCACTTCCTAGAGAGGTTTCTTAGTGTGTAAAATTAAAAACTTAAGGTATTTTTCCAAAACCTAACAAATTATAATTATTTAAATTTCTGTGAGGTACTCTAGATATGGGTTCATGTGCTTAAGTAAAAACAGAACAGTTACAAGGACAAAATGTATTCGACCTTTCCATAATTCCTTTTAGTTACAAATAAGCTCAACATGCCCATAGGTTATGTTTTGAAAAGTAAAAATTCACCCTTTTCCTATGAGTTTCATAAGTATAAACCAAGCACAACCTGCTAAAACTAATTATCTATACTTTTCAAAAGTGATCTAGATTTGTTCTATGTATTAAAATTTTTACAAATCTCACACTGTATACATTAGTTATTGTAGAAAAATACAGCTGTGAATAGTCTCATTCATGATTCTTTACATGGAATTGGCTTTTCTTGAAGAGAACCTTTTTTACTTCTTTGCTGAGTGACCAGGAATTCAAAGGTTTATTTTGATTATTCTCCCTAGAATTTCTTCTTTTTTTATTAATATGTCTTTTTGATTGTTAAAATATCATACAGAGGGGTTACAACTACATGAGCAAGGAAATGAATACATTTCTTATCAAGTATTGTTGACTCCTGCTTAGTTTCCCCTTACCATCCCTGTCCCCCATTTCCCCCCACCTCCCCGCTAAAGTTGTAAAGATTTTTTTCCACAGAACATCTTGTACATCTCATTGTTGCAATGGGTCCACCTCTATCCCTATCTAAACAATTTGTTTTTTCACTTCCCATCCACAAATTATACCTACATCAAATCCAGTAAAAACAGGGGTTTGTGTACCGTGAGGGAGGGACATAAAAAGCAACAAAGAAATCATATTATAAACACATTAGAAATAATAGCAAGAAAGAAAAACTGACTGAGATGCCCCTCAGTAGATGAATGGATCAAGAAAATATTATACACACACACACACACAAATACACACACACACACACACACACACACACACACACACAATGGATTTCTATGCCTCCATCAGAAAGATGACATTGCCTTATTTGTTAGGAAATGGAAAGACTTGGAAAAAAATATTTTAAGTGAATTAAGCCAGGCCCAAAGAAACATAAGTCCCATGGTTTCCCTTATTTACAATAACTAATATATGTCTGAGAATAGTTGAAACAGTCAGACATGTTGATGTTAGGTAAAATGAACCCCAAGATAAGGACTCCTAGAATTTCTTACATAACAATTCATCACCGATCTGTGCTATTTTCAAATTATGAATCTGAAATTAAACACAATCAGATTTTCTGTTTTAACTCTGGGATGTACTTCAACATAAGATGGTGTAATTCTTTTAGCGGTACCCTTTCTGATGAACATACAATTTGACAATCCTGCTGGATATCAAGTGATTTTGCATGAGAGAAGTAAGTTAGAGGCAGAGTGTGACATTGTGAACCTTTGGAATTTTCCAGGTCTTCAACTTCAGGTAAAAGTAGGAAAGTTTTCTCTGTATACACTCCGTGGCATTAACTGTCTTTATCTGAAGATATATAGTGGGCCATTGGAACTAGAAAATGTGTTGGATCTAACTCTAATGATGCAAAATTCACCCTTAGAAGTTATACTTGTTTGTTTCTAGTAAATTACTCCTGTAATACAAGCAATTTAGATCACTGAGATAGTGATATGACTTAAAATCATTCCTAGCAGGGAAGCCTGTGAGATTCTATTTGCCAATTAATCACCAGAATCATGGAAATGGAGCTGTGGATCAAGTAAAACTCAATTACAAAGCCCAGTTCAAGCCTTAGTTTTGGCACACACACACACACACACACACACACACACACACACACACACACACACATACACACACACAAACATACACACACACAACCTTTATGCCCTATGTACTTAGAAACAACCTAGTATTGCACATTTAAGTATTTTTAACTTAAGAAAATGTATTAATTGACCACTAGATAGAAGATGAAGTAAATAAATTAACAGGGGTAGACACTGGTGGCTCGTGTTAGTTTAAAGCCCAAATGGACAGAAAGTTCTGTGAAACTCTTATCTCTATTAACTACCCCAAAGCTCAAGTAGGATTGGAGCTCAAGTGGTAGAGTGCTAACCTTGAGCAAAAAAAGCTCAAGGAGAGTGTCCAGACAGTGATTTTAAGCCCGAGGATCACTAACCAACACCCTCCAATACAAAGTTAGTTTGTTTCTGAATGTTTGTTTAGAATGTTATCATAAAATATAAACTGCTTTTTCCTTAGCAGGTTTCTATGCTGTAACAAAGCATCAGAGGATCACTTTATGTGTATTAACTATTTATTTTGCTGGCTTCTGTATATGTTCCATTCACTGCTATTTGGGCATATTTGGTGAGAAGAATCAGTGAAGAACACTGTATGAGAATATTCTCACAGCATGGCCACTGCATAAATACGAAGAAAATGAGATTAGACTGGGGCTTCATGTAATTGTCTAAAAACAGAGACATGTGATTTACCCTACACTCTACTTTTAAAGCTTCAAATAGAATTCTTCCTTGGTCCTCATCATGTCTCTGATGAGTAGGATACTGTGAATAATGACATGAATTCAGGAAAAGTGCATAGGGCTGGAGACTAGGATTTGTTTTCTCAGCACTAATCTCTACCATTTAAAAGTCTCTCACTTGTCAATAGTTCTTTGGTCTCGTTAGAGATCAAGGTTGTTATATGATGTGGAATCTATAACAGCATTGATGTAACTGTCTAGATTTATGCTTATAGAAATACTATGCTTATGGGAATGTGACTCAGTGGTAGAGTGCTTGCCTGGCATGCATGAGGCCCTGGGTTCACTCCTCAGTGCCACATAAACAAAAAAAATTAAAAACATTTTAAAAAATAAATACTATGCTTAATAATGCTATTCTTTGAAACATTGGAATTTTTGGGTAAAACGCTGAATATTAACTGGCACATACCAGATATTTCTAAGCTTCCTCATTTTGTCTGCAGTGCAAGTTTTGATCCTGTATTTGGGGAATCACATCAGGAGGGAAAGGCTGCCTGTTGATTTGATTGTACCCCTTGCTGAGAGTATAAGATGGCTAGTCTGACAGGTAATTGCATGATTTAGGTAGAAATACATTCTCTCTCCCCAAAAATCCCTGCTCCTTTCAATGCAAAAGTTATGTATTAGAATTGTAGCATCAGTATTTCTTTCCTCACTTATTAATTTAATTGTAACTATAGATGATACTGCTCCATGAAAAAGAATCACACAGTTTGAATTACTTGTAGGGTTATTTTTTCTACTCTGTTTTCTGTATGTTTATTCAACTACTCAGTAATATAAGTACCTTTGATTGTATTAAATTCAAGTCCTTTTTATGGACAAGGTCTCCATCTTCTTCAAAATTACCATTAGACTATAAAGAAAACAGACATCTTTCACATGTCAATTTCCTAGTGCTTAGAAATGTTCTTGAACAGAGCAAGTGCTTTGTGTTGGTTTTAGCATAAGGAGCAGTCAAAAGTGTTCTGTATAGTATGACTTTGGAGCCTCAGAGTGTGATTTGATTCTCTGTCCCAATGCATTACAGGTGACAAGGAGTGACAAATTCAACAACTGAAAGCATGGGCTACATAACTAATTAATATTGAACAGAAGCATACGGGAATTTTAATTTCAGCTGCATAATTTTGGATGAATGGTTTGAATAATACACACAACGCTGAGAATTATTATGGCAGTGCTTTGCGTTCAGAAAAATTATGGATTATGGATACTTTTGTATATTCATTTATTTTGTCATTCTTATACATCACTATGCTTCTTAATACTCAAATATATTTCATTAATATTTTCTACTTAACAACGTTCCATATTTCATACACTTATTAGTGTGTTTTCTATAATAGTTGTAGAGTTCTATTCATATATCTGCTTTTTGCCACATCTGTAAGTTTGTTTTGTTGGATCAGTCTCTCCCCATCCTCTCTGTTTCCTTTCCTCCTTCATTCTCTTTTTTTAATTAATAAGCTTTTTTTTTATTTTGAAAATATTGTACAGAGGGGTTACAATTACATGAGCAAGGTAATGAGTACATTTCTTATCAAGCATTGTTGCCTCCTACTTAATTTCCCCTTACCATCCCTGCCCTCCCAGCTCCTCCCTGACCCCAACTCCCGCCAAAGTTGCAAAGTTCGTTTTCTGACATAACATCTTGTACATCTCATTGTTGCAGTGGGTCCACCTGTATCCCTATTTAAACAATTTGTTTTTTCCCTTCCCCTCCCCAAATTATACCAACATCAAATACAGTGAAAACAGGGGTTATACCGTGGGGGAGGGAAATGCAAACCAACAAAAAGGGGAGGGACATGCAAAGCAACAAAAAACATCTTATAAATATGTTAGAAACAATAGCAAGAAAGAAAAACAATTTGAGTCCTTAGCTTGGGTTCATTTCAGCTAACATCAACTCTTTTTCCTCTACTTTCTCTAAATTGCTTTAGAATTTCAAGAATTGATTTATATCATTAAAATACACTTTAAATGTGTATCATGATGCATTGGATGTGTGGAGTTCTGTTTCACGAAAATATAGATTTACAATTGTTTGCTTATCCATGGTTGTATTTTTTTAAACATATTCTTGTTTAATACCTTTAAAATATTATACATACAAAATTATAGATGTATACTTTGTATGATACCAATAGATTCTACATCTCTTGATATTAAGTAAATATTCAATGTCCAATATTTTAATTGTATAAGAAATGCATTGTTCATTATTTAATGGACTAAATTTTCGGATTCTGTTCAAGATTTGACTATTTAAAACACATGGTCACCTAATGGCAGGTCTTCCTACCATCATCTATTGCTCATTGTGCATTTCCTCTGACAGTATTATTTATAATAAGTGAGTGATTGTGGGCTAACAATGGACTTCTATTGCTTTACTATTTTGTCGGTTGTGGGACTGGAACTCTGGGTCTGGGTACTCTCCATGAACTTTTCAGATCATGGCTAGCATTCTACTACTTGAGCCACAGTGCCACTTTGGTTTTTTGGTGGTTTATTGGAGATTAGATTTTCCGGAATTTTCCTGTGTGTGCTGGCTTTGAACCGCAATCCTCAGATCTTAGCCTCCTGAGTAGCCAGTTTTGCCAGCAGCACCTGGCTGTTTTGAATTGGAATTGGCAATTGAATTGAAAATATAACTATGTATTGAATTGGAAATATAACTATATTGGCAAAAATCTTTATATTTCTTTTCCTTTGAAATGGAATATTACCTAGCAAATATTTCTATATCATTAGTAATTGTATAAAAAGATGGTTAAAATACTTCAGTTTCTATTGAAGTTCAGGTTTGTCTTCTCTGGATTTTAATAATTGCATCAATAGATTGGATTAATGTTGCTATGTAAAACATTAATTACTCATTCAGTAGCAAACAATTAACTCTCATCCAAAAATGAATTCCCCACATGAATTCCACTATGCAAAATTCAGAGTACATTTTGTCAATCAGGAAAAGAGCAGATTATCAAATCTGAGTTAGAAAAAAGAGACTAGCGATGATGATTAAGACATTCTGTCAATATTGTGCAAATATTATAGTCAATTGTAGAGAAGACATTGGTGTTGACATTGGTGATAGCAAGGCAATGAAAGAAGATATTCAAATGCTTGCTACCCACTTAAATGAGGGGTAATGAGATGAACAGAGCATTCAAATTGGTAGCAAGTATCCCAGGGAAGTACATATTAAATATACACATAATAATTTATGCATGTATAGTTAGTATTCACTAGTGGGGCAGAGGTTTGGGTGGCATGAGTTCCTAAGAGCTCCACAGAATGATGTCTTCAGGCATTTGCTCTATTTAACTTCAGGTTAGGCACAAAAAGAGTATATACTGTTACTATCATAGTACAATGGTGTCACCTAGTTTGACTATTCAGTTTCTCCAGGAAAGATACAGAAATCCATCCTTTCATGGACACACACACACACACACACACACACACACACACACACACACAAATAGGAACACAAATGTGCACACTCACATACACACAAATGTAAAGGAACTAAAAACTAGTCATTTTTTTAGAGGCAGAGAATTAAGATCAAATGATATATATATACAATTCAGGCTGATAATAGAACTATAATTTTTCATGTGCACTAGTGGCTCACATGTAATCCTAGCTGTTCAGGAAGCTGAGATCTAAGAATCATGGTTCAAAGCCAGCCCTGGCAGGATATCCATGAGACACTTACCTACAATAGACCAATAGAGACTCAGAAGTGGAGCTGTTTCTGAAGGTGGTAGAGTGCTAGCCTTGACCAAAAAAGAGCACAGGACAGTGTATCTGTCCTGAGTTAAAGACTCACCACAGAGAAGCAGTGTGTTTCTTCAGCTTAAATCTCTTTAAATAATCATAGATAAATCTAATGTGTCTTGAACTGCTGAATGCAGAGAGAAAACAAATTTGAAAATACCAAGAAGGTTTGGTAGTATATTTATTAGACACTAAAAACAACAAAATATATACCAAAGGATAGTGGTGCTGGAGGTTTGCCCTGGCTTTGAGCTGCACAACTTCTGATATTATTGCTTATAGATCCTTAATCTACTTGCTTGTTATTAGTTGATGTCAAAGAAAAACTCTGTTAGGACCACTGAATAACTACAACTCTGTTAGCCAAGGTGTGTTGTCACATTGGTTGCTTCTCATCCATTATTTTAGATTCAAAGTATTTCAATTCAATGAAAAGTATTTCCTATCAGATCAGTATCACATACTTCAGAACCAGGAATTTTAAGCCAGGCACACAGTTTTTAAGAGAACTTGTACCTCTGTACAAAATCTGCTGTTCAAATGAAGACTACAACACATAAATATGTTTCATAGAGGATGGTTGGTGAAAGTGAATGGTACCATTATGGATTAGCCACTTATTCTTCAAGCAAAGAGATCAATGATGTCTACATTTAAGTTGTGTTACCCAATTTTGAAGAAAAACACAACAGAAGTTTTATTGACAAAATAAAAATACCAAGAAGCAATGAAAAGTTGAATTAATGCCACAGCAGATAATTCATGAGGACTGAAAGTAAAAAGTGACACAGGATAAGACATCTTTCCTGGCATAAATCATTAATGCCTTAAAATGGAAGAACACCTCTGGGCACCAGTATATCATGCCTACTACTTATTAGGTCGAGATCTGAGGATCATAGCTCAAAGTTAGCTTGGGCAAGAAATCCCATGAGATTCTGCCCTCCAGTTAACCCACACACACAAAAAAAGAGCCAGAAGTGCTGTTGTGGCTCAGGTGTTAAAACACTAGACTTGGGGCTGGGAAGGTGGCTCAGTGGTAGAGTGCTTGCCTTGCATGCCTGAGGCCCTGGGTTCGATTCCTCAGCACCACATTAAGCAAAAAGAAAAAAGCCGGAAGTGGCGCTGTGGCTCAAGTGGTAGAGCGCTAGCCTTGAGCTGAAGAGCTGAGGGACAGCGCCCAGGCCCAGAGTTCAGGCCCCACGACCGGACCAAAAAAAAAAAAACAAAAAACAAAAAACAAAAATCAAAAAAAAAAAAAAAACACTAGACTTGAGCACAAAAGCTTAAGGACAGTGCCCAGGTCCTAAATTCAAGGCCTGTAACCTTCACAAATACACACACACACACACACACACACACACACACACACACACACACACACACAAACTAGTAAAAGTGAAACCCACTCCCACAATCAGCAGGAAGGGGCTAATCTTTCCCTTAGTCTTCCCTTTTGATTCATGTAATAAGCCTTGTTTCCCATTAGGTTGCTAGTTATTTTTTCTGGTCTTCTTTTGATTAATAAAAGTGACACATATGGATGATTTTCTGCTTGAAAAGATACAAAACTCTTTGAAACAAGTAGCCAAGAAAAAGATCTTTACCCATCATACTTACAATCTAGAAGTAAATACGGTATGCTTACTTCTATTTGAGGACCATGGCACACTCTACTGGTGTTTCTTAATCAAGCTGTTTGGTGTAACACCTGAAAAATCTAGTTTCACCTCTTCTGCCTCAGTCCTTCTCCTTTAGTTGAAGGAAAAAGATAGAGTGGATTTTCTCTTCTTTCTCCAATGTGATAACCTGCCCCTCTAAAAGTATAACTGTAACACTGTCTTCTCAGATGCATGAGGTGAAAAGGCTTTGTAAAATGCAAAGAACTTTGGGAAGAAATTTGTTATACTGCACTGATAGATACCATCTTGAAAATACATCGCACTTCCTTATCTCCCACATTTTAGTTATGGTCAATTTTCAGAAAGACTTTTCTAAGAACATTGCTTTTAGAGGTACTAATACCTTGGAATGTAAGAAAGAGTTGCATCACATTTGTACTAGAAAAAACAGTTTATTGACCAAGATCACTTCATTTGCTTGACTTTCTAATATATACTCTTTCAATTGTATATTCTTAAAGGTTGCAACACAGAGACTTAAACAACCCTATTTTTAAATAAAAAGCTGTACCATGTACTCACACTGATATACAGAGAAAATTCCTTGAATTCTGACACTGTGGAAAAGACAGTAAAGAGACCAGATTGAAACTGTAGAGTTTTGCCTATGTTCTGCTATAAAACAAACAGATTTCCCAAATGCCTAACCAACTCAGAAATTTCTAAAACAAAAGATTACTACACTTGAAAATAGTGAATCTGATATCTAAACTTTTGCCATTTTGTTATCCAAAACTCTATTCTAAAATGAAAATGATGGAATAAAATATGAAAATGCAATGTAAAGATAATTTCAGACACAACACTGATTAGACAAACCTTTTTCTCAACTGTCGGAAGTGTAATGAAAGGGATTATATGAACCATAGCACGCAAATAATCCTTAAAACCAAGGGGAAAGAATGTAAGTATTTACATATCAACAAATAATTAGAGATCATCAAAAAGACCACAGAGAAATTATGTCTGTATAAAAATCACTTAATGAAGTCATGACTATAGTTGCTGAATGGGGCAGTAGAGAAAGAGGCAATAAAATCACTCATGCAGATTGAAAAACAACTATAACACATAAAAAGAGTGGAATTAAACAGTTTAGAGAAAAACATAAAATGATTAGACTATATTTCCAGATGTCACATTATAAGAATGGTTAAAGGGAATTATCTAGAGAATAGGACAAAACATGTTAAGAACTCTGATTACACAAATATGCAGTGTTAAGAATAATTACACAAATTTGGAACAAAAATTCAACTTTCTATGTTCAAATTTGGTCTCCCAGAAAATATTTTTGATATTATGGATATATCACCAATGTAGTTAAGAGTTTATAGATAATGGTACTATAAAGTGAGTGATTTCAATTGTTTATATTATGGATACCTTGAGTTGGGAACATGCTAAGATATGTGCACTGCTAATGAACAGTAAAATGTAATCGGAAGACTATTTAGATGAGTTTAAATATATTTCAGTAAGTGGGAAATCACAAAAATGCACAAAAATATACTTTATTTCCTAAGGGGGCAGAGAAAACCTATAAAGCACCAAATTAAATGAGTAGACAAAAAGCTTAAGAAGTTTATTTGCAAGGACCACACAAATAGAAAACTTACAGATATGCATACATTTATCAGTAGATAAATGATCAGTTTTAGTAGCAATTATCAAATGCAATAATTAAAACACAGCCACAGTGAATTGGATGGCCAGGACCAACTTTTGTGGCTATACAAGAAAGTACATTTGAATAAAAAGGTACAAGATTTGGAATAGAAAATAATTTCTACAACTCCTAGAATCTTAGCTATTCATGAATAGCTCAGGGTCACAATTAAAATACAAAGGGGACAAATATGTCCATGAGACTTTCTAGGCTTCTTTAGCTAGGGTTGTGACTAAATAGAACAATGGCTTTGACAAAAAGCAGCTCATTTATGGAGCCCAGGCCTTGAGTTCAAGTCCAGGAACAGCACAAAATGAAAAAGAAAGGTATGGAGGAAGGGAGGGAGGAAGAAAATAGAAGGAAGAAAGGAATGAAGGAAGGAAGAAAGGAAGCAGGGAGGGAAGAAAAGATAGATCATTTCCAGATATCTATGTGGATGTTCAAAATTTGGGCTGGCTGCTATTCTTGGATGCTTTGCAGGCTCAGGGAATGGGCCATCTGTGGGAATGACTTGCAGAATTAAGGTAAAAAGGTGCGGAATCCATTGAGTTGTTTGCCAACCATTTGAATGAGGAACAGGGCTGTGGGAATCAGGCCTATGATCCTATCACCTTCGAGTTTCTTCAGAAGGTGCCCGGGTGCTGGGTGTGGGTCAGTAATCCCAGCAGAAGCTGCTGTCTGATTGAAAGGTATGTGTTGGACAGTGGGGTCAGGTTAAATTCATGCCAAGGGACCAGAAATTAGTACCAGAATCTTGAAGCTTGCAGTCAGTGCCTGGCTCTGATGAGATTCAGAGAGTCCTGCACACAAGGTCCATGTCTGGTACACCAGGATGAGCATCAGGACCCCATCCATGCTCTAGCATCTAACCTTGCAAAGCCTACTGAGCAACCACTCCTTTGTCATTTCAGCCCTGGAGAATCTACCATTGCTATTATTCCCTACTCTTTATGGAGGGCTGTGTCCAGGGCCACTCAGAGGTGCTGAAGGCCACGGTGTAGGCCTGGCCCTTCCTCTTCTTTCCCTTGAGGGATCTGGCAGAATCACCAAACCTGGAGGCCTTCAAAGGGCTTGATCTCCTAGTGTCCTCAATGGGTTCGATCTCCTAATTGTCAAGAAGGAGCACCCCATTGGGTGGAAACAGCAAGTGCTGTTTGTGGCAATTTGTGGCAATTGCAACTTGAGATAAGGATTTAGAATTATCATTCCATGGCACGAATATCTTCTCTGGAAGTCCTGACTGAAAGGTCAACAGAGAGTCACCTTTCAGCTGGGACTGAAGAACAGCCTTTGATCCTCTCCATTAACCTGACTATCGAAGATGGCACCCAGGATGAATTCCAAACCTATCTCCGCTAGTGGGCCAGGAAGTGGAAAGAAGGAGTCCAACTGTGCTCAACCAAGCTTCAGATTCTGTCTGGCTCCTCTACAAAATCCGGAAGGCTCTGCATGAGGTGAGCCTTGACTCCATCACTGAACTTGTGTTGAACAATTTCTGGTGTCCAGAAACCATGAGAAAATTTTCTCCTTCCCGGGGTCAGACAAAGAACCTTTGCCTATTCTTCTCCAAGATAAGTGGCAAATTCTACACTTCCAGCTTCAGTAATCTCTCATATTTCTGCAAATACATGGCGCATCTGGGGCAGCCTCAGCATCTCCAGGAGTTTCCTGTGCAGGATATCTTTGTCCTGTATGGATGGCTACCCTCCATCCTCAGGAACCCGACGACTTTGAACACCTTTACTTTGAGTTCATGTTCACTGAAGGAAGCCAATGTGAAGTCCTTGTGCCAGTGTCCCTGTGCCAGGCAGCTCAAGCACCTGTATATGAGGAGTTTGTGCATGGGCTGTTTCAATCCTGAGTCCCTGTGAGCCCTGCTGGAGCAAGTGACCGGCACCATGGAGATCCTGGCCTTGGAGCACTGTGACATCACTGAACCCCAGCTCTTGACAATCCTGCCCTCCCTAAGCCAATGCTCCCAGCTGCATTTCCTCAGCTTCTATGGAAATTGCATCTCCACAGCCACCCTGAACAACCTACTGTACCACACAGCCAGGCGAGGCCATTTAAGCGAGGGCCCCACCTTACCCCACTGGAGAGCTACTGCCCTCCACAGTGGGGCCTAGGGAACCTTGACGCCTACAGATTTGCCCAGGTTCAGGCTCAGTTGGCACAGGTCTTGAGAGAGAGGGGGCCAAACCAGAAGGTCCAGATCTGTACCAATTTCTGTCATCACTGGCCAAAATGCCAATTATATAGCCTGGAGCCCCATGGCTACTAGCAGCTCACCCCCGAGGGTCTTCCTAGCCTTCTGCTCTGCTTATGTAGTCACATGCATCTTCTAGAATCTCTTGTCGGCATCACAGAGGAAACCGAAGACACAAGTTCATTTTCCATGGAGCACACCCTGCATTCTTCTGTGCGGGTGGAAGAGACTGGGTGTCTTTTCCTGAACTTCCTAGCTATCAAACCCCTGGACTTCTCATCCCAGTAGGCATCTATGTGTCCTGTGTACACAATATTAGGAAGCTGGAGTGGTCTCTGCCTGGTAAGAACTGGAACATGATCCTGTTCCTAAATGTTTGTAAGCAAACCTACAAGTGCTGCGGCAATCCCTCAAGATCTTTCATTTACTGTATCACTCCCTTAATAAAACAAAAATAAAGGAAAAGCATGAATAGAATTGTGTCATTTCTAAGCACCAATGAATGAAACTATTTTTGGTGTTGAGAATCCTAGCTACTCTACTAGTCTGAGATCTGAGCATCATAGTTCAAAGCTAGCCTGGGCAAGAAAGTGTCTGAGATTCTCATTTCTAGTGAATCACCAAAAAATGCTGAAGTGGAGCTGTGGTTTAAGTAGTGGCATGCTGGTATTGTGCATTAATGCTCAAGGACAACTCCCAGGAAGTCAAGTTCAAGACCCAGAATTGGTACAACCCAACTACCATCAAATATACCCATGATCAAGATATGGATCCAATTTTAGAGAAAATGGAGTGGGTGGGGAAATTCAATATCAAATACCAAACGACATCCATGAAAACAAGAGAACTTTTTTCCAAAGTATTTTGTGATGAGCGTCCTAGTTACTCAGCTAGTCTAGGGTCTGAGGATCACAATTGAAATCCAGGCAGGGAAGGAAGGTCTGTGAGACTCTCTTCTCTATTCAATCACCAGATACACTCTTAGTTGTCCTATAGCTTAAATGTTAGAGTGCTTGCTTTGTACATAAAAGCTCATGGACACAATAATGGAATATAAGGTGTATGAACCCTACAAACATGTTTGTGAGAATAAGTATCAGTATCCCACAGTGATGTAAAACGTTTGAAATTTATGTATTCACTTAATCTATATAAAGAAAAAAAAAAAACTAAAGGGTATCACTACAGACCCTGAATTTAAGCCCCAATGTTGACACAAAAACAAAAGCAAAATAATGCCATGATCACACTCAAATATAAATATATCCAATCTTAGAGAAATTTATAAGTAATTTTCAAAGTCAAATGTTATAAGACATTACATGTAACAAAAGTATTTCTGCTTCTACAGCATATTTTTGGATGATAATTTTCAGTATGTAAATGTGGTTTGTGGTTGATCAGACATGTCTTAAAACTTCAGGCTCACTTCAATTTGTTTTTCTATAAGGAGTATTAACTCTGTGTCCACCCAGGCATGCCAAAAATAAAGAATGAAAATATATGACCTTCCGTATCCTTCCATGAAGAACTATAAAGTAAAGTATGTGACATCACCTTCCTATGATGGTAACAGAGTTTCACTGGTTTTTTTTTTTTTTTTTGCTTCAAATCAAAATAAACTAATCAAAGCGTGGGGACATCTTTATGGAGCTGTGAGGGAACTGAGACCACCCACACTTTGACCCATCATTGAATACCCATTATATGTACATAAAGTATTATATGTGTATATTTAATATGTATTACTCTGGGATATTTACTATCAGTTATGTGTGACCTGCTTAGCTCATGACTCCTTATTGAAGTGGGCATTTATCCATTGAATGTCATTTTGGGGGGGGGGGCGGTCGTGAGGCCTGAACTCTGGGCCTGGGTGCTGTCCCTCAGCTCTTCAGCTCAAGGATAGTGCACTACCACTTGAGCCAAAGCGCCTCTTCCGGCTTTTTCTCTTATGTGGTGCTGAGGAATTGAACCCAGGGCCTCATGCATTCAAGGCAAGTGCTCTACCACTGAGCCACCTTCCCAGCCCCTGAATGTCATATTTTTATTATTACTAATGTCAATACCAGAACTTCATCTCTACAATTGGCCATACTATTTGCATAACCTTGTCAGTTTGTGTAAAGAATCATCTCTTCTCTTTTTTTTCCCAGATTTATAACTTTTTTTTCCTTCCTGATGGCCTAAATGCACTTAGTTCTGCATAATGGATAGTTGGGGACCTCATGTGTCGCGACGAGTGTTAATGTGCAATCAGTGTTTAATTCACCAATAATAATCCAATTGTATTGAAGAAATTATTAAAATAAAGAAGAAAGATAACGTGAACTTTCTAGAAACTAATGTATTTTGACCATCTCTTGATAAAATACTAATAATTTAGAAATATTTGCAAAGTAGTATGCCTTATGAAAGGATAATAAAGAGTAATGTGGAATTTTGCCAATACTTCCAATTCAAAACTAAAGTCCATTGTTAGTATATAATCATTCTCTTAGTAGAAATTAAATATCATTGGACTCATTAATTGCATGTTGAAGGAAAACATTTATAGTACTCAGATATACTAAAAAATAGATTTTCACATAAAGCAATACAAATGCCAGAAGACAGAAAGGTGCAATAAACCAAAGGACAGGGCAGAAAGGCATGCCATTATGTGACCATTTGTCAGAAATAGTCATGTCTTTCTTTAAACATAGTATAAAACCCAATAGTTCAATCTGTTTCGAATAATGCATTTCTTATAAAATTAAAATAATAGAAATGTAAAAATTATTTGTTATCACATCAATTGGAAACATAAAAAGAAAAAGTATTTATAGACAGATAAAATGTATATAATTTTAAGTCAGGTGACAGTTGCTCACCCATGTAATCCTAGCTACTCAGGAGACTGAGATCTGAAGATCACTTTCAAAGCCAGCCCAGGCAGGAAAGTCTGTGACTCTTATCTCCAATAAACCACTTGAAAACCAGAAGTGGTGCTCTGGCTTAAGTGGTAGAGTGCTTGCCTTGAGCTGAAGAGTGCAGGGACAGGATTCAGGCCCAGACTTCAAGCCCAACAGACCGACAATAAAAGCATATTATTTTGTATATATAATATTTTTAAGGCTATAAAAAAAGAATTACTTGAAAAATACATCCAGCCATGGGTAAACAACCTACTATGAATCTTTACTTTTTAGCTATTACTTCATAAAGCTAATACATTATGGTATACAATTGAAGTGTATTTTTGTAGCTTATAAAATCCATTTTTGAAATTCTGAAACAACACAGAGAAAGCAGAGACAGAAGAGGAAGAAGAAAAGGAATAAAAGGAAAGACAGTGGGAATGAAATTGGACATGGGGAAGATGGATCTGACAAAATAGATTGAGGAATATGGAAAAAGGCAGATGTGTGAATGGAAATATATAACAATGAACCAAAATACATTCAACTAAGTATATGAAACCATGCACTTTTAAAAGTGTATAATATGAATGAATTGTGACTAAGAAGAATAGTGATATAAAGGCAGGCAGAAACTATATTTCAAAAATTAGGAAAATATGTATAAACTAAGCTACATAGAAAGTTTTGATCTGGTGGTCAAGGTTAAAAGCTAAATTGGACAGGAAATCAAAAAGAATATTAATTCCAGTTAACTATCACAGAGCAAAAATTAGAGTTCAATTGGTGAAACATTATCCTTATGCAATAAATAAATAAATAAATAAATATAAATAAATAAATAAATAAATAAATGGACTGTACCAGGCTTTAAGATCAATTCCCAGACAGACTAGCAGCAAAAAAACAAATTTAGGCAAATGCTTAAGAAAGCATAATTTGTAAACTAGAATCAATGAAAATACACTAGTGGAGATGATTAGATAAGTACTCAGTAAATAGAAATAAAAAAATAGAATGATATTCAAATTTACCTGGCTTTGGTTACAACTTGTGACTCAACCATTACTAGAAAAATGAGTGCGAATCACTTATTCATGGAATTCATTACAACAATATAAACTAATATCTGATGGAAAAAAGAATGTAGACCATCTACACATTTGGTCATCCATGTAAGTTCAATCATAAGAGGACTTATTTTTCATAATATGTGTTTTGTCCCAGAAGCCATGCAGAAAATTTCTATCTGGCCTTAACAAAATGATGTAGCAGTTGGGGGCAAAGATGCCACCCAGCAACTCTTACTGGAATCCAAGATGGAGAAAACCTCTGTAGCCACCCTGACTTTCCTTTTGTCACTGAGGTAGACAGGCAGGAATGTGAACCGGATACTACAGAACACCAGCATGCTGAAGGTTAGGAACTTGGCTTCATTGAAGGTGCCAGGCCAGAAAAAACATAATGAAGCTGGCCAGGGCCAGGGGAGCCCAAGTATCCCAAGACACAGTAAAAAGTGGTGAGGGAACCCTTGTTACACAGGATGAGCACATGGCCACATTTAGAGTGTATATCTGTGTAAGAGTAGGAAGGTGAAGTCTCCAGTCAGAGTACACAGAGAGGTACCTAGATCAGAGTACAGATAGGAATGGTGACGTTAGGAGCCCCTGATAGCAGCAGCCACCTCATGTTTCTCCCTAGAGAAGTGACCTTGAAGGCCAGATCCACATTTACAGTTTTGGCCAAGACAGCAGAAATAGATACTGTGAATGCAACTCCAAACGTGGTTTGCTGTGGAATGCAGGTGATTGTGTTGGAACAGCCATTAAAGAGCAAAGGAAAGTGAGAACAGAAGATGAGGGAGATGAGCAGGATGTACCTGAGAGCCTGGCTACTAGCTTTTTTTTTAATTGTGAAAATGCTGTACAGAGGGGTTGCAATTACATGGGCAAGATAATGAGAGATTACTAGCTTTGACAGTGGAGGTGTTCTGATGTTCACAAAGACTCCAAGGACAATTCCCTGTTAGTGTACATAAATAAATGGCCATGCAGGTCAAGGCCATTCCCAAGAGCTCTCCATTAGCCAGGAAACTTTCATCTCTTTAAGTCACTGGTTACTCTCTGCATTGGCATACTGGTGATCAGGACACTTTACACATTGCTCCATATCTAGTGAGGAAGTCAAATAACCAATAGTCACTTTTCACTACTTAAAAGAATATTGGGAATCCCTACATAGGGATAATACTAACATGTCAACACTTACTAGCAACAAAAGAAAATATTATCAATTATTCCTTGATATGTTCAGTACTATTTCTATTTCTTCTTCATGTTCCCACACTCTTGCCTACATTTTCCTTTTTCAGTTTGAATCTTTTTTTTTTTACATACTGTGACTATCACCCATAATATTTATTTCCATTTGTAAAAGCCTATGAAAAAATTTTTGCACATACTGGAGCATGTGGCTAATGATATCTGAAGAGTATGGTTCGAAGCCATCCCAGGCAGGAAAGTCCATGAGACCCTTATTTTTTTTTGTGGGGGGGGGGCGGTCATGGGGCCTATACTCTGGGCCTGGGCGCTGTCCCTCAGCTCTTCAGCTCAAGGCTAGTGCTCTACCACTTGAGCCACAGCACCACTTCCAGCTTTTTTCTTTTTTCTTATGTGGTGCTGAGGAATAGAACCCAGGGCCTCATGCATGCAAGGCAAGCACTCTACCATTGAGCCATCTTCCTAGCCCATGAGATTCTTACTTCCAGTTAACCACCAGAAAACCAGAAGTGGTGATTTAGCTCAAGTTGTAGAGTGTTTGCCATTAGCTGAAGCTTAGAGACAGCAGCCAGGCTCAGAGTTCAAGCCCCTTGACAGACCAAAATAAAAAGAATGTTTCTGCATGTTAAATGCTGCCATACTAATTCTCAGTCTTTTGTGTACTACTCAAACCACTAATCCAAAATTCTGGACAGAAATGTTTGGAATTCCTTGAATGTCTCTATGCAATATAAATAAGAACCCATTAGCTATTCCTTGCAGACATTATATTTGTCCATCTGACTCATCAATAAAGTGGTGGAGAACAAAAGCTGCACAATCATCCTATGCAAAACACTGTTGCCTGCTTCTTCGACCAAACCCAACACAGAGTGCACACTCTGTTGAAAGAACATTTCTGGTCACTAGGAAATAAAGGTGTACAAGATGTCTGTTTTTTTTGCACCCTAAAGTGAACTTGAAGAAGATAGAGACCATGTACTTAAAAAGGCTTCGCACTTCATATGATAGACATTAAACTTACATTGCTAAGGAGTGGAATAATCATGTGTAAAATGAGTAGAAAAAAATAATCTTACAAGTAATTCAGAGCCTATATTTTTTATTTCAAGGAGCAGTGTCATCCAGTGTCACAATTAATTTACAAGGTGAAAGAAGGAAGTCTTTGAGTATGCAATTATTATACAACATTTGTGTTTCAGGGATTGGGTAACACAAGGGAGTAATCATAAATTTGTTCCTAAGTCATGCACTTACCTATTAGCTATCTCTTTCTCTGAGCAAAGGGTACAATCAAAGCAACAGGTAATCTTTCCTTCCTGAGGGGATTTCTTGAATCCAGGACATATCTCACTGCAGACAGAGTGAGGAGCCTGAGAACAATAAGATATTTGTCAGTAAATGTATAGAATTTTACATAATACTAAAAAGTCCATTGATTTAAAGAATAGGATTATTAAGGATATAATTGTATGAACATAACTCTAATAATGCAGTTATAGATTCCACATCATATATCAAAAGTGTTATGTAGTATATACTTAGTCTCTATCTAGCCTGAACTACTGAGAAGTGTCTGTCCTTTAAAAGAAAGAGGATAATGATGGGAAAGTAGGTCCTGGTTGACAGCCTTCTGGAATTTCCTTGAATTCATAATATCCTATGTAGTCTCCTTCTCATCTGTGACATGTTGAGGGACAAGGAGAAAGAATCCTCTTGATGCTTTAAAAGTATGCTATAAGATAAAGCACAGGCCTCATCTTTATATGGTTATATGAAGCCCAGGCCCTTCCAATCTTCTTTTCATCTATCCAGTGCCATGCATTGAAAATCTGCTCACACAAGCTCTTTCACTGTTTGCTCTCTCCACAGATCATTAAAGTAGCAAGACAACAAACCATTGAATGGATTCTCCACAGAAGGGAGCAAAATAACTCTTTAAAAAAATTAAATGTTTCCTCTGATACTTTCTCTCAGCATAGAAACCAGCTAAGAAAAATACAATTTACATTCTATGATAACATTCTAAATAAATATTGAACAACACACTTTTAACTTTTTATTTTTTGGGTGCTTAACCTAGAGATAAAAATCTGTATCTGGCCACTGTCCTTGAGGCTGTTTTGCTCAAGGTTACCACTCTACCACTGGAGCCATAGCTCCACTTGATCTTCTTGGTAGTTAATCAAGATAAGAGTCTCACAAAATTTTCTTCCCATTTTAGCTTTAAACTGATATGTAATCTTAGATCTGGAAGGATAGGATTACAGTCATGAGTCCCCAGTGCTCAGCTCCATTAATTTATTCTGTTTCTTTTCTATCCAAGAGTCAATCAATAAAATTTCTTAAGTTTGATATACTTAAATGTTAGTAAGCACAGACAGTATAAAGTCTGTGTGGTTTTTTTTCTGTGTGTGAGAGTATATGTGTGAGCCAGAACTATTGTTGAATTCAGTGCCTGGGCTTTGTATCTAAGCTTTGCTGCTTAAGGTTAGCACTGTATCACTTGATCCACTGCTCTACTTCCAGTTTTTTGGGTGTTTAAATAAAGATAACAGTCTCACAGGCTTTTCTGCTAGAACTAATTTGAAACCATGATACTAAAATCTCTGACTTCTAAACATCTAGTATTATAGGAGTGACTTTTCTGGCCCCAGCCAGGAATACATTTTAAGGGTGAAATCTGCTTATTTATATGAAATTACAATTAGATCCCACCCACCTTTGTAGTTCCTATGGCCCACTCTACCATATTTTATTATTCAAACGCTTGTGAACATGTAGTTTATGTGGAGAAAAATGGCCTACTTCCACTTGAGGTCAGACCTTCTGGAAAATTCCAAATGTTCACAATGTCATACTCTTCTTCTAATTTCCTTTTCTCAATCAAAATCTCTTGGCCTCAAAGAGGATTATGAAATTGTATTTTATTCACAAAATGGGTACACCTAAAAAAAGATACATCATCTTATGATGAAGTACATCTCAGACTTAAAACAAAAAATCTGAAATGAGTAAAGCTCCTGATTAAAATTTCAGATTCAGCATTCCAAAAGAGCAGAAAAACCTAATGAAGAAATAAAAAATTCTATGGGACAAAAAATCATCAAAATAATCTTTGGACATCCTGGTCACTCAGCAAAGAAATAGAAGTCTTTGTTTCAAGAGAAACCAGTTCCATACAAATACTCATAAATGAGACAATTCCCAATTTCCTCACTACAGTTTCACATAACTAAGTTTGTAAAAATCTATAGTTTGAGAATGGTAAAATTTTCATGCATAAAGTTGAATGAATTTAATTTACTTATAAAAATATGGATAATTCTGTTTAGCAGATTATCTTTACTAGTATTAAGAAACACATCAGGAAAAGGTGAATTTTTAATTTTCAAAACATTAGCTATGAGCATGTTGAGGTTATTTGAAACTAAATGAATTTATGGAAAAATGGAATATATTTTGCACTTTTTACTGACCTGCTTTAAATTAACAGCACAAGCACACATGTGTAAGAGACCTCAATTACAAACTGTTATACAGTAAGAGACCTGTCTAGGAAATGACGTTCCTCACTGTACCATCCAAAACTTTAAGTCCTTACCTGTGCAGGTGAAGGCACTGAACCTTTTCTATTTTCCGTTGTTTATAATATTGCTTGATGAAGAAGCGTGTCATGGAGAGCCTGGGCCACAGAATATACAGCATTCTATATACTGTAACTGTCTCCAGACATAGTCATGTCAAAAATGTGCCTAGGCAACCAAGCCAAAGAGGCATCATGAGGATAGTTCTCCCCATTACCAAATCAGAATCAGAACCTGAGCAATTAAAGGAGAAACCACAGCCCACCAAGGAAAATGTCTCCTGGGTATTTGGAACGGTTAACTACTTTGACAAAATTTGTGAATCCAAAAACATCTGGGTGATGATGTTAAAAAAAATGACAGGTACATGTAATGAACTAAGCAGAAAATATTTTTCTTATGGTTAAATGCCATTCTACAACTTTTCCTTTTATTAAAATTTACTCAACACACACCATTAAATATAGTAGGAATTCATCATGGACATATAGGATGAGGACATACGCTGATGATTTACTTATATGGTTATAGGGTGCCATGATTTTTAAAATATACATCACTGGTTTGTTATTGCCAGATCAAATTATTCTTGGCCATCTCTTCTTTCAATGCAGGAAGAATCCGCAAACATTTTCATCTTGTAATGTTAACAGTCCTACCCAATTCCAGCTGAAGTGAAGTAGTAATAAGACCATGGCAGTTGCTACTGATGTGTTCTTTGGGGACATCTAATAGAGAGAAGGAAACTTTTTATGGTCACTCAGTACATGATCAAAAGTCCCAAAGGTAAACTAAAGATAAGGAATAGAAGATGCTCCATGAATGAGAACATTTCTATCTATGACAATCCCAGTCATCATATATGTTATATAACCATGTGAAGAAAATGGAAGGCATGTTTTTTTTTCTTTTTTCTTTTTTTTTTTTTTTTTGCCTCTTCTTTTTTTCTTTTTTTCTTGCCCATGAAATTGTAACCCCTCTTTATGGTATTTTCAAAATAAAAAAATAATAAAAAACAACATTGAGATATCACCTCTTTTTATTACTTTTTTTTATTTTGAAAATACCATACAGAGGGGTTACAATTACATGGGTAAGATAGTGAGTACATTTCCTATCAAACATTGCTGCCTCCTCCTTAGTTTCCCCATACCATCCCTTCTCCTCCCCACCCACTCACCCCCACACCCCCATACCACAACCACCCTACCCCCTCCCCACCTCCTCACCCCGCCAAAGTTGTAAAGTTCGTTTTTTGGCATAACGTCTTGTACATCTTGTAGTTGTAATGGGTCTACCTCTAACCCTGTTTAAACAGTTTGTTTTTTCCCTTCCCCTCCACAAATTATATCAACATCAAATACAGTGAAAGCAGGGCTTATAAAGCATTGTTGCCTCCTCCTTTGTTTCCCCTTCCCATCCCTTCCCCTCTCCAACTCCCCATTCCCCCTCAATCCCACCACCACCACCACCACCTCCATTTGATAGGAAATTGAAAGACTTGGAAAAAATTATATTAAGTGAAGTAAGCCAGGCCCAACGAAACATAGGTCCTATGGTTTTCTTATTTGCAATAACTAGTATATGTCTGAGACAAACAGAAACTCTTAAACAAGTTGATGTTAGGCAAAATAAACCCCAAGATAAGGATTCATCTGGGTTTTTTTTTCTTTCTCACGATTATTTCCATCATATTTATAAGATGCTTTCTTTGTTGCTGTGTATGTACCTCCCCCATGGTATAACCCCTGCTTTCACTGTATTTTATTTAGACATGTTTTTCTTTTAGTTTTTGAAAAGAAAAAATAAAACTTTTTAATTAAGTGTAAAACAAATCAATTTGTACAATGTCTTTGTCTTTGTCACATCAACTCTTTTGGTCTTTGTCACATCAACTCCTCTCATTTGTATCTACCACAGGTATTCCCTGACTTTAATAGTTCCATTTTCACATATGTACATTGAATATTATGTTGTATTTGCCCAACCATATTCTTCTTTTACCTTTACACCTTTCCACATCCCCTTAAAACGCCCCAAGAAGATATGCTTCTGGTGCTCATTTTTTATATAGTCTGTTAATTTTTCAGAAAGGTTAGATTGATATGTACTATAATTTATTCAGATTGATCATGTATATATGTAAGTGAATATATGTGGGCTCCATAACTTTATAATATTTCATGAGCATAATTTTTATCTAATATTACATATGAGAGAACACATACCTACTTTTACTTTCTTTTTTTCCTGCCAATTGTGGGGCCTGAACTTTGGGCCTGGGCACTGTCTCTCAGCTCTTCAGCTCAAGTCTACCACTCTACCACTTGAGCCATGGCACCATTTCCAGATCTTTCTGCTGAGCAATGGAATCCAGGGTCTCATGCTTGCAAAGCAAGCACTCTACCACTGAGCCACCTTTCCACCCCCTACTTTCACTTTCTGAGCCTGACTTTCTTCATTCAATATATCTTATACAGAAGCATATGTATATGTGTGGTAATACAGGGATATAAACTCAGGGACTCATGTACTACTCCTTTCAAAGCTACCAATCAACAACTTGAACCACACATTAATTCCTGTTTAATTCTTGTTGATTCAGAATGTTTTCTGATTACTTGCACACTCTGCTTAACATATCTCTACACTTTCAAGTCATTTCCTGATTTTTTAAAGAAAATTAGTAAGGGTAAAACTTAAAAAAAAACCCTCTTTGATGTGAAGGGTAAACAAAGGAGGAGGCTGCAATGCTTGGTAAGAAATGTACGCATTATCCTGCCCATGCAATTGTAACCCCTCTATACAGTATGTTCACAAATAAAATAAAATAAAATTTAAAAAACCCTCTTGTCATATCTAACTTTTCTCTTTTCAAACCAAAGGGACTATCCTATTCCATTATATTTGAGTACTTACTCTTTGATATTACAAAATTTGATAGGTTCATAAATCCAATCTCCTCCTATCATACTCTCCTAACAGCTGAAATGGCCCCAAATTTGCTATTTTTACTATCGCCTACCCTTCCTATTCTTATCTGTGGACCTGTAAAGATTCAGAAATGTAACAATCTGGGCAGATATTCTTCCTGATGGTCCTGTAAATGCTGCTATGGACTTTTTTCCCTCATATGATTGTGGTTGGAATATTATAATTTCTCAAGATGCAAATGAAGGGATCTTTAAATGCTGTTGAATTTCCATATTGAACATTATATACATACATACATCTATATCTATATCTATATAATCCCAGAGTCAAGTTATGTAAAAGACTAGGATATTTGTTGTGCTCTTTAATAGCAACTACCACAAAAAACACACTAGTAGTTCATGAATGTCAACCTGAATAATGAACATAGAATTTCAAGACTAGTATTTCAAACTTAGGATGTTGAAGTATAGAATGCTTACTTTCTTGCCCATATATATGTTAAAATATTACCCTAAATTGGGATATAATGTGAATATAGTTTCATGTGTGAAAGACATAAAGGAAATTTGTCATGAATGAAATTTAAAAAGTTAGTTAAGGCACAAGATAGTTTGCTTTATCTCTACTACCACATAAACCACAGCAATCATTTTCCATTAAATGTGGGGCTGGCTTTCATGAGACAACAAATATTCTATTGTTTTCATGTTTGGTAACTATCTCCACATATGAGAAAAGTTTTATTTCAAGCCACCTAGTTTGTGTAATGTGGTTATATTGCAGGTCAGAGTAACTAACAAATCTTCCATGTAAGAATGTCTTTCAGAAGCTAAGTGTCATTTAAGGAAGATTCTATAGCAAGTTATGTTCACAGACCCAACATAGTAAAAAAAAAAAAAACACTTGATGCAATATCAAGCAAAACAAGAGCTTAACCATCAGGTGATGGAATTTTATTTCTTATTCATATAACAATAGTAAAGGGAGTCATCCAACTCCCAGGTGCTTATTATGGAGAGAGTAACCTCCAACATGGGGATGAGAATGTCAGCAAGCTTTACATTGAAATCCAATTTCCAAGGCCACCGTAGCACAATGCAGTAATCACTTCCCAATATATTTAGATTGAGATATTGAAAAGAATGACTATAAAAAAGTAAAGAGGATCAAAGTACTTTTCATTCTCTTTTGTCATGTTTATGTGTATAAAGTTATTCATGTGTGCACATTCTAAAGAAATTAATGCAATGAAATCAACAAACCTTTAAAGTTAACAATTGAGGCAATATTAAAATATAAGTAATTAAGAATTACTTATAGAATCCATAGAAGAACAGGAAACTGGCAATTAAAGTTTCATAAAAGTATAACCAAGCAATAGGGCAGATAATCAAGATACAGAAGAAAGGTGAGTAACATGTTAGGAGTTACTAAATAATTCTCAGTCCTAAATATCAATTTTATTGGACTTGACCCTACAATTAAATGACATAGATTGAGTAATTGGATCAAGATATAAAACACATCCACCTGCTGTCCCAACCAAAAAAATTATCAAATAGAAAGCAAACCCACAAAAAATAGGGTGGAGTAGCAATCCTAATATCAGATGAAATAGACATCAAATTAAATTAATGAGAATAAACACAGAAGGACATTACATACTAATAAAGGGAACTCTTTCTCAGAGTAATATACCAATTCTAAATATCTATTCACCAAATGCTGGAGTACCCAATTTTATTAAACAATGCATTTTAATCTAACAATGCACATAGATCTAAACACATTGATAATTGG
The DNA here is from genome assembly GCF_024711535.1 of Dipodomys merriami. Lineage (NCBI taxonomy): Eukaryota > Metazoa > Chordata > Mammalia > Rodentia > Heteromyidae > Dipodomys > Dipodomys merriami. The sequence continues at coordinate 1,075,678 of NW_027204115.1, forward strand.
TAACATCAACACATCATTGTCATCTCTGGATCATCCAGGAAAAGCTCTGCAAAGAAAACTCATACATATATGATTGTATGGACCACCTAGTTTTTCCAGATATCTAGTGAATATTTAAACAGGAGCATCAGAATATAAATTCCTCTCAACAACTTAATGAACACTCTAGCAAGTAGATCATATTTTAAGTCGCAAAACAAATCTTGCAAATTAAAAAAATATGATATTATTCCCCTGCATCCTGACATATCAAAATGGAATAAAATTACAGCTCAACACATAATGCTATGACAGAAAATTCTGTAAAGTGTGGATAATGAATAATATATCACAGAATGAAGAGATTAGAATGGGAATTCAAATATTTATTAAACAACATATATGAACCCATAAAATACAGATCCTCTAGGACTCAATGAAGACAGTACTCAGAGGAATATTTATAACTCTGTGCTTACAAAAACAAGTTGGGGAAATCTCAAATCAGTAGTTTAGTGATGAAAATCAAGGTTCTTGAAGAACAGGAATAAACCAAAAGCCAAAGTAAAAGGTTGAAACACTAAAAATTAAATCAAATAAAATAGAGAAGAAAATACCATAAAACATTAACAAATATTGGTTCTTTTAAGAAAATTAATAAAACTGGCATACTCTTAGCAAATCTGATCCCCAAAAGAAGAGTATGTACACACATAAAGAAAATTATAGGCAAAAATCGGAAAATCAAGAGAGATACAATCAAGCTTTAGAACATTAGAAGGGAATAATTTGTAAACATTTATCATGACAAATTGGAGAATTGGGAGGAATGGTGAAATTTCCAGAGAATGTTGATATATTCCAACAAACAAAATACATTGGAACCAAGACAATAGACCCATAACAAGTAATGAAATTGAACTGGCAATATAAGACCTCCCATCTAAGGAACGCCCAGGACCTGATGAATATATAGCTGAATTCTATAAGGCCTTCAAAGAGAACTCACTCCATTATTTCTTAAAAATCTTCAATGAAACAGAAAGGGAAAGATCACTACCAAAGTTCTTTTTTGAAACCAGCAAAACGCTCATCCAAAAACAACATACACTCATCATGAAAGAGATCTGTAGATCCATTTCTTGGATGAACATCAATGCAAAACTTCTAAATAAAATTCCAGCCAACCTAATTTAACAACTATCCAAAGAAGTTGTATTCTATGATCAAATTAGATTCAACACATCAACAGAAACAAGGACAGCAACTACAAAATCTTATAAACAAAGTATTTGACAAGATTCAACACCTCTTTATGAAAAATGCTCTGGAGAAGCTAAGAAGCCATGGACTACAGCAACTATAAGGTAATGGAATAACCTTCCATGGTCCTGATTGGGAAGGATTATCATCATGAAAATGGTAGTAGTGCCTCAAGCTATCTACAAATTCAATGCAATACTAAGAAAAATCTTTAAAACATTCTTCAATGATATAGAAGAAGCAATCTGAAAATTCTTGTGGAATAGTCAAAGACCAGAGCAACAAGAACAGTCCTCAGCATGAAGACTGGTACTATAAAAATATCAATACCCAACTTCAAACTCTGTGATAAAGTCATAGTAATAAACAGTTTGATAATAGTACAAGAATAGGGCAGAAAGCAGAGCAACAGCAGCTCATGCCTGTAATCCTAGCTACAGAGGAGGCTGAGATCTGAGGATCATGGTTCAAATCCAGCCCAGTCAGGAAAGTCTGTGAGACTCTTATCTCCAGTAAACCACTAGAATACTGGAAGTGGCACTGTGGCTCCAGGGTGCTCGCCTTGAGCTGAAGAGCACAGGAACAGCACCCAGGCAAAGAGTTCAAGCCCCACAACTGCCAAAAAAAGAGCAGAGGTGAGGACCAATGGAATAGAAGACCATGAAATGAACCCACATACTTATAGCCACATAATATATCAGGAGAGAAAAAAAATAGGATAGAAGGAAGACAGTATCTTCAACAAGTTGTCAAAAGAGAATTGTGTAAACATGTGCTGAAAACTTCAAAGAGATTAGAACAGATATTATAGAACCTTATATATCACCCTTCACCTAAATCAATTATACAAGAAACTAAGACCTCAGTGTAAGACCTGATACCCTGAAGAGGTGGGGAAACACCAACGATCCTCGACACAATTCAAAATGTCTGAAGTCAATATGCAGAATCACAACAAATCAAAGAAAGTCTGGATGCATGGGATTGCCTCAAAATGAAGAGTTTCTGCAATGCAAATGGCATAGCTAGCAAGATAAATTGAAAGCCCACAGATTGGGGGAAGATCTTTATTAAGTATGCATCAGACAAAGGCCTCGTATCTAAAATATACTCAATGGTCAAAACATTAAACCTTTCCAAAATCAAGTCCTCAAAGAAACAATAACCCAATTAATAAATGAGTTAAAGAGTGAAAGAGAGCTATCTCTGCAGAAGATGTAGAATGGTAAATTTATCCATCAAGAGAGAGAGATTTGACATTTCTCTATATGAAAGAAATATAAATCAAAACAAAATTGAGATTCCACCTCACCCCAGTTAGAATGCCCAATATAAAGAAAACTAACAATACCAGATTTTGCCAAGGATATGGCCAAAAAAGAATGCTTACTAAACTTTTGATGCAAATGTAAAGTTTTCAACCACTCATAAAAGAATTATGGACATTCCTCAAAAGAGTAAACATAGAGCTTCCCTATGACCCAGCAATTACATTCTTATTCATTCATCCAATAGAACACAAAAAAGACCACAGTGAAGACACCAGCCCAATGATGTTCATTGCAACATTGTTTACCATAGCCATGGTATGGAATCAACCCAGATGGCCCTCAGTGGATGGATTAAGAATGTGTGGTTTACATAGCTAATGGCATTGTATGCTCCCATCTGAAAAAATGATATTGCTAGTTTCATAAGGAAATGGAAAGACTTTGTCACTGTTCTTGATTTCTGATTTTATATGAGTTTATCTGTTTTGGTAAGGATAAGGGAGAACACAGAAATGGTGGAACAAAGTGTGAACAAATGCAGCAGTGATACTAGACACTAGGCAGAAACTGAAATATACAACTTGTGTGGAAGGGGCTTAGGAGGGAAAATCTGAGAGAAAAGGACAGAGGTTGCACCATTCCAAAAGAAAAGTACTCATCCAACATGTAACTCTAATCCCTCTGTATATCACCTTTAAAATAATAACAAAAACTTGAAAAAAGTGGAATAAAACATTACATGCAAATGAAATACAAAAAACTATGCGCAAGCATGTATAACATCATCACATCAAATAGACTTTAATGAAAGGATCAAAAAGTAACAAGATTTTAATGTCATGATAAAGGAATTAAATCAACAAAGTGAAATAGTAACTGTAGGTGTTTATTTTCACACTTCTAAGCAATTAACTATACTAACTGACTTTGAGATAGTCCTTAATACAATAATAGGTGAAGATTTTATGGAGAGATTTGACATTCGGAATCAACAGGCAGGCATTAGAATTTAATTTCACCCTTGATTACGTGAGCCCTATATATGCCAAAGAACATTTTAACCAACTTCTATTGAATAAAGCATTGTTCATCAATGTAATGAATTTTCTCCAGGAGAAATGATGGGGTAGGGCCAAATACCAGCCATGTTTTAACATTTTACAACTATCTTGAGCACACATGTAGATTACACTGTAGTAATGCTAGAAATTAGCAAGGAATATGGGCACATAATATGAAAATCAAATGAATTATATTTTAACCATTATTACTTAAATAATAATTGCATTAAAATTATTCATTGAAAAAATTGCTTCATGATAAAGTGAATTGTTTTTCAGGGCACATTTCATGAAATAATCTGGTCCTAGGAACAAATGAAAATGAAAAGAACATCAGAAACACATAGTTATAGAAAACAGGACTTAAAGGAACTATCAAATTTTGCTTAAACCAAGAGAAGGAATAATGAACTAAATAACTTGCACTGCATGTCAATGAACAAGAGAAACTCAAGAATAGTAGAAAGAATGAAGGAAACGATGTCAGGAGCAAAAGCATAGTGGCAATCAGCAATGAATCAAAAGGAGTTTGTGCAAAACAGAAGGGTTATAAGGCTGAAGTAAAAATCCTAAAGCAGCAATCAACAGAATGACATACATTAATCCATATCTCCATGATTCTGCATGGGCTGAATCAGTATGGTGAAAATAGCCATATTACTGAAAACCATATACAAGTTCAGTTCAATCTCCATCAAAATTTCTATCCCTTCCTAGACAAAAACAGAACAGGCAGACTAAATTTTCTGAAAAAGGAAATCCTTTATTCAGAATGATGTTAAGACATAAGAACAGTACTGAAAAATCACTGCCTTTCTCTTATGCTATGGGGCCAAATAACAAAAAACCACATAAATCAATGAAAAATAAGACAGAAATACTTGTAACATCTACAGATATCTGATTTTTGGAGAATTGACAAAAAATACATGGCCTAGAGATGGCACCCAAAATAAGGCATGGAGCCGTTAAATTGGTTATCCATGTGGCAAACATTGAAACTAAAGCCTATCCTTGAATACACAATTTTTTCAAATGAAAGTTGATTAGTTTTCAAATAGATACTGGAACATTGAAAGTAGTAGTGAAAATGAAGGTCAATATAAAATAACGATAACCTTAATAGATCTCACACCTGTCATAAAATAATAGAAAGATTTAAGTGTGGGGCTCGGAAGGTGGGTCAGTGGTAGAGTGCTTGCCTTGCATGCATGAGGCCCTAGGTTCAATTCCTCAGCACCACATAAGCAGACAAAAAAGACCAGAAGTGGCTCTGTGGCTCAAGTGGTAGAGAATTAGCCTTGAGCTGAAGAGCTGAGGGACAGCGCCCAGGCCCAGAGTTCAGGCCCCACTTCTGGACCAAAAAAAGAAAAAAAGAAAAAGAAAGATTTAAGTGTGAACTCAACTAGGTGGTAGAATATTTTTCTTATTTACAAGGCCCTAAATTCTACCCAAGAATGGAAATTTATAGCAGCTTTGTTTGCATCAAATTGAAAAGGTTCAGCACACTGAAGAAACAGTGGGACAGCCAAATATTTGGTTGAAACTCATTAAATCATTTTAGCAATCAATACAATAAAAATAAAAACTACATCAAGCCACACAAAATTTTGCAGTGTTATTGTAACTGAATATTGGATGTGGGCGATGAGTAAATGGCAAACCTCAAGATAATCTTTAGGGCAAGAGACATTTAAGTTAAAGGAGAGCATAGCAGTGTGGGCAGAAGAAATGTATTTTTAAATGATGATATCATGCATACCAAAGCTCAGGGATGAGGTCTGAGATGCATGCTAGGATCACAGTATTGTAATAATATATATGAAGTAGCTTCATATATATTAACTAATTTGCTAATTGTTTAAATGCCTGCAAGGTACAGTTTTACTTCTGTAATTCAGGGAGGGGAAGGGAAAAAACAAAATACTTAAATAAGGATACAGGTTGACCCACTATAACAATGACATGTACAAAACACTATGTGGAAAATGAACTTTACAACTTTGGTGGGAGGGGGTAATTGTGGCGGTAGGAGGGGAGGGATGGTAGGGGAAAAACAAAGGAAGAGGCAACAATGCTCAATAGGAAATGTACTCATTACCTTGTCACCCCTCTGTACAGTATTCTTACAATAAAAATGTACAAAAAATTAAAAATAACATTCAATGATGGAAACCAATGTCTCATGTCTGTAATGTTAGTCATTCAGGAGGCTGAGATCTGAGGATAACAGTTCAGAGCCAGCATAGGCAACAAAGTCCATGAAACCCTCCTCTCCAACTTAACCAGCAAAAAGCTGAAAGAGCTGTGCCTCAAGTAGTAAAGCCTTACCTTGAGCAAAAAACTCAGGGACAGCACCTGAGTTTAATCTCCGGACTGGTATGAACACGCACACAAACACACACACACACACACACACACACACACACACACACACACACACACACACACACACTCCATGCAAACACAGTAGTAGATCACATACCTGTAATATTTTCACCTTATTTCCTAGTGATCGCATTTAATTTTAATTTGTTTCATTTTTTCTGCTAATAGTTATTACTTTAGTTGTACACACTTGTGGAGGTACAATGTGACTAATACATGTATTAATAATTAATATAATGTAATTATAATGATCAAATTAAGGTAGTTAGCATTTCCATCTCTTTAAACTTGATCTGCATGTTTTTTACTAGGATGGAATAAATAAAATTTTGACCAAAAAAGATACAGTTTTAAAAATGCCATGCAAACAAAGAACCTGCAGATTATTGCCTTAAAGGGTCCCACTGATAGAGAACGGCATTACATTTTCATTGTTTATTTCTGTCTTGGTAAAGTTTCTCAAATGCCATGGGAACTAGAGGATTCTCATTTCAATTATGACTTTTAATTATATTCATAGGTGGTTAACTCGCACTCCTATTTGCCATTCAAGCACATTTGTACCTGGATCTGTAAGAAACAAACCAACTAGTTCTTTATAAAGATGATCTAGAACACAAAGGTAGCTTCTCAAAATCATTGCTGAATTTCTTTAGTAGAAAAAACAAAAATAAGGGGCTGGAAGGTGGCTCAGTGGTAGAGTGCTTGCCTTGCATGCATGAGGCCCTGGGTTAGATTCCTCAGCACCACATAAGCAAAAAGGAAAAAAAAAAGCCGGGAGTGATGCTTTGGCTCAAGTAGTAGAGTGCTAGCCTCGAGCTGAACAGCTGAGGGACAGCGCCCAGGCCCAGAGTTCAGGCCCCCCAACTGTACCCCCCCAAAAAAAGAAAAACCAAAAATAAGAATAAATTTATTCCAAGTATGTTGTACTCATATATGGAAATACCACAATGGACGCCTATCATAATATAATTTGTACAAATTCAAAACATACTAAAATATTTTAAATCCCTTCAAATGATGGTAATGCTATATACAAATTAGAGATTGGGAATACATCCAGAAAGTCTGGAAAATTATCTGTGCTGGGGCCTCATGCGTGTAATCTTATATAATCAAGAACCTGAGAATTGCAGATACTAAGCCAAAGTCAACTAGTGTAGAAAATTCCTTGACAGACTTTTCTCCAGTTAACCAAAAAAATCCAGAAGTGCAGGAGTGATTCAAATGGTGAGAATCAACCTTGAGAGAAAAGGCCAATCAAGAGTACAAAGCAAACCAAACACTAATATCCCATACCTGTAATGCTTGCTCCTTCAGGAAGGTGAAAATGAACAGAAATAATTAGAGATGTAGGAGAGAATAAAGGATGTAGAAGAAGGCATAAAAATGGAATTAAATAGACCATGTGACTATGAAAAAAGTTCATGGTTTGCAGGTGGAACTACAATATGAAAAATTATTTGGCACAAGTATCATATTGTTCAGAAATTGAGAACGATTGTGGGTGTAGAATTGAGTGAAATTTCTCATTTACTGCTGTGTAATTGCCATGGTCCACTTATCTACAGGAAAGATTTCATGTATAAATATTATTATCTGTAGTCAATAATATGAAGGGTATGGTTTTTTGGGGGTCTAGTCATGGGGCCTGAACTCTGGGCCTGGGCTCTGTCCCTCAGCTCTTCAGCTCAAGGCTAACGCTCTACCACTTGAGCCACAGCGCCACTTCAGGCTTTTTTCTTTTTGCTTATGTGGTGCTGAGGAATCGAACCCAGGGCCTCATGCATGCAAGGCAAGCGCTCTACCACTGAGCCACCTTCCCAGCCCCACCATTAATGATATTTTACTAATACAGACTATTCTTTTCTTCATATCTATAGGTAGTTATGAGATTTGCTGAGATTATAATTCTCAATGTGTTCATATTAGCACAGAAACAAAAGTACACAAACATGTTTTGGGAAATTAAGAGAAGGAAAGTTAGCTTAACATGGATAAATACTACGGAATAAGAAAAATAAACTATGCTAGGGACTGGTGCATCATGCCTGTAGTCTTAGGTACATAGGGGTCTGAGATGTGGTGATCATGTTTTGAAGCTATCTTGGGCAGGGGTGACTGTGAGACTCATTTCTCTATTTAACAACCAAAAAGAATCAGATGTAGAGCTGTGGCTCAAGTGGTAAAGCACTAGTCTTGAGCAAGAAAGCTCAGTACAGTGCACATGCCCTGAATTTCTAGTACAAGCACAAAAGAAAAAAAGATAAGCAAACATACTACTGGCATATAAGATAAGGACATATATATATATATATATATATATATATATATATATATATATATACATATGTGTGTGTGTGTTTGTGTGTGTATAATAGGAGGGAAGGGAGTATCTGAAGCCTTTTAGTACATAATTGGTGACACTGACTCAAATGTTTGAAATAGCAGCCATCCCATCATAATCTGCAGTGACTTCTGGGATTAAGAAGATAGTTGAGTAAAGTGTAGTGCCTAGAAAGAGAAGCTATATATGGGAGGAAACCAAATTCATTTCCTACTAGTAGATAGAAATGTACTGAACCATAGATGAAAGGTACAAGTATGAAACTGAGCTTTTCACTGGTGCATAAGGATGGGTTGGCATGGTAGAGAAGAAAGAGAACACTCATCTGTGCACCTAAACTTCCCTCAGGCATTGCCTATCCTGAGAACAAAACAGTAAATGGAAATAGATTAATGAGTTACTTAGGGCTTGTTCTCTTCACGCCTTGGAAACATCGCCTGTTACTGCGATCTTTGTCTAAAGTGCAGAGGGCCAAAACACCAGCAACATCCCATCTCCATCCATGTGTGCTTAGTGCTTCATTGTAGAAAAGCACATAATGCCAGCCAAGGACTAACAAAGAGTGGAAGCTGGAGGAAAAGGAATGTGAAAGTCGAAAGGTACATCCATGAAGTATCTGCTAAGCTAAAATCCTGGTTCAAACTGAGGCCCACAGTTTTAGGTATACACACACACACAGACACACAGACACACAGACACACAGACACACACACACACACACACATATGTGTGTATATATATAGATATCTTTGCACATGTGCACATGAGTCCTTTTATTCACAAACATGTGTAGTATAGTCCATCTTTCATGGAAAACTCTTGTGAATCCCCAGGAAGAATGTATTAAATTCTTCCCTGGAGCTCTGCGTCTGTGGCCTTGCATCCAGAAGAAAAACATAGGTTGGAAAGCACACTTGCAAGTTCTCCTTATTCATCTCGGGTGCTACTGTTTCTTCCAAGACCACAGACAGTGAGTCCCTAGTGTTGAAGTTAACTTTGATATGTTTACTCCAATATCTGTGTCTATTTGCCGAAAAGTCATTCAGAATGATGCAATTGAATTGCATCAGAGGATCCCATGTCAGGTGCATGGTGAAATGGACAGAAAAAAAAATGTATTGTAGTGGGATATCAACCAAAGTTATTAAGGCATCAGACCCAATGGGTCAGTTCATAAATTCAATGTCCACAGAACGTTGCTGGTTGATCTAGGCAGGGTTCCATAAAATTTCCATTTGCACAGGCTTCCAAAAATGTACCTGCTTACTTCTCCCTGGAAGCAATGATGATGCTGAAACCAACAAAATGTTACTAAGGGCTCTAGAATTTATATCTAATATATTCTGATAAATTCACAGATTAGTACATCATAAAAATATCCTCAGTAAGTTAGTCTCAATAAATCAAGTTTGATGCCAAATTGAATGTCACATTTGCATTCTGAACTTTCACCTTTACACAGGTAATTTTTACTCAACCTGCTTTCACAATCTAGTTTTGTTTTTCAGGACATGTTTTTGAGAACATATGGTAATAGAAGACTTCCTTCTCTACCATGAGCCTAAATCAGTATCGGTACAGACTCTATGTTTTCTACTTGTCATAATATATTAGACACAAATACCACACAGAGACCCCAATGGCCCTTGAGAGCAGAGCTACTTCAGAGATGTGTACACACTCTGCAAATGTCGCAACCTTCCATGCACATGATGTACTTGCCCATAATCACGTACTACGTATCAGAAAATGTGCATTGCTGTTTAAACAAATCAGCAAATGTACTATAGATTGTAGAAGGAAAAACTTTTATTTATTGTGAAAATATCATACAGATGGGTTACAATTACATAATTTGCAATAACTTGTATATGTCTGAGACAAGCAGAAATGGTCAGATAAGTTGATTTTAGGAGAAATGAACCTCTAGATAAGGATTCAAATGGTTTTTCTTTCATGCGGTTGTTTCTAACATATTCATAAGATGATTTCTTTGTTGCTTTGTATGTCCCTCTCCCAAAGTATAACCCATTTTCACTGTATTTGATGTAGGAAAAAATTTTTAATGAGATTTCCACTGGCCCTTTAATCTTGTATACTCCTTATATTATATAATTATATCACTTACTTTTTCATTCTTAGTAGCATATGTTAATTCTATAGAGGGTTTATTTATACACATACATGTACATATGCAATGAACCTCAATCTCATAAGGTAGTGGTATTGGTTCATATCTTCAATCTATTTATCATTTTTGTGGGTTTTTTTTGTCAGTCATGGGGCTTGACCTCTGAGTTTGGGTGCTGTCCCTGTACTCTTCAGCTCAAGAAGAGTGCTCTACAGATTGAGCCAGAGTGCCACTTCTGATTTTCTAGTGGATTTTTGGAGATAAGTATCTCACAGGGGCTGGGAAGGTGGCTCAATGGTAGAGGACTTGCCTTTCATGCATGAGGCCCTGGGTTCGAGTCCTCAGCACCACATAAGAAAAAAGAAAAAAGCCAGAAGTGGAGCTGTAGCTCAAGTGGTAGAGCTCTAGCCATGAGCTGAAGAGCTGAGGGACAGCGCCCAGACCCAGAGTTCAGGTCCCACAACAGGAACCCCCCCCCAAAAAAAATAGAGTCTCACAGATTTTCCTGCTCAGGCTGGCTTTGAACCGCATTCCTTAGATCTCAGTCTCCTGAGTAGCTAGGATTACAGGCGTGAGCCACAAGCATCCAGCTTTTTATAATTTGTGAGAAACTACATACATTTCCATAGTATGAAATGATATTCCTATGAATTGTGTATAAGTGATCACTTTATTTTGCCAGCATTTTTATTTGTGTTCTTGGTGATAGACATTGTCATTGAAGTGTGAAAAATTCAATGTCCTTTGGCTTTGCATTTCCTTTATGCCAAGGATGTTGAGCATCTATTTTTGTATTTTAATTGGCCCCATATACTTCCAGATGTCAGGAATATCTTTAAATTTGCTTGCCAATGTGTTCATTGACATTACTTAAGAGTTTAGATTTCTAACCTTCCTTCATATTCTGATAATTAAGTTCTTGGCTGATGTTAAGCTAATCTGTAAGCCATCTATTCACCCTAGTTACTGTTTATTGTGTTGTGCCACATTTTTAATTCAGTGTAACCCCATTTGTCAAATTTTGCTCTTATTTACTGAGATATTTGAAGTTTTAATCAGTAGCTTACTGTCTAAATAAAATGTTTCTTCTTTTATGTTGTCTGTAGTGTAGTATTTTATTTTACATTTTAGCTCTTCAATTTTTATGGGCTAGAAAAACAAGGACCATTCACAACTTAAGGCATACTGGAATACCTGGAGACAGTGTCCAGGAGAAGATGACTGGAATTGCGGTCAGAGAGAGAGAAGCTCTGTGAGTGGAAATATTTACTCACCACAAGTGCTGCCCTTGTGTACACATGTGGGACCTTTGGAGCCAGAGCGATCCTGCTTGTCTCATGGACTAGAAGTCTCCCTGAAGCCAGCAGTTGTTTCAAGTACTCAGAAAGTAATCTTGTGAAGTGAATCAAATATCCATTTGATGTTTTTAAGAATCAACGATATAGGGCTGGGAAGGTGGCTCAGTGGTAGAGCGCTTGCCTTGCATGCATGAGGCCCTGGGTTCGATTCCTCAGCACCACATAAACAAGAAGAAAAAAGCCGGAAGTGGCGCTGTGGCTCAAGTGGTAGAGCGCTAGCCTTGAGCTGAAGAGCTGAGGGACAGCGCCCAGGCCCAGAGCTCAGGCCCAACAACTGGACCAAAAAAAAAAAATCAACAATATATTAAATAAAGCTACAATTTACAAATTGTCCACATACACTAATAGGAATCCTTATGCATTTCTGATCACAATAAGTAATGGAGGAAAGATTTTACCTGTTATTGGATTAACAGATATCTCCCTAGAGTAGTTTTACATATCCCTGATGCCATAAGGGTATCATGGAGTAAAATATAGACATTGTGACTTGATGAGTCTTTTACAAGGTATCCTACACTTAGACTTGTTGGAGTTGGTGAATTCTTCAAAACATGCAGCCTAACTCTGCTGACCATCTACTGGATGTTTGCCAACATCCACCTGGCACTGAACTATCTGTTCAAAATATGAGTGCCAATTCTAATAATGTGAAACTCTTGACCTGCAGGAAACGCATTGGAAATAGAGCCTGAAAATGGAGTGCTCAGATCAGAGAAGCACCCTCACTGGTTATTTTCAGCACCATGTTTTATGTGCCATGAAGATGCTGGCTTAGGCTGGCCCTTTAGAGTGTGCTGCTTACAGCTGTGGAATCTTCGGAATCTTTTTTTGTGCCTCTACTTTTGAATGAAAAAATGTTCTCTTAATCCAACTTCAACTATTTGATGCATGAGAATAAGAATCAATATTTATGAAGGGGGCACCTGATTCTATCTGAAAGGAGTTTCCCTAACCTATATATAGACAGAGCAAGGATAGCTTATAGCAGATTGTGAGACTTTAATCAAACAGGATTATTTGGAAAAGAGCTCGTTGTTCTAATACATTGCATAGATATGAACCACCTACAGTGTAACAGCATTCCCCCAGGCACTGGAAAACCCAAGCTCTGCTGCTCTCCAGGGAATGGACAGTTGGTCATTAACACTAGAAATCCTAAACAGTTTCAGTAGGTATGAAGTCCTCATGGGCTCTAGACACAATGAAATTCTTCCCAACTCCAGTTTGAACTTCATACCTTAGGACCAACTCACAAAGTGAGATTTTTGTGGGGTTGTTAGGCACTTTGAGACGTTTAGAATGTTTTTGACTCTTTTTGGAGCCCACTCTTGTGGCAACACTAGCATTAGTTTAAGATCTAAAGCCAGAGCCAGCTGTAGCACCTTGTGTTGGCCCACAGGCAGAAACTGTGCAATCTATATATTGTACTAATCACCCACAGTACCTGTTTGATTGGCAAAGCTGATATTCGAATTTTTTGTATTATCTGAGACAAACCCAACATCAGTTCTGTCAGGAGAAGCTTACGAGATGAGTAAGGAGAGGCCTCATAACTTGTCTTGCTTTCTTTCTTTTTTTAAATTGTGAAAATACCATACAGAGGGGCTACAATTACATGGGCAAGGTAATGAGTATATTTCTTATCAAGCATTGTAGCCTCCTCCTTTGCTTCCCCTTTCCATCCCTTCCCATCCTCCACCTGCCCCCCCAATCCTCCCACCCGCCTACCCCCACCCATGAGATGTATAAGTCGTTATGTCTTGCTTTCTGTACCTAGTGGCACATATTAATATATATGGTGAGGCTAAGGATGGGTCAGAGTTCCCCTTACTCTTGTGTCCTCTTGTTCTGTCTAGGACAACTTGCCTTTAAAAATGTTTTTATTGATACAGGTGGACCCATTGCAACAATGAGATGTACAAGTCATTATGTCGAAAACGAACTTTACAACTTTGGTGTGGGGGTGTGGTGGAGGGGAGGATTGGGGGGGTGGAGAGAGGATGGGAAGGGATGGGAAGGGGAAACAAAGGAGTAGGCTACAATTCTTGATAAGAAATGTACTCATTATCTTGCCATGTTATTGTAACCCCTCTGTACAGTATTTTCACAATAAAAAAAGAAAAAAATGTTTTTATTGATATTATAAAGGTGATACACAGAGGGGTTACAGGTACATAAGTTTGGACAGGTTCTGAAAGATTAAACATTAAAGTAGAGAGATGGGACCTTTTTCATTCCCATTAGAGCTGAACAGTCAAGCACTGGAATAGAGCTACAGCTAGGCAACCACTCATGCTCATCTGCCAGGAGAGTTTTCCATCTTCACCACGTATTGAGTTCCTGATATTCAGTGGAGCCCAGCCCACACATAATACTATTTGCTAGTAGTAGGATATGTTTACCTACACCAGGAGATAGACAAATGCTTGAGGGGCAATGGTAGAACTTGCTTCCATGACCAAGAAGTCACAACACCTCCCTGTGTTAGGATTGAGATTAGGGACTGAAAATTTTGTTATCCCTTTCCTATTTTCATTTCCTTCTGGGATACTCTGGTGCTGGATATACTCTGTAGTTTAAATAAACTTGGGTATGGAGGCTCAGTCAGAGGTGACAAAGGAGTCTTTATTGGAGTGCTAGTTATGTGCAGATGACCAATTACAAAGACCTGCATCCACCAAATACACTGAACTCAGGAAACAGACCAAAGGAAAACAATACTAGCAAACCAATTCAGCTCCAATGGATTGCTGAGTTGGGATGACATGATGACTGGAGAAGAGCCAGGAGACATAAAACAGGACATGAACATGGAGATACGTGACATAGCATAATGGCTCCTGAGTAGGCCCATGCCTAGGTAGTCTTTTCAGGGGGCAGTATCAAGGAAACTCCTGGTCCCAGGCACTGGATGGACAGGCTTAATCGCCATTCATCCAGATACCCACCCAGAATTTTAAATTTTGCCATTACCAGTTTATTGTCTTACCAGTAAATTTTGTGCATTCTTGTGTATTTTCTTGTTCACTAATGTAGGTATCTTTTGGACTAAAAGACTTCAGTATTTTTGTAGAATAGGTATGGTGGATGTATAGTCTCTTAATTGCATCAGTCTGGAAATATGTTTGTGCATTTGTCCTTTATCTTTCTCTTGTGAAAGATATCTTTGAAAAGTACCGTTGTCATGGTAGATAGAATGCATTTTTTTCAGTTCTGTAAAGACTTCCTGCCAAACCCTGCTGGCATCTGTGTATTATATTTAGGACTCAACTGTTAGAGAAACAGAGACACACCTAAGTATTAGATCCATTTCTCTTCTAAGCTAGAGAATCTTCCATACAAAATTCACTTTTGACAGCTTGATCATACAATAGCTTGCCATATATGTGTAGATGTCATTGTCAAAAATTTGATTAACATTTTATGTTTTAGTTGGTATCATGTATTCTTATTCTTGTGTATGTAGGAATTTAAAATTCTGTCATTACTTATTAGAACAAGCATTTTAACTTGTTAGCATCCTCATCATTTCCTAAATCCACAAAACACTAATATTAACTATTATTTATACTGTTGTCAACTTTTGACAAAACTTCTTTCACATGTCTCCTCATCCTTGCTTTCAGTTTAGTACTCGACTAGATTTCCTTCAACGTAACTATTTTCTTCTATTTAGAAGACATCACTAAGTTAACAGGCATGAATTGAGAAATTTTAAATATATATATATATTATACCATATGTTGAAAAAGTTAATATTCTCATTTGAATTTCCATGTTGCTACCATTGTTTACTCCTTTGAACAATTCGTTTTTACTTCCTTATATTAATTTCCTTAAAATGTGCACACATACATATATCAAAAGTGTACACAAAGAAAGAAATGTACTTTAATCCTTTTTACTCCTGTTTTCTTTCCTATCCACAATTTTAATCTAAAAATATTGTGAATATAATAGTGATTACTCCTTTTTGTCCTACTGGCCTTGGAATTGGAATTTCAATGTAGAGTTTGCTCACAATTCATTCCTCTTCCCCCATGTTTGATGTTCCTCTGTTCAGAATGATTTCCTAGAGTTGAATGAATCCCTTTGTGCTACATGAATGAAAATACAATTCCCTCACCTGATATTTGAGCTCTTGTTCTGATTGATATTGCAGGACGTGTTGTTCACAATGTTGGGTGTGTGAGCAGAGCTTACTATGGAATCTTCTCTAAATGACACTTTGCTTCTGAAAGATGTTCTTAAATTGAAATATTTGTTAGTTAGCCTGACTTCCCATATAAACACATAACCTAAACTGGGTGACTCGAACACAAATTTTAATTTTATTTTCAATTCCCTGGCTTGAATTTGGGGCCGTGGAGTTGTACCTGAGCAGCTTTGTACTGAAAGCTAGCATTTTACCACTTGAAACAAAGCATCACTTCCGAATTTTGAGTGGTTAATTGGAGATTAATATTCCATGGAGACTTTCCTGCCAGTGCTGGATTCTAACTATGGTAGTCAGATCTCAGACTCCTGAGTAACCAGGATTACAAGTGTGAATCACTGGTGCCCAGCCAAACAAAAGTATTTTCACACACATATGGAAATTGTTACCCCAAGAAAAAGACAACTGAATACTTGGTGTCTTATGAGAGTCTATTTCATATTTAAGGGACAAGTTTGTGCTGTGGTGCATGTGAAAGTGGGCATAAAGTAAGCTGTCTCAGAGCTTAAGTAAGTTTCTGAATCTCATGCATGACAAATTCCCTTCATGTCCTTACTTATTCCTATTTACAAACATAAGTATAATATTTGTAATTTATCCTGATTGGAGATAATGTTTTAACATATTCATTGGCAGAGAAGTAAGCATTCAAACAATCAAAATCTTAAGTTTTGAAAAACTCCCTAAATTTCTATGCTCATTATGCAGCTTGATTTTCAAGAACTATAATTCGTTTTGGGATTGGCTTTTTCTGTTGAAGAAATGAAAAAAAACTATAACTTGACCTTGGGATTTGATATTTATGTGGTTCAATATGGAAGTTGGACAGCATTTAAAAATCCCTTCATTTGCCTCTTTAGGAAGTACGAGATCCTTAACCAGCCTTGTATGAGAAACTGTAAGACTATGGCAGCATTTACAAGACCACCAGGATTAAAATCTGCCCAGATTGGGACACTACTGGACCTCTACAAGATTGCATAGGTGAAAGTGGGACGAGTGAAGTAATATCTTAAAATGTCTAAATTGGTGCCGTTTCAGGTGTTAGAAAAGAATGAAAAGAGGCTGAGAAAATGCAGTCACCATGGAGACGCAGCCAGTATGGGCAGCAATTAACCCTCAAAAGCAAGGCTTAGAACAATTTACCAGATCTCAACCGTGGCTCCTTGCCCCCGGTTACCCTGAAAGCGAACCATTCAGGAGTATGCAATGCCTTGACTCAACCACTTCCATAGCCCTCATGGGCTGGACGCCGGGTTACAACCAGGTTTACAAGGGGAAGAAGCTAGCTGAACAGATGTTTCAAGGACTTATTCTTTTTTCTGCAATAGTTGGATTTATCTATGCATAAATGGCTGAACAGTTTGGATGGACAGTCTATATAGGTATGGCCGGATTTGCTATTCCATGTTTGCTGATGCTTCCTCCATACCCATCTATGCACGACATCCCCTCAAATGGTTATCTGTTCAAGAATCAAGAACAGAAGACAAGAAAATTGGGGATAGAAAAATTAAGAGGTATGTTAAAAAAATTCATTGGGTTTTTACATTTGTTTTCTCTGAGATGAGCTAAGTTGACATCATACCCAAATCATGAGCCTAAAACTCCCTATGCTCTTAAACACAGATTTCTTTATATTTTAGTTTTCTTTATATTTCTTTTTTGTTATTGTTTTGTTTTCTACCCCTAGTTAATTGAGTGTTGATTAGTTACAAAATAGTCTCCTATTGTTCACTTCTTATTTTGAAGAAGAAGCCAAAGCCAAGCCTGTCATAGTAGCACTAGCCTGGCCCTTCTCCTAGCCATCTGTGAGCATTCATGAGTGACAGTCAGGTTCAGCACATTCTTGGCTTTGCTTCTGTCTTTTTTGTACTTTTTTAATTCTAAAAATGCTGTATAGAGGGGTTACAGTTCATGAGCAAGGTAATGAGTACATTTCAGCTCCCCTATGAACCAGAAATCCCACTTTGGGGCATTTACGAAAGGATCACAAACAAGGCCATACTCAGGCTACCAGTACAACTATGATTATAACAGCATTATTTAACATAGCTAAGATATTGAACCAAACCATATGTCCTTCAATAGATGAATGGATCAAGAAAATGTGATATAGATATATATATACATATATACATATACATACATACATACTATATATACATATATAAACATACATACAATGAAGTTTTCTTTATATTCCAAAGGCAGTTAGAAATAACTCAGTTGTATTTGACTTACAAATATTTTAGACAAATATTTTAGACTTTTGGAAAACAAAAGTACATGTATGCAATGTTTCTTCCAGGTACAAATAATAATAAATGCCACATAAATGACAGCCAAAAAGGAAAAGGTATGATAGGAAAAAGGTGTATTTAGGAACATAATTTTTGTGATATCAAAGACTATGCATTCAAAGATAATAGGCTACTTATAATCTAATTGGCTTGAAAAAGGGAATGCAAAAGTTACAGTAGATTACTGGTTTATTTGGAGTTTTAAGCCCTATCAATAATTTCCTTTAAAAACTGGGAAGTTGAAAATGACTTTAGAGTGTGATAATATGTTGAACTGGGTGGTTCATACATAATAATACCAGTTACTAAGGAAAATTATCTCTAAGTACCCATCAAAACGCAGGGAGTAATTTGTAGTTTAAGTGGTAAAGTACTAGCCTTGAGGAAAAAAGCAAAAAGTGAATAAGGCTCTGAGTTTGTCAACCTGAACTAGCATGTGTGTGTGTGTGCGCGTGCACACACACACACACACACACACACACACACACATACACATACACGCACACGCATGCTCATGTGCAAGGGATGTTGAAAGACTCAGAAAGAGAAATGGAGTGTAAATCCTTTCATATGTATATTAGATCTAAAATATGACCATGAAATTTGAAAAAAGTAAAACACATGTCCATTAATTATATATGAGTTCAGACTATATAGTACAGAAAGCAGTAAAATTTTATGTTGAATTAATTTTTTTGTGAAAGTATTGTACAGAGGGGTTACAATTACATGGGCAAGATAATGAGTACATTTCTTACCAAGCATTGTAGCCTCCTTCTTTTTGTCCCCTTCCCATCCCTTCCCATCCTCCCCCGCCCCCCCAATCCTCCCAGGCGACCACCCCTCTGCACCAAAGTTTTAAAGTTCATTTTCGACATAATGACTCAATTTTATGTTCTAACCTCTCTGACATAACAGTATCATATGTGAACAGTAAAAAGATGAAGCATATCTTGTCCTTGGGTAGGTGTTAAAGGAGAAATGGAAAGAGGCAAAGTAATAGGGAGTAGATGGCTTGGAAAATACAACATAAGATTCAATGCACATATGTGAAAATGGAACTAGGAAAGAAAGGGGATGGGTGGGGTTTTTATAGACTAGAAGAGTCGATGGACACTATGACAAAGTCTAAGAGGCATTGTAAAAACCAATTGATACATTGTACAACTGTTTAAAAAAACTATCCATGAGGCCTGTAATTCTAATTACTCAGGAGGCTGTGAAATGAGGATTGTGGTTTGAAGCCAGCCATGGCAGAAAAGTTCATGAGACTCTTATCTCCAACAAACTACTCAGAGAAGGCTGGAAATAGTGCTGTGGCTCAAGTTGTACAGGGCTAACCTTCAGCACAGAGAGGTTTTGGAACAGCATTTTGATCTTGATTTGAAGTGCCAAGACAGGCACAAAAACAAAACAAATCAAAAGATAAAAAGAAACAAACCAAAAACAAAAAAGATCTTAATTTTTATATTTTTGAAAATTACAAGAAAAACCCATGTTCCACCTACTTCAAATAGTTAGATAATATACATTACATGGCTGTGCTTATGATGGATGGAAATTTTCTCATTCATGTAGCATCTAATGTTCAGTCGAGGCATGGTTTTTCATGCCTCCCAGGCTATGACTTGTGTAGGCTGAGGTTATGGGCTTGGAGCTGCAGATGCTGATACCCTTCTCAACCAGTGTTTCACCTCTTAACAGGGCAGTCATACCCAAGGGCTCCTTCAACTACAGCTTCATGACCTCTTCATGGTCCTGTGGGCCCAGTTGGGGGTGCCATCCTGGATACATGTGATTTGAAGTAAGTTCATTCTACTCATCCTCTATGCCAAAAGAGTCAAGTGTGAGAGGGTTTGCAGACATTTGAAGTAATGTACATACACGGTGCTCCAGTGGCCCCACATACCTACCCAGCATATGCCTGTGTATCCTAGGATTATTGGTCTGGAGCAGGGGATGCTTCCAACATATTCCCTAACTAGTGCTTCACCTGCTAAAGTGAATAAATGATTGAGAGCCTCTTGTTTACCTTAAGGAAATCTAAATTCCTGATCTGTGCCAGGCCACAACAGATGCCATCCCACATGCCCCCATTTCATTTTATGTTAGACATCTCCTGCCACACTGTGGGAACCAAATCACTGGTGAGCAGTTGTGCATGTATGTACACACATTCTCACTAAGGCATGTACATAGTGTCAGATTTGACTGGTTGTATACTATATATTATAGTACCAAAGTGAAAGAAGACTTGGAGATTCCTTGACTACGAGCTGTCCTGTTTTGCTATTTAGCTGTGTCCTGTATAGCCCAGGGTTGTGGGATTCGAAGTGGGCATGCATCCACCTTCCACAACCAGTGCTCCTCCTCCTACAGGGAGAGCATACCCAAAACCCTGTTCTTTCCCTCTTGGACTAACATCTTGCAGGTCCTTCTCTGAAGACCGAGGTGACAGTGCCATTCCAGATGCCCTAGTTTCTATGCAAATAGGACCACTCTCCCTTTGTGGTAACTGAATATTTGTGTGGGGTTGAGTGAGTATATCATTGTGCTTGTGTATACACCAGTTTGTGGAACACAAGGACCTGTGGCAAGATTTTCCCACTTGGGTGCTGATGCCAGCCCAAGGGAAGAAAAGCATAGAGAGTAGGTCTTTCATGTCTCCCTTGCAGAGTATGGCCTGTGCTGCTTGGGATTACCGGGCTGGAGTTTGGCATGGTGCTGCACTTTCTAACCAGGGCTTATCCTGTTACAGGGAAGCCATACAAGGCGGCCAGTTTTTCTTCACTTTGGGACCTCTGGCTTCCTGGTATGAGTCAGCCCATGTGCAGCTATATGTGCCTATGTCCTTCTCAGTAAGTGGTTCCACTCCCGGTTGGAACTGTGGGAATCCAGTTGTGATATGTGTTGTGCATGTGTGTATACACATTCACAGGAGGGCACAAATGTGGTGCCATAGTGGCCTTGTTGTGCAATATATTGGATCCAGAAGAAGGGAAGCCATAGCTTGTCCTTTTTCCTTAGCTGGCTAATTTCAGTGTAGCCTTGGGAGGCCTTCAATTCAAAGTGATTCCATTCCCTCCTCTGTCCTGTGAAAATGAAATAATGGGTCAGGGATTTTGTGCATGTGTATACACATGTTCCCATGAAAGCACTTAACCTATTTTTAAATTAGATAGGTCCTAGGTGTTTTTGGACCCAAGAGAAAAAGGATGGGGTTGGAGACTGTAAAACATCCCTTTCACAGGCCTGTGGAGCCGGGCTTATATGCCTGGGACTTGGGGTGCTGCCTACCTTCCTAAATGTGCTTACTCCTGCTAAAGAGAGGTCGTGCCTGGTAGCTTGCTCTTCACCATGTGGACTACTGTCTTGCTGGTCCCTTCTGATAGGCCTATGCGCCAGTACACACTTTCATAAGAGGGCACATACATGATGCCAGATAGGCCTGATTGTGGGCATATTGGGCCTGGTCCTGTGTCCATACCCCTGTAATTCCTTTGTAGCCTGGGGTTATTAACTTGGATCTGGGTATGTTGCTACCTCCCTAACTAGTCGTTTACCTGGTACAGTGACTTCATAGTGAGGACCTCTTCTTGTTCATGTAAAGGAACTCTTTATTCATGATTTGTCAGCCTCAGAGACAGTGCCATCTGAGATATATCCATTTTCATGTAAAGATTGCTCCTACCCTGCCATTCTATGGGAACCCATTCATGGAATGTGGACACATGATTGTGTCTATGTGGTGCCAGTTGGACTAAGGGTGGGCTCTAGCGGGCAGAAGAGATGGCACATTGGAGCTTGGAGTATGTCCACCACCCTTCCCAACTATAGCCTATATACTGGGATTATGAGCCCTGAGCAGGGGATACTGTTGCTCACCCCATCCAGTGCTTCCCCTTCCACAAACAGGTCATGCCCAGTAGCCTGTTTTTCTTAATCTTGCAAACCTCTAGCTTCATGATTTGTGTTGTCCTAGATGCAGGTACCATTTGCAGATGACCCCAATTCAAAGGAAGCTGTTCCTCTCCTGCCCTTGCCCTGTGGGAACTGAATTGCAAAACAAAAAAGAAAACATTACGAACTAGTAAGTAGTGGGGTACTTGAAGTTATTTCACAAATGAGGGTCCTTATTAAGGCTTCTTACCCCCTTTTTTCTTCCTTGAAAAATTTTCCAGTGTACTAAAAATCATCACAAATACTTATGACAGTGCATATTAATTGTGATGTACTTCATATTATGTATGAAAATTTTCTTCATGAATTTTAGTCAGTGGTGTTTGATAACTTTTACTCCTCTATATGCAGTTTGCATAATGATAAAGTTGGTATCAATATCCACATATATTCTTATATAATCCTTATCCAATCATTTGGTATTGTCCAGTATATTTTTAACTTTTCCCTAGTCTGACAAGTGTGATATCTCTTTATTGTTCCTGATAGAATATTTTTCATAAATCTTGCCACATCACATATGCCTTTTCTTGTGAATTGCATGCTCAGATATTTTATTCAATATCATGTATCCTATCTGTCATCTTCTTGATTGAAATGTTCCTTTGTTGAATACATACTATTTAAATGTCTTCAGCCTTAAGAGAGGATGTTTATATTTTTCTTGATATTACTTACTCAACCAAAGGTGTTGCTGTAATGTAAACTTATTGATATTTTCCGACCTTTGTATTCATTTCCTTGGGGAAAATCTCCATTCTTAAAATGTACTCTTATTTCATTCTTAAAGCTTTTAAGTGTTGCTTTCTACCTTTGCCTCTTTGTTTTTAGGAATTGTTTGCTACGGCTTTAAGTTAAGGTCTATTTTGTATCTTATTCCATATAAATAGATAGCTCATCCAAATAGCTATTTGTTGAATAGTCTAATGTCAAATCTCAGGATTCTACATGGGCTTGTACTCAATTCTCTACCCTGTGTAATTCTTTTTCTTCAGCTGTAATACCAGATTGTCTTGATTACTAGGCTTTAGTATAACAAATCCTCATTTTGAGTTATGGTGTGTCCCCAAAATTGTTCTTTCATATTCTTTGTGTCTTTTGATCTTTACAAATCCTTCCCCTCCTCTGTTAGCGGGGACCAAACACCGAGTCTCTTGCATTTAAGGCAAGCACTCTACCACTCAGCAACTCACCTCATAACTTTGAGGAACAACAGTCACTGGGTCCAGGTGAGGTTTGGGGAAGTTTCCCTCTATCAGTAGAAACTCTTGACTTAGGGTCCTTGGTCACAGAATAAAAATTTGCAGAGTAGTCACCATGGTAAGAAAACTTGGCAATACTTTATTGAGTTAGCAAGCAAACAAACAGATAAGCAGATAAACAGGAAGACAGAGGCACACTCAGAGTGTGAGTGCTCTTAACAGTAGGCGCAAAGAGCTCTTTGACATCAGTGGCATTTATATAATAAAAGCAAGTCCTGTCATAAAGCCATATATATAGGTGTTTATCTTTGCTCTTAATCACTCTGGGGTTATACCATCTGAGTTCTTGGTTATTTGGTGATTCAGTCTTTAGTGTATTTCTTTTTTTGGGGGGGAGGGTCCAGTCATGGGGCCTGAACTCTGGGCCTGGGCACTGTCCCTCAGCTCTTCAGCTCAAGGCTAGTGTTCTACCACTTGAGCCCCAGCGCCACTTCTGGCTTTTTTCTTTTTTCTTATGTGGTGCTGAGGAATCGAACCCAGGGCCTCATGCATGCAAGGCAAGTACTCTAACACTGAGCCACCTTCGCAGCCCCTTTAGTGAATTTCTTACAGGAAAGAATGCATATATTTTTGCCATAGAACAGATGCTCATCCTTAAGATGATGAATGCATCCTGAGTTAGAAGCAAAGAAGATAGTGCATGTATTATTCTAAATGTATTATTTCTATCAGAGTTCCTAGATGTCATTTTCCAGGTCTCATTTTTTCTAAGCTATGCAGCCTGAAACTATAAAAAGTCCTGATAAGACTTCTCATAAAATTCCATTCAATTTATAGATTGATTTGATAGAAAACAATACATTCTTTAGATATTGAGTATTCCCATGAATGATTTTTTTTTGGAGGTCCGGTCATGGGGCCTAAACTCTGGGCCTGGGCACTGTCCCTCAGCTCTTCAGCTCAAGGCTAGTGCTCTGCCACTTGAGCCACAGCGCCACTTCTGGCTTTTTTCTTTTTGCTTATGTGATGTTGGGGAATCGAACCCAGGGCCTCAAGCATGAAAGACAAGCACTCTACCACTGAGCCACCTTCTCAGCCCCCCATGCATGATTTTGACATGGCTGTATTTTGCTGTTTTTCAGTTATTTTTTAATGATTAATGTTTGTTACATAGTATTATATATCTTTTGTGTGATATGCTTCTTTGTGTGTTTTTGTTTGTGTGGTTTGGTTTGAACAACGTGGGGAATTGAACTGGTGTATGGGAGGAAAGCATTCTACCACCTAAGCCACAATATAGCCATGTTAGTAACTATTGAAGCTACTTAAAATAATCATCCATCTTATAATTTGTTATTTTTACCTTTTTTTCATCCTGGGGAACTGAGTATAGGAGTCTGGTTTTTGTGTGTGTGTGTGTGTGTGTGTGTGTGTGTGTGTGTGTGTGTGTGTGTGTGTGTGTGTGTGTGTGTGTGTGTATGCACATGCATGCATATAAGTGTATATGTGCCAATACTGGGGCTTGAATCCTCTTAACTTTTTCCAGCCAAGGTTAGCATTTACCATTTGAGCATGTATACACCTTCAGTGTGGCTTTTCTGGTTAAATCCTACTCAGGAGGATACACATGGCAGTTCAAAGCCAGCCTGGGCAGAAAAGTCCAGTAGTCCTAAGAACTACTTTGAAAAACTACTATGAAAAACCTGGAAGTGGTACTATAGCTCAAAAATAGTGCTCAAGCTTTGAATTGAAGCCTTCAATCCTTAGGGCCAGCACATACAAAAATTAATGAACTTTGAATTGTATAACCATGATGTATTTACACGATGATCTACAGATCTCAGCCTCTCAAGTAGGTAGCATTGTAGGTGTGATCCTGTAGTAATAATAAGTCATTTATTATTGTTACTAATGGATATATTTTAAAGACATAAGTGTATGCTAGTGGCTCAAGTCTATAATCCTAGCCAGTCAAGAGGCTGAAGTTTAAGAATCTCTGTTCAAAGCTGACCCAAGGGAGAAAAATCTATGTGTCTTATCTCCAATTAACAACCAAAAAGTTGGAAACACAGCTGTAGCTTTAGTGGCATAGTAGTAACCTTAAGCAAAAATGCTTAGGGACAGTGCCCAGACCCAGAGTTCAAGTCCCAGAATCAGCCCCCAAAATTAAAATAAATAGAATACAGAATAACTCCAGGTATGGCTAGTGATAGTATGCATAGTTTGCATGAAATTCTGAATTTGATTGCCACCAGCAAGAAAAATACACAAACCAAGAAAAAATGTTTCCAAAGTCAGAGGGAATTTTTTACTGATCCTTACTAACAGACAATTTTTTTCTTACACAATTTCATTTAGAAAGTTAGCCCAAGGCAGGTGCTAGTGGCTTGGCTCATGCCTGTAATACTAACTACTCAGGAACTTGAGAATTGAGGATAGTGGTTCTTGAGACTCTTCAATAAGCTACTCAAAAATAAGTGGAAGTGGCCTTATGGCTCAAGTGATAGAGAGCTAGCCTTGAGCTCAAAGAAGCACAGGTACAGGGGCCAGGCCCAAAGTTCAAGCTTCATGGACAACAAAAATAAAAATAAAAAGCCAAACAATAACTCCAGTAGAAGAGAAATGATTATGCAATGGCTACTTTAGCAAGAATGCATTTCTCAGTTTAAAATGAGGTTTCACTTTGTATAACCTTATAAATATAAGATAATTAAATTTCAAGTAATTATTTAACTTCACTATCCACTAAGCAGCAACAAAAATGATCCTTATCAGAAAAAACAATGTTGGAGGAATATCAGTACCAAATTTCAAACTCTACTACAAAGCCATAGTAATCAAAACAGGTGGTTACTGGCGCAAAAACAGACCTCAGGACCAATGGAATAGAATTGAAAACCCAGAAATGAACCCATCTAATCTTCGATAAGGGAACTCAAAAATAGAATTGAAGAAAGACAACCTCTTCAGTAAATAGTGCTGGCAAAGCTGGTTAACTACTTGTGGAAAACTAAAGCTAAATCCTTATATATCACCCAGCACCAGAATCAACTCCAAATGGACCAAAGACCTCAGAGTCAAAGCAGACACCCTGAAAACATTACAGGACAGAATAGGAGAAACCCTGGGTTTCCTTAGTGTATGCCAAAATTTTCTTAATAGATATCCAGAAACACAATAAATCAAAGAAAGTTTGTTCAAATATGCTTTCATGAAATTGCAGAGTTTCTCCATGGCAAAGGACATAGCTAGCAAAATCAATAGAAAGCCCAGGGATTGGGAGAAGATCTTCACTAGCCATACAATGGACAAGGGTCTCATATCTAAAATAATAGTTTCATTTCATTTAAGTGTTTTTTTTTCTCAGTGGTGGGGCTTGAACTCAGAGCCTGGCCACTGGCCCTGGCCCTTTGTGTTCTCGAGGCTGGTGCTTTACCTCTTCAACCACAGCACCACTTCTAAGGAAGAAATGCTTCTGGGGGCTGGGCACTATAGTCTCACCTCTCTAATCCTACTCAGAAGGCTGCTATCTGAAGACTGAATTTGAAAGCACACAATTATCTCCATTTAGCCATCAAAACTGTGGTAATATAGCCTTAGCTCAAGGGATTGAACACCAATCTTGACAGAAAAAAACTAGAGGATAGTACCCAGGCCCTGAGTTCAAGTTCTCATACAAGCACAAAAAAAAAAGAAAACAGCGAGGTCGAGTAATAATGGAGCTTCCTGTTTTCATACCTTTCCAGGACTGCATGGAGGAAATAATCCTGTTATGTGAAAAGAAGTCCCCATTGAAGCAAATGAGTGAATAGTGGAAAATCTTCAGCAGCAACACAAAAGCTTTCAAGGTGGATGACAGGCATAGCAAAGTTAATGAGTGTTAGTAACATGTCTTTGATGTCCTTGTATTAAGGTAAGAAATGACTTGAAATTGCTTCCTACTTCTAAGCTTACTTCACTGAGCGAGGAACCTAAGCATGCCTTTCTTCTACAGTAATCTGGAATCTTTATAAACTTGCAGATTAAAGTTTGATGCTTAAAAAGATACTTATAATTTGTGCATTAAAAGAGATTGATTATTAGTAAAAAGTTATTATGCATTAGGTTAGTATTGTTTTTTTAGTACTTGGGATTAAAAGCAGAGCCTCTGTTAGAGAAGTTCTGCACCTGTTTCTTTGAGACTGAATCTTCCTGTGTGTGTTACCCAGGATGTCCTTCAACTCCTGGGCTTGAATGATCCTCCCACCAAAAGTGACCAGCCATTGGTAGGATGAGGTATATGATCAGCTATTGCAGGGGACTGAGCTAAGGTTCAATGCTAATACTTGGTGTAGGTCTCAGGAGCGTGAGTAAACCAGATGTTCCATTTTGGAAATAGCGTTCCTGAATTTGAATTCCAATCCCAATAATCTAGACTATTGTCCTAAAGAAGGAGGTGTTAACATTGACTTAGATGGCCTGTAAGGAGAGTATCTTTCATGAAGCTGGAAGTGAGCCTAACAGTGGTCTGCTAAACAGAAATTCTGGACTAAGGAAAATGAGGCTAAGGATGGGAGGAATTTGCCACATTATGTTAACTCTCAACAAGAGAATGGATAAGGGATATCATTCCTTTTCCCTGCAAAGTCTTGAAGGTGATTTGGCCTTCAAGATGGGCTATTTTTAAGCCCATGGATTGGGAGAAGATAAACTAGCCATACAACGGACAAGGGTCTCATATCTAAAATATACTTGGAACTCAAAAAATTAAATCCCCCAACAACAAATCATCAAAGAAACAACTGCACAAGAAATAAGTGGGCTAAAGACTTAAAGAGAAACTTCTCTGAAGAGGAAAGAAGGATGGCCAATAGACACATGAAGAAATGCTCAACATTCCTCTCCATAAAAGAAATGCAAATCAAAGCAACACTTAGATACCACCTCACTCCAGTTAGAATGGCTAAAATCACGAACTCTAATAACAACAGATGCTGGAGGGGATGTGGACAGAAGGGAATCTTACTGCATTGTTGGTGGGAATGTAAACTTGTTCAACCACTTTGGCAAGTAGTATGGAGGTTCCTCAAAAGACTCCACATAGAGCTCCCCTATGACCCAGCAATCCCACTTTTGGGCATTTACCCAAATGTATACAAACAAGACCACACTAAAGTTACCAGCATGACTATGTTTATTGCAATATTATTTACTATAGCTAAGATATGGAACCAAGCCCGATGCCCCTCAGTAGATGAATGGATCAAGAAAATGTGGTATATATATATACACACACACACACACACACACACACAATGGAATTCTATGCCTCCATCAGAAAGAATGGCATTGCCCCCATTTGTTAGGAAATGGAAAGGCTTGGAAAAAATTATATTAAGTGAAGTAATCCAGGCCCAGAGAAACATAGGTCCCATGGCTTCCCTTATTTGCAATATCTAGTATATGTCTGAGTTAAGCAGTAAACGTCAGATAAGGTGATGTTAGGGAAATGAAACCTAAAATATAT
This sequence comes from Dipodomys merriami, assembly GCF_024711535.1. Lineage (NCBI taxonomy): Eukaryota > Metazoa > Chordata > Mammalia > Rodentia > Heteromyidae > Dipodomys > Dipodomys merriami. The sequence continues at coordinate 1,104,666 of NW_027204115.1, forward strand.
ATTCAAATGTTTTTTTTTTCTTTCATGCGATTGTTTCTAACATTTATAAGATTATTTCTTTGTTGCTATGTATGTCCCTTCCCCAAAGTATAACCCCTGCTTTCACTGTATTTGATGTCAGTATAATTTGTGGAGGGGAAGGGGAAAAACAAATCGTTTAAATAGGGATACAGGTGGACCCATTGCAACAATGAGATGTACAAGTGTTTTGTCGAAAACGAACTTTACAACTTTGTTGGGGGGGCAGGGGGATTTGGTGGAGGGGGCGGGGAAGATGAGAAGGAATGGGAAGGTTAAACAGAGGAGGAGGTTACAATGCTTGATAAGAAATGTACTTATTATCTTGTCCATGTAATTGTAACCCCTCTGTACAGTATTTTCACAATAAAAAAAAACTAATTAAAAAATGGGCTATTTTGACACAAGCGATAGAATGGATTATATGAATTCTCTGGTCTTTCTAACCAGGATACAGGGGGACTCAAAAGGTAGAGAGCAAACTGCAAAAAACCATGTCTCTGCTAGCAGGCTTCCAAATTCACTGTATCCTTAAAATTTGAAACAAATTAGTTAGAACAGAAATCTTTTTTTTACATGTCTCCAATCTAAATGTTTCTTCCTTGGGTTTAGAACACTTCATAAACAAGCAAGAGCTAAGATAACACTGTATGACTCTCTCTTCCCCCAGAATTGCAGTTCTGCAGTGCTAGAACAAAGACTGTGTGTGAGGAAGGGACTGGACATATGTGTTTCTTGGATGAGAAAACTAGAGCTGATAAATTGCAGAGAACAGAGCAGATGTCATTCCTTTTCTTCCTTTCCTTGGGTAAGACTGATTCAACCATGATGCAAGATGCTGAACCAATGAATGAAGAGGGCATGCTGTGCAGCAGGAGGGGTTGCCCATGCCCAGGTGCAGCTGGGAACTTGGAGCTATTGATTCAACCTAAGGAATGTTTTTTTTTCATAAATATTAAGTCCCATTTCAGACTTCAGCACTGTCTGTGGCTGCTGTTCTGGTCTGTTTGTGTCTTGCTCTTTGGCTTTTTCCTTTGGTTACAATAGAAACTGCAGATGAAATGGAGAGTGTTGAGTGTGAGCTCAGCCATTGGGGATTAGTGATGGACTTTCCAGGCGTGGGCATGCCTGTGGGATTGGAGTCTGCCTTTGATAAGCAGGGCACAGAGCGGGTTGTGCTGAGTAGAAAATGGAAAAGTCCTCTGATGAGAAAAATGCTCCAGAGAGACAATTAGCTCTAAAATGTATTGTTAACCTTCATGTCCCCAAAAAATGCTGGGGGATATTGGAGTAAATGGTTATTTTACTATAGAGATGGTGAACCTTCTGAAAAGATAAAATGGTTTAGGTCTGGGTGTAATGTTTTAAGCAATTGACAGCTACTCACAAGTTTGACTATTGATTTATTTCCATACTGATTGTTACTTTTGAGTATCTCTATTTTCCTTAGTAATTTTTTTTTCATATTGCCCACATTGGAATAGGTATTTTTTTAACTTGTACTATTATTTCTTTGATTTCATGGTACATTATACATAAGGAAAACAGGGCAGAGGTAAATTAATTTCTTAGGCATGACTATGAATTAATTTCAATAATATGCATTGAGTATTTAAATTCTTCAACATACAATGTATGATCTAGGCTCAGTAGTTTATTCTAGAGGGAGTTTACCTTCATGAGCTAAGACAAAAGACAACTTTATGTTTTGCATCTCTATGCATAATTCCTGTAAAAAGAACTGTCTTTGAAGACTGGAAGGGTATGATTCTTATTTTGATTGGTTTCATAGAAAAATATCTCTACAGGTTGAGAGCCTTCACTTTACATCTAGAAGTTTTCTTGTTCTGTTTATTAGAACTGGAATTCAGCTTCAGGAAACCTTACTTCTTTTATGGGGAGGCAGTCAGTGTTATTTGTTATGATAATTTGTGTGTATTTGTATTTATATATGTGTTTAAATGCATGTACATACATATATATGCATATATGCATAAGTACATACATATGTATGTGTATGTATATATTAAAAATTTAGCTCAGAGTCCCTGGGTAAAGCCCTGGGAAGGGCAGAGAATGGAGCCACATAAAGAAACTACTTAGGTGTTGATGTGATGCAGTTTATGCCAACAGGCTGGTTTCTGAATCATTTTTCTTGTTTCTTTCTGGTAATTCAGGATGTACATGTTTCTAAGAGCAATATTAACAAGGCCTGTCTAGCATGGAGTTTGGTGAACTTGGCCATTGGGCACATACTTTCTGACCTGGGAAAGGTGACATTTGGGTTAGTTTCTACAGAGTATAGAATAATACAATTGGCATAATTTTGAAAGTTCTTTGGGGAGTTGTAATTGAGAGCTACATTTTGATTGACATTCATCTGGGACTGATATTCATCAGCCTCCAGATAGAACTTGGGACATAAAACAGATTAAGTCCTGACTGGATGAAACTCTGTAATCTCCAGGTGATTGTTCTCTTTTCCTCTGCCTTCCCTTTTAACATCTGAAGGGATCTTCAGTACTGTATATGGAGATGAGGTTAAAAAGGAGCATGGCTGCAAAAGTTCTCCCATGTGTTCTGTTCTTCACTTCTTATCTTTTAATATAACATAATAATCCCTTCTATGGAAAGAGAATCTAGCAGTCTTGAGTGCCCATCACTTACTCATCCAATGGGTACTTAGGAAGTACCTCCTGTGTTGTATTCTGATGTCTGCTTTTTAAGGGTATAGCTTTAAGAAATACGACATATCCTGACTTACCTTTGAATACTCAGACTGTACACCACCTGAAATAGAGAAACGTTTTTAATCTCTTCTTCAGTAGTACCCATTTCTTAGTACTGTGGACAAGGATTAAGGAATTTGGTAGCATGGAAAGCACAATAGGCACATGTCGTCTGCAGTTAGATGTTTGCTTATTTCTATTTAAGTAATGTTAAGAATTATATGACATATAGAATGTGGAAAAATTTAAAGAATGGTTTAATAATAGAAAATTTAAAACAGATTGACTGTCCTTCCTACAAAATACTTGAGAAAGGAGATATTTTGAATTTCAGATATTGGAACATTTGCATATATGTGATAAGGTAACTTCGTGCTGGGATTAATTCTAAACATAAAATGCATTCATTACTTATATACCTAGACTGAAGATAACTTTATATACTTTTAGTGTGCCTTGATGTTTTTTGTTTTCATTTCCTTTTGTGTTGTACCTGAGGCTTGATCTAAGGAACTGAGCACTTACCTTGAGCTTTTTGCTCAAGGCTAGTGCTCTACTACTTGAGACACAGCTCCATGTCTACATTTTTGTGGTTAATTGGGGATCAGAATCTCAGAGACTTTTCTACCTACACTGGCTCTGAACTGTAGACATCCTTATATCTCAGCTAGCATTACAGGCATGAGCCCATAGCAGCGTGCTCCTATTTTGATGGCCACAGTCACAGGAAGCCCAATGTGGAATCTTCTCACTTGAGACAGCATCACAACACAAGATCCTCAGATTAGAGATGCTCAGCCTACATCTTACTTCTTAACCCCATTGGTTTGTCTGTAGCATTCCATTTTGAATACCACAGTTCTGAAGAAGTCCATAAAAGCATTACTCCTCCTTCTCAGGGAGGTATTCCTGGGGTTTAGATCTTTTTAAACTCAAGTTATTTTGTTGTTTGTTAGCTTAGCTTCCTGATGCAAACTTATGCCCCCAACCCCTACCCTTTGAAATAAGAAAGTGGGTTAGGGTAAAGTAGAGACAGGTGTTTATAATGGCTTTTGTGCTGTCATTCTGAAAGGTAGGGGAGGGAAGGTGTAAGATTTTTGGGAAGGTCACAGAACATCAGCACTGGAACCCACCAATGGGAAGTCCTCATGACCAAGCCTCTTCTCCAATCAGAGCCCTCCAGGAAGGCAACCCTTTCCAGTTGTTTGGAAACTTTCTTGTCTCTGGGCAGTCACAAGGACAAAATGTTGGTGTGAGGAAGATGGAGCTCTACAGCTGTAGGAACCAAGTAGGCAAGTTAGTTGGAGGCATTGATTCTCATGACCCCATCTGAAGTCTTACGTGCCATGAGTGTGCATATGCCTGCATGTATTCCCTCTGGGGGAAATAAGAGGGACTCCCCTTTCTCCATGTCAGGGCAAAGGCCTGATGCCCAGCTGCCAGACTCAGGTGAAGGTTTGCAGGAAGTGCGATTATTCTCCCCTGTTAATTCTATAGGACAATGCCCAGAGACTCTCTTTGTGTGTCTAAGGAAGCTCACCTGTGCCTTGCTTACTCTTTGCAACCTCTGATCACTGGAGCTACTTCACATTTGTTGACAAGGTTTAATTCTTCCTGCTTACTGACTTTAAATTACCTCTAATTGTCTGTGTTCGTATGAAATTCTGTAAAGTTAACTTTCTTCTCTTTGTCTGAAGATCTACTTTTAGGTCTGTATGCTGTAAATCAGCATGTGATATGTCAACAAACTTTGTCCATACCCACATATTGTGGTCCACTTTCTGCCTATTGATCATGCATTCCCAGGTCTCACTGAGGAATTGGCAGCAATTTGGGTTACATCTGTTTCCAGAACCAGACTAGCATCCCTTACTCCCTTTTTAATAAATCATGCAATGGCTTTGAAGGCAATGTGTTTGCAATAAGAATTGTTTGCAGAATGTTTGCCCTTCAAACTGATCATGCCCACATGCCCTGGCCATTGTCTATTGACCATTGACATTGGTCATTGTCCCAAATGTCCTTAATATGTTAAGTTTCCCACAGTTCCCCCTCAGTACCCAGCTAAGGAAGGTAATCCCATTACCACCATATTCTAACAATGAGATCAAACAAGCCAGGATTCAAAGCCAGGCCCTCACCACCAGCCTGCATGCCTTGCTCTAAGGGCATACACTTCGCTATTAAGAATAAACACTCGGTGTTTTCTTGTGAGCTGGGGTTCATAGCTATAATCTTAGCTGCTCAGAAAGCTGAGATGTGAGGGATCATGGTTCAAATTCAGCCAAAGTAGTGTGATTTGTTTCCCTTTTTTGTAGGTGGTTGTATTTTCCCACCTCCTGAGCAGATGTCAGGGACTGCATGAGACACCCAATTTGTGGCAGAGCAACCAGTCCCAGGACAGCACCAATGAAACAGATAGTGGGAACACCACACTTTTAGTTGTGACAGGATAGCAGTTGCTCTGTTTTTGCATTTGGCATAATTATCTTGTGTCTAGAGCAAAGGAAGCATCATGATCTTGAAATATCACAAGTTAGTCTAAGCTGGTTCTGTTGAGTTGGTCTGCTTTTCCTGTAGCCATTCCCTTAAGTGTTTGGCAGGGCACCTGAAATGCTAGAATGACTGGGCATCTGTGTGTGGAGTCCTCAGAGACTGTCGTGTATACATGGTCTCTGGTGGCCTCAACACATGGCAGCTCATACCTGCAGCAGCTCAAAGGTGGCAGTGACTAGACCTTCTTCAGACTTAAGCCATAATTCTGTGGCTTGCCCTCAGATGAGACAAGTGAGGCCCATCTAATTCAAGAAGAGGGCCAGTGCCTGTGTGCTTGACTGGAAGCCACCAGTCAGACAGAAGCTGGGGGGTCCTTCAGAAGCTGAGGCTACTTCCAGTCACTGTTGGAGGCAGCGATTGGATGAGAAAGGCACCAAGGGCCTTCAAGAAGGTTCTGAGGAATTCTATTCGTGGATTTCACATCTGTTGAACCAATAACGTATGGGGGACAGAGCATTCCAAGGCAGAGCCCCCTCCTGTGCTACCATATGGCCTGGAAAATGGGATGCTATCCTGTCACATTGGTGCCAGTGAACAGCAGGCTCCTGTCAGATCCAACCTATGGTGCGATTTGCAACTGTTCTTCCCTAAGTGCGTTCTCTGGAGACCTCACTCTTCCGCTTGTGTGGTGGTGTCATTCAGCAAGAGTATCTCAAAGTAAGTGTCTGTACCTGCAGGGAAGTTAGGGTTATCTTGCCTTGGCTCCTGAAAGAAAGGCCTTGATATCCTTCACCATCAGGAGAGGTCCCTTTCCAGACCCCTGAGGAACTTTGGGCTGTGCAGTGGCTTCCATTGATTCATGTCCAATCCTTCCCATGTCGCTCAGACCTCAAATGGTTTCAGAGAAGGTGTCACCATATTAGGGGGTGTAGTGACTATTTGCCTATCAAGCCTGTAGAGAAGGAGATTCCAACTCAGTATGTGCACACAGGATTGTGAATCCAATGGTCACTACACTTGTCACATTGAATTGTCTGTTTGGAGGGACTGTTTTGAGTCTTCCCTGAGCACAGTCTTTCACCAGATACAAAGCATGTATCTGTTGTTGATTTCACGGTTTTGACTGCTATTTCACAATGATTCAGTGTAGCTTCCCTCCACAAAGCCAGGAAGCTGTCACGTTGTTATGTAAGTGAATGACCAAACCAGGCTCATGGTTTCATAGATGAGTTTGCCAGGTATTTGGTGAGAACGATTTCAGGTTCTCAGGTGAGGTGGATTCTATATGTCATGATGCAGATAGGGTTTGGGAAATGGGGTACTTGACATGCAGATTTTATTGAGAGTTGCTTAGAGATGGACTGTGAGAAAGTGAAGGGGCGCAGGGTCAGAGCAGTCACTATTGGGCAAATCATGAACATAGATGTGATGGGAATGTGTGTAGCCAGCCTACTTTGGGGTGGTTGTTAGACATTCAAAATGCATAATACCCCTTAGCTGGCTAAGTATTTTAAAGTTAGAAGCACAGGATTTTATGTTTTGGGAGAAAATTGTAACACATGTATTGAACTTTTTAAAAACCAAATTTAGGCTCTTAATTTTGTTTTTAATAAAAATTTCATCCCAGCTACAGGGAAGGGCTAAAATCAGGAGCATTGACCTTTCAGGATAGCATGGGGAGAAAAATTGAAAAGCTGAGGATGGTGGCATGCATCTGTCATCCAAGTGTGGCATGACATGCAAGTAAGAGGATCCCAGAATGTCTGGTCTTGGCATAAAGCATCACACAAAGGGATGTGGCATGGCTACAGTGGTAGAGCACTTGATTATCAAGAATGAAACACTGAGTCAGATGCCAATAATGCCAAAAGTACACAAATTAAGAGAATGAATCTAAATAAACCCCTCATGCCCACTGAATGGCCTTCATGAAATTCAAGGCCACCATTTCCTTCATCATTAGTGATTTTTGAAACACCACATGGGAATATTGGAAGGGCTGTCTGGGTTTTCCTGCTTCCTCTGCTGAGAAACCTGTCCATATGTTTTTAGATTTTAAGAACTACTATGAATTCTTTTTTTTTTTGGTATTCATGTAAGGGGTAGGTTTATTCAAGATGGCACCAGGCCATCTTGGCCTTCCACAAGGCTGGGAAAGGCCTGGGAAAGGCCTGGGAAAGAGTTGGGAAAGAGCTGGGAAAGAGAACTGGGAAAGAGAGAGCTGGGAAAGAGAGAGAGTTGGGAAAGAGAGCATCTGGGCCTGGGTTAGGCCTTATCTGGGGTATGGGTGGAGAAAGGTGTGGCCACATCAAATTCAGATGTGACCTCAGTGGATGCAGATGTGACCTCTTCCAGGCGTTCCAGGCACCTAGGTAATGCAGGTACTCAGTGGAGACTTTGCTCTCCATCCAGGAGCAGACCTTACATTCCAGTCTTTTAATAATCATGAAATGGGGCACGGATTCTCTCTGGCTACTTCCTGCTGAACAGGGGCATTGACATTAGGGATAAAAGTCTGAAATTTGGTCCCCTCCCAGAGAAGGCAGTGAGCAGCTGCTGTCCCTTGGTGGTGTGAGTCCTTAGATGAACTCTGGAGAGGTCTCATGAGGCATTGAAGGGCTGGAAAAAAATACTAGAGAGCAAATAAATGGCAAGAGGAAGGACTGAAAATGTTGGTTGAAATGTCTCTAGCTACTTATGATATCTGGCAACTAGGTAGAGGATAAGTCAAGTGACAAAGACAAGAATATAAATTCCTGTTCAGTTAATAGGTAGACAGGTATAGACATTGGATGGGCAGGCTTCTTACTTCTATTGACCTCCCAACTGTGGTTAATTTTGAAAGGGCAGGCACAAAGTAGCTGTTTGACAACATCTCCTCTTACACCTATCCATGGTCCCTTGTTCCCCAGACTGGCTGAGTCTAGGTGCTCGTTGCTGGGATGGTTGTCCCAGTTGGTATTCAAGGAGGTTTGAACTCAAGGCCTGGGCACTATCCCTGAGCACTTCTACTCAAGGCTAGTGCTCTATCACATTGAGTTAAAGTACCATTTCCAGTGTTTGGCTGGTTAGAGATAAGAGTCTTGAGCCATGCTTCCAACCTGGCTCTTTTCAGGTTAGTTGGGAGATGGAGTCTTAGGGATTTTTCAGCCCAGGCTGCCTTTGAACTGCAATCTTTGCCACAAAGGCCCTTTATTATTTCCAATAAATCAACAAGGAGATCAAATAGAATAGAGAATAGAGCTTACCTGGTCCTTATCAAGAATTGACCAACAAATATTCTGCAATGACTAAACTTGTTAGATGTGATGAAAATTTTAGCACAGATAGGCCCAGTATTTTAAAACCACGTAGTTAGTAGTAGAATACACAACATAAAACAAAAAAGGCAAAACTCAAAACCTGAATTTTTTTTAATTGTGAAAATACTGTACAGAGGGGTTACAATTACATGGGCAAGATACCAAGTACATTTCCTATCAAGCATTAACAACAGTGTGTAGACATCTTTGGTAACAAAGCACATCAGATGGTTGGGCCTCACTTACCAGGGCCTGAAAAAGAGCAACTTGTTAGCAAGATACCTTAGAATAGATGGATGGAGTAGTAAGCTTGGTGGAAGTTGAAGGGTCAGATGGGGCCAAACCCTTAACCCACCATGTGTGGCTTCCCCACTTCCCCAAGAGCCCTCTAGAGAAAAAAGGCCAAGTCCCAAAACCAAGCATCCTAGGCTTCAGAGGTGAGTGGCCTTTTTCAGCTAAAGGCTGTAGGAGCTCTCTGGCATGGTGCCATGTCTGGACAGAGACTGAGCAACTGAGAATTGTAGAGAGTAGTTTCACTCACCAGAGTAGAGAAGTGGTGTGGACGTGGATGTGAAGGCCAGCAATGGTATCGGTGTGATGTGTCCACAGCAGACAGACCAATTCGCAAAAGGCCATCAGAACTGTGGGTATTCCTCAGAGCAAAAAGGGAAAAACTAGCAAAAAAAGAAAAAAAGAGGAAAAAAACAGAGAGGAATCCCACCTATCCTGACTTTAAGCCCTTTATCCGAGTCACGACACCATTTATGTTAGATTTTTAAAAAGAGGTAGCTGAGTAAGAAGAGCACCACGCACTTGGTATTCAGGTAAGGGGTAGGTTTAGTCATTGTTCTGGCTGGCACCAGGCCATCTTGGCCCTCCACGCGGCTGGGAAAGGCCGGGAAAGACCTGGGAAAGAGCTGGGAAAGAGAACTGAGAAAGATCGCTGGGAAAGAGAGCTGGAAAAGAGAGAGAGCTGGGAAAGAGAGAGCTGGGAAAGACAGAGAGTTGGGAAAGAGAGAGCTGGAAAAGAGAGAGTTGGAAAAGTACTATGAATTCTTGAATCATTTCTAGGAAGAGGGATTATGGGAAAGTTTGCAGGTATCAGGTCTTTGTTATGGTAGGCGTGAGGTTTCTACACAGCAAACATAGAGCCTCCATGATTTAAGGAGCCTTTCATTGGGTCTGGTACTCTTTAATTCTGTTGAAATACTTTCCCTTTTTCCTCTTGAAAAATAAGTTCCAAAATAGAGTTTATTTTAACTTCCATCACTAAAAGTTCTTCCTTTTACTCTATGGGCAGTTCACACATGACCAAAATATAAACCAGCTGGTTTTACTGCATCATATACCTTTGCTATGTATCAAATTTTTCATCCTAATCCTCAAATCATGTAATAATTTGCCTATTTATGACTGAATTGTAGTTCCTTTATTAATAAAAGCTAATGGGAAAGGATTGTGTATTTAGTTGATGAATAGACCTACATTTTATTTCCCTGAGATACTGTAGCAGAGTATTAAAAGGAATGTTATATATATATATATATATATATATATATATATATATATATATATTTGGGGGGGTCCCATCGAGGGGCCTGAACCTGGGCCTGAGCACTGTCCCTCAGCTCTTCAGCTCAAAGCTTGTGCTCTACCACTTGAGCCACAGCACCACTTCCAGCTTTTTTATTTTTGCTTATGGGATCCTGAGGAATCTAACCCAGGGCCTGCAAGGCAAGCGCTCTACCACTGAGCCATCTTCCCAGCCTGGTATATAATATTTTATTGATAAGTCTATCCCTTAAAATGAATATATTTTGGGGCTGGGAAGGTGGCTCAGTGGTAGAGCACTTGCCTTGCATGCCTGAGGCCATGGGTTTGATTCCTCAGCACCATATAAGCAAAAAGAAAAAAGCCAGAAGTGGCGCTGTGGCTCAAGTGGTAGAGCGCCAGCCTTGAGCTGAAGAGCTGAGGGACAGTGCCTAGGCCCAGAGTTCAGGCCCCACGACGGGACCCCCCTCAAAAAAAGTAATATATTTTAGGATGTCATTATTTTAATGTGAATTATGTAAATGTTGATAATATGCTGTTGGTTATACATTTAGTTTTCAAGAGTTTCACTTAATTGCTTTTTTTGCCCACATATAGTACAAGTCTATTTGCAATTGTTTTTTAATGGCACTAATAGTATAGTTTATATAGAGAAAATAGAGTTATTTTAGGACCCTATGATTGGTTATAGTATTAATAACACAATTAATTTGAAGTATCAATATTTCTCACCAATTACTGACTCTTAATGAGGTTGCGTGTGGAGTTTTGGAGTGCAAATGAGATGGTGGATGTATAGAGTTGTAAGGAAGTGTTTAGGGACCATTAAAAGGCATTGGGTGACCCCAAAGTGTAGGTCCCTGGTCTTCTGTGAGTAACTAGCTCTAGGAAGGTCTCAGGAGAGATCTGCATTGCTCCTGATATGCATACCCCTGGCCCACTTAGATATGTCCTTTCTGGAGGCCTGGCTCTCTTGTGACTTTATCTATGAAGCACCCAGCCCTCATGGGGGATTTGATATTTCAGTAGCTCTTAAAGCCTAGGCAGAATAGAAGACAGAGCTAACCTCTCCCAGTTCCCAGGTCTTGCTTTGAATGGATGGATGGAGAATAGGGGAGATATGAAGCTGTAGGTCAAGCAGGAGTGGCTCAGGTCATGTGCCAGAATCCCAGATGTTCCTTGTAATTGTAGAAGACTCCTATAGCTTCTACAGTGCAGTGCAGGGCAATGAATATTGGCATTGAAGGCAGGGACAACATCAGGTACCAGATGTGTCTCCTTTAAACATGTCCAGGCCTCAGCCTGCATTTCCTCCTCTGAGAAATTGGGATGGTTTTCTTTCCTGATGGTCTTGCTTTGTGTCTATGAGATCCACTTGGAAGTCTTGCTGAGAAGGTGATGCTGTGATTCCCTCATCTGGGCAAGGAAGGCAGGAGGAAGAGAAGAGAGTGTGAGAAACAGAATCCTTCTCTAAGCTTGTCCTAAGGAGGTCTGTCTATGTGGTAGATAGTGCTTCCAATCTGGCTTTGTGTCAGAGCCTCTGCTACCTGCCTCTGGCTTTACTGGATGGCACCCTTGGCTGCAGAGAGTATGGGCTCGGCTTGAATGTTCCTTGTCTCTTGTGTGTTGGTATACTAACCCGGCATCCTGATTGACGGCTGAGAACCCTATCTCACTTGGGGGTAAACTTATCTCCAAGAAGCTCCAGACCAGTCACCCCTCTGGGCATTTGATTTACTAGGGAACTAAAGCCTGAGCATAGCATGCACACAGCTGCTGCATTAGGGTGCCTGACAAACTCATCAGCCCTTTAGTGCTCATTTGTGCATACTTGTTGATGTGGTGCCTGGAGCCTACAAGTCCAGCTTCCTTGTTACCCTGGAGCATTGAGGACTTCAGAGTGAGTACTCAGTGAGTACCTAATGGCGCCCAGTACAGAACTGCTCTGTGTACTCACAGTAGTAGACATAGTGCTCAATTACTCTAGGTGATTCATAAGTGAGTTAAGAGGGCACATGGAAGAAGGATTGGTTAGCTTGAGTTCATACCAAAAATAGATGAGAAATATTTAGGTCTTCACAGGAAGGTGATATTGGTTCTGAATATTGGGGGATGAGATATTCTTTGGTGGTCTCTGGGAAGAGTCTGAGGCCCTGGCAAGCTGTGCACTATTCTATTTGGTTCCTTGGTGCCAAATTGCCTGTCTAATACTAAATGGTTCCTGTTAGCTCCAATCAGATCCTATTATACTAGTGCAATTTGAGTTCCAGCATCAAAAGCTCCTTGTTCAGTTAGCCGAGCTCTTTGAGTTAGTTAGTAAATCTGTCTTTTGTGTGAAGCCTGCATGCTTGTTGTGGAAGAAAGTGCTGAAACATCAAATTATTTATGAAGCCTGTTTTCTTTGCTTACTCATAAAGGGATATATAGCAGTTTTGGAGCCACAGTATTGGCCGGAAAGGAGGAACAATGGCTCATTGTCTTCTCTAGTTCTGAAGGATCACTGTTCCCATGGGGCTCTAAAACAGAGCTAGCTGTGGGTGTGATGGGTTTAATCAAAACTGCTACAAAGACTTTACAAATAGGGCACAAACTCTTGAGAGTGTTTGCATAGATATGAGTCTTTTTTGTATTCATATAAGTAAATCAGTAGTACATTCCTCAGAATAAATACAATTTGTGCATTGTAGAAAATGTGTGTAATAGAGATAAAGCATGATGAAAAACTAATTCCAGGGGTTCCGGGAAGATGGCGGAGGAGAAGCTGGAATCTGAACAAGCTCTCGCATAGAAAGCAGTTTTAGAGTTCCAGTGAACAGGAATAAGCCAGAGAATCACACCAAGTGTGCCATCACAGGACAGAGAGTTAGACAAGAGAGGGGAAGCCAAGGAAACACATCAGCTGCCGCTGCGGCGGCAGGGTCGCGGCGGCGACCACCTCAGCGGGGTCATACCTGAGACACAGAGAGTCCGGGACGAAGGAGCCAGACGCAGCGGACGAGCGGATTCTACTCAACACCAACAAGAACCAACAAGGAGCGGACATCTTCATCCTGCTGTTTGCAGACCAGAGACGACCAGGATCCAAGACTCGGCGTGAGTACAAGCCCGACGTCCTCACTCCTTCTCAGGGAGCAGAGGAGGGAAGGCCACCCCTCCCCCCCCAGCACCGGTGATCTCCATCTTGGATACCGACAAAGCTCGGAGGAGCTGCTAGCTCCAGCTCAGGCCTTGGAATAAAACGAGTCATTTAGCAGGTCACAAGAACTTAACGGCGAAGTGACCTGCCAGACTCAGCTCCATCCAGGGAAAAGTCACCCAGCTCAGGCACCAGCCATTGGAGTGCCTTGCCTCACTGGGTAACCAGAGCCAGAGGCTGCCCCTCCCTCTAGCAGTCTCAACAATCAATTGAAAAACAGAAACACTGAGAATGGCTCCAGGCTGGGCGCTGTGAGCTTTATCACAAAATAGCCCCAGGAAAAAGCTACTGTTTGTTGAAAGGCCTCAACTCTACCCAGAACCTAGCCTCATCACCACATCCCCCTCTTTTGTGATTCTCAAAGCAGATCACCCTCCCAGAAAACTAACCTGGGAGGGGGATCTCAAAATCTTGGGTAAAGCAGAGCATTATTCTGCCTCTTCCAACCAACCGAATTAAGAAACCAATCAAGCCACAGGACCTCAAGCTGACCAGAGACTCCAACAAGAGACTGGTTACAGACAAAAGAGAGATACAGGATTCTTTCCACTCCTCCCCCCCCCCAAAAAAAATCAAAAGACTTTTTTTTCTTTTTTTTTCTTCTTCTTCTTTTCTTTTTTTTTGCTTGTTTTTTGTTTTTTGTTATCTTATATATATATATATATATATATATATATATATATATATATTCTTTTCCCTTCTAAAACTTTTATTAATCTTTAATTTTTGCCTCTTCTGAAAAAATAATTGTTTTCCAGTAACTTTTTTTTTCTCATCTTATAATTTTTATTTTAGGAATATGTGAATGAGCGTTTTCCTTTCTTTTCTTGTCTTCTTTCTCTTTTTCTTTCTTTCTTAATTATCTTTTTGTTTTTTGTCTAGCTCTACTGAACTTCTGATCTTTTCTTCTCCCTTTCCCTTCCTTAAAGTTTTTCACATCTCCTCTATGTCCCTCCCCTTCTCTGAACATATTCACATTCCTCTCTAAATAGACGGTCTTTTAACCTCTATAATAACATTAATTTTTACGTTTCTATTTTTTTTCTGGTCTCTCTTCATTCCCCTTTCCGTCTCTTCTTTTTTTCTCTCTCTCTACTTGCATCCTACCCAACCCATTTCCTGCATTGTGATTAGGACATAGTTAACTCTCCCTGTGCCTCCCCACACCAATCTATTCCTATTTTTTACCCACATCTCTCCTTAATCCTAATAATTTCTGGTTTTCCAAATTCTTTTCTGAGGTTCGAAGTCCTTTAACATATAGTTGTTTGATGTTGAATAGATGTATCTGTTGAACTAGATTGTATCTGTAGACTATTGACTGTACAAACGCAAACTTTGGTTGATGGTTGCCTTAAGATATTGTTCTAGCACAAAACTGGTGCAATCTTCATCTCAAATGGGCCGAGTAAGCCGGAAAACACAAGAAAAATGGCAAATTCGGGTATCTCAATTCCCAATCTTGATAATCAGGGATTAGAACAGATAAAGAATAATCCAGAGGAAGCACAACAAATCAAAGAAAGGTTGGACAAATGGGATTGCATAAGATTGCAGAGCTTCTGCAGGGCAAATGACATAGCTGGCAAGATCAATAGAAAGCCCACCGATTGGGAGAAGATCTTTGCTAGCCATACAACGGACAAGGGTCTCATATCTAAAATATACTTGGAACTCAAAAAATTAAACCACCCAACAACAAATCCTCAAAGAATCAACTGCCCAATAAATAAGTGGGCGAAAGACTTAAAGAGAAGCTTCTCTGAAGAAGAAAGAAGGATGGCCAATAGACACATGAAGAAATGTTCAACATCCCTAGCCATAAAAGAAATGCAAATCAAAACAACATTCAGATATCACCTCACTCCAGTTAGAACAGCAAAAATCAAGAACTCTAACAACAACAGATGCTGGAGGGGATGTGGACAGAAAGGAACCTTACTTCATTGTTGGTGGGAATGTAAACTTGTTCAACCACTTTAGAAAGCAGTATGGAGGTTCCTCAAAAGACTTCACATAGATCTCCCCTATGATCCAGCAATCCCACTTTTGGGCATTTACCCAAATGTTTACAAACAAGACCACACTAAAGCTACCAGCACAACTATGTTTATTGCAGCATTATTTACCATAGCTAAGATATGGAACCAACCCAGATGCCCCTCAGTAGATGAATGGATCAAGAAAATGTGGTATATATACACAATGGAATTCTATGCCTCCATCAGAAAGAATGACATTTCCCCATTTGTTAGGAAATGGAAAGGTTTGGAAAAAATTATATTAAGTGAAGTAAGCCAGGCCCAAAGAAGCATAGGTCCCATGGTTTCCCTTATTTGCAATATATAGTATAGGTATGAGTCAAGCGGAAAAGGTCAGATAATGTGATGTTAGGAAAATGAACCCTTAAATATGTATTTTAATGTTTTCGTTTCTTTCATGCATGTGTTTCTAACGCATTTATAAGATTATTTCTTTGTTGCTTTGTATGTCCCTCCCCCACAGTGTAACCCCCGCTTTCACTATATTTGATGTCAGTATAACATGTGGAGGAGATGGGGACAAACAAGTAGTTTAAGGATTCAGGTGGACCTGTTGCAACAATGAGAAGTACAAAATGTCATGTCAAAACCAGCTTTACAATGTCGGTGTGGGGGGGGGGAGGAGGGTATAATTGGGTGGGGGGAGGGGGGTAAAATTGGGTGGGGGGAGGGGGGAGGCGGGGAAGGGAAGTGAAGGGTAAACAAAGGAGGAGGCTGCAATGCTTGGTAAGAAATGTATGTATTATCCTGCCCATGTAATTGTAGCCCCCCTGTACAGTATGTTCTCAAATAAAATAAAATACAATTAAAAAAAAAAAAAAAAAGAATAATCCAGAGGAGAGTTCCCAAATAGCTCTACAAACACTAATAGCAAACATGATAAATGAGAAGTTTGACAATGTACAAAGGACTCTGTATGAGCGTGATAGGGAGAGAGAGGAGACATCCCAGAAGTTTATACAGGAATATCACAAGCGTGAGGAAGCTACTCAAAAACTGATACAGGATTTGCGTGAACAACTTGAGAATACTCAAAGAGAAAGGGAGGAATGGCGTGAGCAGGCAGAGAACACTCAAAGAGAACTGCAGGAATCCCACAGATGGGAGGAAGCTAATCAAAGAGTAATTCAGGAATTGAGAGACCAGGTAGAGAATACACAAAGATCACTAAAGGCATTCATGGAATCCATTAACAAAGAGCTGAAGGAAGTCAGGGAGACCACAAAGGGAATGCTGAATGGAACCCAACAGAAGGAATGGGAGTCCAAAGAAACCATAACCAATCAACTAAGTGATTTGAGAGCAAACACTGAACACCAAATTAAGGAAGTAAAGAAATTCATACAAGACCTAAAACAGAGCTTCAACAAAGAACTTGAAGCCATCAAAGCTGACCAATTAGAAGGAAAAGAGATAAAAAACAAAGTAGAGAGTCTTGACAGCAGGTTAGACCATGCAGAAGATCGAATCTCAGGGATTGAAGACAGCCTAGATATTACAGAGAAAGAACATACAACCATCCAAGACAAGTCCAAGAAATATGATAGGTCTATCCAACACCTGGAAGACACCATCAGAAGGCCCAATCTAAGGATAATGGGTGTAGAGGAGCACCTAGAAACAGAAGTTAATGGTCTAGGAAATTTGTTTAACAGGATCCTAGCAAAGAACTTCCCAAACATACAAAAAGATAGGACTATTCAGATACAAGAAGCTTTTAGAACCCGAAATAGACCAGACCAGAATAGGACATCCCACCGTCACATTATAATCCACACAGGATCAACCCAGACCAAGGAAAAGATCCTTAAAGCTGTCAAGGAGAAAAGGGTAATCACCTATAAAGGGAAACCAATTAGAATTACCTCAGATTTCTCAGCAGAGACAATCAAAGCAAGAAGAGCCTGGAATGAGGTATGCCATGCCCTAAAAACAAACAACTATCAACCAAGAACACTGTACCCAGCTAAACTCTCCTTCATAACTGAAGGCCAAATAAAAACCTTCCATAGCAAAGAAAAATTGAAACAATACATCTCCACCAAACCAGCCCTACAAAAGATTCTTAAAGATGTCCTACACATAGAAAACCAACAAGACCCCAACAAGGGCCAAGAAACTGCACCAAAAATGAGAATCCAAGAACCTTAGGAAGAACCCAGTTTTCACAGCCCCCAAGAAGGTGGATAACATGGCAGGAACTCCCAAATACCTCTCAGTCCTATCTCTTAATGTTAACGGACTGAACTCTCCAATTAAGCGACATAGACTGTCTAGTTGGATTAAAAAACAAGACCCTTCTATCTGCTGCCTGCAGGAGTCACATCTTGCCCGTAAAAACAAACACATTTTCAATGTTAAAGGCTGGAACAAAATCTACCAAGCAAACGGCCCTCATAAACAGGCGGGAGTTGCAATCCTAATATCAGATAAAATAGACTTCAAATTAAAATTCGTGAGAAGAGATAAAGAAGGTCGCTACATACTAATTAAAGGATCTCTCCTTCAGGAGGATATTACAATTCTAAATATCTATTCGCCAAACAATGGAGCACCCAAATTTATCAAAGAAACACTACTTTCCCTCAAATCCCATATAGATCCAAAGACATTAATTGTTGGGGATTTTAACACACCACTCTCCCCACTAGATAGATCAACTCGGCAAAAACTCAACAGAGAAACCGCAGATCTAAACAGCTGAATAGATCAACTAGACTTAACAGACATTTACCGAACATTTCACCCAGCAGCATCAGAATACACGTTCTTCTCAGCAGCACATGGAACGTTTTCTAAAATAGACCACATTTTAGGCCACAAAGCAAACGTCTAAATTCAGAAACATTGAAGTTATACCTTGCATTCTCTCTGACCACAAGGGAATAAAATTAGAACTCAACACCAAAAGCCACCAAAGAAAGTCCGGTATCACATGGAGGCTGAACAGCACACTGCTGAATCATGAGTGGGTCATGGAAGAGATTAGAAAGGAAATTCAAATGTTCATGCTATTCAACAAAAATGAACACACAAATTACCAGCTCCTCTGGGACACAGCAAAGGCAGTACTCAGAGGCAAGTTTATAGCTCTGAGCTCCTACATCAACAAATTGGAGAGATCTGAAACTAACAATTTAATGACACATCTAAACCTCCTTGAAAAAGAGCAGCAAGATAAACCCCAATCCAGTAGACGGAAAGAAATAATCAAAATTAAATCAGAATTAAATGAATTAGAATCCAAAAAAACTATAGAAAGAATCAACAAAACAAAGAGTTGGTTCTTCGAAAAACTTAACAAAATTGACAGACCTTTAGCAAACCTTATCAGAAAAAGGAGAGAACACACCCAAATTAATAAACTCAGAGATGAGAATGGAAACATCACCACGGAAACAACCAAGATTCAGAACATTATAAGGGAATACTTCTCAAAACTTTATGCTAATAAGTTTGAGAACTTGACAGAAATGGACCTTTTCCTAGCAAATATTGACATGCCAAAACTAAATCAAGATGAGTTAAACCAGCTTAACAGGCCCATATCAAGCATTGAAATAGAAACAGCAATAAGAGACCTCCCAGCTAAGAAAGTCCAGGAACAGATGGTTTTACAGCGGAATTTTACAAGGCCTTCAAAGCAGAGCTCACACCAATATTCCTCCAACTCTTCAATGAAATTGAAAGAGAAAGCTCACTACCGAACACATTCTATGAAGCCATCATAACCCTCATCCCAAAACCAGGCAGGGACTCATCAAAGAAAGAGAACTATAGACCCATTTCTTTGATGAACATTGATGCAAAACTTCTCAACAAAATTTTGGCCAATCGACTTCAACAATTCATCCAAAAAATCATACACCATGATCAAACAGGATTCATTTCAGGGATGCAAAGCTGGTTCAATATACGCAAATCAATTAATATTATTCATCACATCAACAGGAGCAAGAATAAGAACCACATGGTTATCTCAATAGATGCAGAAAAAGCATTTGACAAGATCCAACACCCCTTTATGATGAAGGTTCTGGAAAAATTAGGAATCCATGGAACATTCCTCAATACAATAAAGGCTGTATATGACAAACCTACAGCCAGCATTATACTCAATGGTGAAAAACTAGCCATTTCCTCTTAACTAAGGAACAAGACAAGGATGCCCACTGTCTCCACTTCTTTTCAATCTAGTATTAGAATGCCTAGCTACAGCAATAAGACAAGATGCAGACATAAAGGGGATCCAAATAGGGAAAGAAGAAATAAAACTCTCCCTCTTTGCAGATGACATGATCTTGTATTTAAAGAATCCCATAGACTCCACTCCCAAATTACTCAAGCTGATTCAAAACTTTGGCAAAGTAGCAGAGTATAAAATTAACCCCCCAAAATCAATGGCTTTTCTATATGCCAACAATGAGAAAAGTGTGGCTGAAATTAGGAAAGCAACTCCATTTGTAATAGCCTCACAAAAAATAAAATACCTAGGAATTAACTTAACCAAAGAAGTGAAGGACCTCTATGATGAAAACTTGAAAATCTTGAAAAAGGAAATCAACACAGAACTTAAAAAATGGCAAAACCTCTCATGCTCCTGGATTGGCAAGATTAACATCGTGAAAATGGCAATACTTCCCAAGGCTATCCACAAATTCAACGCGATACCTATCAAAATTCCACCCCATTCTTCAAGGAAATAGAAGAGGCAATCCCAAAATTCATATGGAACAATAAAAGACCCCGAATAGCAAAACGCTCCTCAATGGAAAGAACACTGCTGGAGGAATATCAATACCAAATTTCAAACTCTACTATAAAGCCATAGTAATCAAAACAGCTTGGTATTGGCATAAGAACAGACCTCAGGACCAATGGAATAGAATTGAAAACCCAGAAATGAACCTACAGACCTATAGCCATCTAATCTTCGATAAGGGAGCTAAAAAAATAGAATGGAAGAAAGACAGCCTCTTCAGTAAATGGTGCTGGCAAAATTGGTTAACTACATGTAGAAAACTAAAGCTAGATCCTTATATATCACCCTGCACCAGAATCAACTCCAAATGGATCAAAGACCTTGAACTCAAAGCAGACACTCTGAAAACATTACAGGATGGAATAGGAGAAACCCTAGGTCTCCTTGGCTCAGGCCGAAATTTTCTGAAGAGAGACTCGGAAGCACAACAAATCAAAGAAAGGTTGGACAAATGGGATTGCATAAGGTTGCAGAGCTTCTGCAGGGCAAATGACATAGCTAGTAAGATCAATAGAAAGCCCACCGATTGGGAGAAGATCTTTACTAGCCATACAATGGACAAGAGTCTCATATCTAAAATATACTTGGAACTCAAAAAATTAAACCACCCAACAACAAATCCTCAAAGAAACAACTGCCCAATAAATAAGTGGGCGAAAGACTTAAAGAGAAGCTTCTCTGAAGAAGAAAGAAGGATGGCCAATAGACACATGAAGAAATGTTCAACATCCCTAGCCATAAAAGAAATGCAAATCAAAACAACATTCAGATATCACCTCACTCCAGTTAGAACAGCAAAAATCAAGAACTCTAACAACAACAGATGCTGGAGGGGATGTGGACAGAAAGGAACCTTACTTCATTGTTGGTGGGAATGTAAACTTGTTCAACCACTTTGGAAAGCAGTATGGAGGTTCCTCAAAAGTCTTCACATAGATCTCCCCTATGATCCAACAATCGCACTTTTGGGCATTTACCCAAATTTATACAAACAGGACCACACTAAAGCTACCAGCACAACTATGTTTATTGCAGCATTATTTACCATAGCTAAGATATGGAACCAACCCAGATGCCCCTCAGTAGATGAATGGATCAAGAAAATGTGGTATATATACACAATGGAATTCTATGCCTCCATCAGAAAGAATGACATTTCCCCATTTGTTAGGAAATGGAAAGGTTTGGGAAAAATTATATTAAGTGAAGTAAGCCAGGCCCAAAGAAGCATAGGTCCCATGGTTTCCCTTATTTGCAATATCTAGTATAGGTATGAGTCAAGCGGAAAAGGTCAGATAATGTGATGTTAGGAAAATGAACCCTTAAATATGTATTTTAATGTTTTCGTTTCTTTCATGCATGTGTTTCTAACGCATTTATAAGATTATTTCTTTGTTGCTTTGTGTGTCCCTCCCCCACAGTGTAACCCCCGCTTTCACTTTATTTGATGTCAGTATAACATGTGGAGGAGATGGGGACAAACAAGTCGTTTAAGGATTCAGGTGGACCTGTTGCAACAATGAGAAGTACAAAATGTCATGTCAAAACCAGCTTTACAATGTCGGTGTGGGGGGGGAGGGGGGTATAATTGGGTGGGGGGAGGGGGGAGGCTGGGAAGGGAGGTGAAGGGTAAACAAAGGAGGAGGCTGCAATGCTTGGTAAGAAATGTATGCATTATCCTGCCCATGTAATTGTAGCCCCTCTGTACAGTATGTTCTCAAATAAAAATAAATTAAATTAAAAAAAAAAAGAAAATGCAAAAAAAAAAACCCCCCAAAAAACTAATTCCATATCTCAGCAGAAAAAATGGAACACTACCAACACCTTAATGTACAATGTTTTAAATGTCTCTAAGCATGTGTGTCTATCTTACCTTTAGCATACCTACTAACACTTTTAAAAGAAGGGCATTAAAAGTGTATTTTCTTTTTATTTTCATCACAGCCACTGTCTCTCTCTGGTTCACCAGGTTGCCCATTGACTTGACAACTCTCCCATAGTCTTAGCTGATCTGTTGTCATCACCCTTCCAATAAGAAATATTCTTAGCCTTACTAAGAGCACATAACTTGTGGGGGTGAGGTTATCACAGGAGTTACAGCTCTGTGGCCCTTAGAGTAGGGTTTCTAAGTAGTCCCAGGACAGGAGTTGGAATGGCTCTGTCACTTAGGAAATACCAGGTTTCTCTGAGTCCTTGGTGGAATGCTATTGGATAGGCCCCTTTATGGCTTACCCTAAGTTTTTAGGACAGTCAGGACTGAGTTGTGCTATGTCTCCAGCTCTGTCACTTGTCACTTTGTGGGTCATTGAAGATGCTTTTCACTGCTTGCAGATGGCTCCAGTGATGTTTATAGAAACAGTTTCATCAGAACATGCAGTATTTGGGAAATAGCATGGGAAATGCTTGGCTCTGTGGACCTTCTTGTCAGTGTGGGGAAGTAAAATTACACAAGAAGGGACCAGAAAAAATTGTGTCTTCTCCTGATTTTAAGAAAACCTAGAGTTTTTTTTTTCTCTTTGCCTCTCATAATGAGTGTCAAAAAGTTCCATCTTGTTGCTGCTACAAAAGAATATTTGCTCAGTGTCCAGGTTCTCACATCCAGCCACTCCAGAAGGGGGAGATGAGTGTGTTCTTGAAGTCTGCCGAGGACTCCATTCTTAGTTGGAGTCCAAGACCCAGGTACCACCTGTTCATCTTGACAAGTTAAAGGCATGAGAGTCTGTGGCTCACCTCACCTCTCCCCTGCAGGACTTGGGCAGGAAATGTGAGGCTCAGCTACTTTGCCAATAACTGGCATATACCCAGGTACTTCCAGTGTCATAAAAAGGAACAGGATTTTCCCTGTGTCCTTTTACTTCTCTGATAGAAAAGAAGTAATGATTAATTTGTTTAATGCTGGTGATATTCAGCTATTGTGATACCAAGCGGTATATCTTTGAAGTTTGAGTCTGAAATGTTCCCTAAAGGCCCATGTGTTATAGACTTTGTGGCCACCCCATGATGAAGCTGGCAGAACATTCAGCTGTGTGCAGTGATCACCTCATAATTTTGTATTATGCCTGTCATCCCATTAATTGGGAAGCATATTAAGATTATAGGGAGGCATGAGTCAAGTGTTAGAGTGGCCTTCCAGCAATCATAGAGCTCTGAG
This sequence comes from Dipodomys merriami, assembly GCF_024711535.1. Classification (NCBI taxonomy): domain Eukaryota; kingdom Metazoa; phylum Chordata; class Mammalia; order Rodentia; family Heteromyidae; genus Dipodomys; species Dipodomys merriami. The sequence goes on from NW_027204115.1 coordinate 1,127,913, forward strand.
TTCAATCCCTAGGACTTCAAGCAACCATTCAGAAACACACCCCATGCTATGGTAGAGTCAACCTTTTTATTCCACAGCTGAGGTGACCAGCTCCCAGTCTTGTCTACCTTCCTTCCTGCCTCCCTCCCTCTTTCCCCTTCCCTCGCTACCTCTCTTTCTTTCCTTCCTTCCTTCCTCTCTCTCTTTCTCTCTCTCCCTATCTTCTTCCTTCCTTCCTTTCTTTCTTGTTTTTGACCTTATAGAAACTCTTGCCTTGTAATCTGTGTTTACTTCACGTTTGTCTTCTGAGTGTGAAGATAGTTTTTCTCCCAAATGCTACAGCAGGTAATCATTTAATATTTTATGTGTTTCCCATCTGCATATTTGTTTGCTTGTTTATCTTGTTTACATTTGAACTCAAGACTAGTTTGCTGGGCACATGCTCACACAGCCACTTGAGACACATCTCTACTCTTTTTAGCTTCAGTTATATTTTATATAGGACCTCATGTTTTTTGTCTTAACTAGGCAGAACCAACATCCTCCTGTCCACAGCTTCCTGGAGTTTGAGATGGGATACATGCACAATCATCCCCAGTTTATTGAGATGATGTTTCAATTTTTTGTGCAAGATGGCCTCCAACTTTGATCATCTTGATCTCCACCTTCTGAGTAGCTGGGATTTGGGGAGACAGACATGCACCATCCCATCCTTGGCTTTGAAAACTTCTTCATGTTATGTGTTTATTGTCTGTTTCTGGGGGCATTTTCCCCCACCGTGCCTCTTTCTTAATGAATAGAGATGTTATTCATTTTGTTCTCTGGTTAGGTTCATGTAAGATGTCAGCAAACTTTTTTGTGTGTGGCAGTCTTGGGGTAGAACTCAGGACCTGAGTACTGTCCCTGAACTTTTTTGTTCTAGGCTAGTACTCTACCACTTGAGCCATACCACCACTTCTGGATTATTGGTGGTTAATTGAAGATAAGATTCTTATGGACTTTTTTGTCAATGCTAGCTTTGAACCATGATCCTCACGTTTCAGCCACCTGAGTAACTAGGATTATATGCATGAACCATCAGTATCCAGGTGTCAGCAGACATTTTTAAGGGGGAATGAACAAATGGGTAGTATTTCATTTTCACCTGTGTGTAGGTGTTTAATATTGGTCTGATTTTTTTTTTTGCTTAGCTTTTCCTTGGGTGGAGTTAAAAGTTTCTGCTTTTCAACAAAGGATATTAATGTCTACTGAAGGAATAAGAGCTATATCTTAGAGAGACCATCCATATTCTTTTTGAATAAATGCTTATCTATGACAATCTGGATATGCATATTTCCTGGCAGGTTTTAGAAGCTCAGAATCTTCAGCATTTCAGCTTACCACAGACTCTAAATTATTTCATTCAGGTCTCCTGTTTCTAGGATTTCTGAAATTTTGAATTCTCTCCTTTCTTAGAAATTACAAAATAGGTAATTCTGTTATGCATTTCCTTTGATTTTACTGGGACTTTAGAGTGGTCTTCGATAAATAAATGGGTGAATAAACAAACTTTCTGTGATCTAACAACATACTTCTGGTGATAAGCTGAAAGTATTACATTCATTTTTCCTAATGATCTCATTCTTCTCTGTTCAAATTGTTGTCAGTCACTGATCAATGTTGCATATAAATTGAGGTCTCAAAAGCAAAATAATCCATAGCCTTCAAAATGGATACAGTCCCGTAATTATGAAGAACAACTACCTTCAAAGACCTCTTGTTATTAGAGATGTGCCTTATAAACCCACTGAGGGAATCTTTGGAGTGAATTTTGTAAGTTTCCTAAGGGCAGGATCATGTTCATACAATTCTGAGCACTTTCTGAGTGTTTTGTTATGTTGGCTTTTTGTCTTTCTTCTCTCAATGTCAAGTCTTAACATGTAAGTACTCAGTAGTACAGTTAATCAGGAGTGCAGCAGACTTGGTTTACAAAGAGGTGACTCCCAGTCACTTGTTTGTACAACTTCCTTCTCATTGGACCCTCTATGGGCTCTTATTAAGACCTTCAATATTGGGAAAAGGGAGGAGGACTGAAAGGGGATAGGCTTGACTCAATTGTCAATAGGTGAGGACTGTTTATTGAGGAACACCAAGGGGCACAGACCTTCCTACAGTTTGGAGGTTGTGGGTAGGAGCTGGGCTTTTCATCTGAGCAAGGAGGCAGAGATGAATGAAAGGGCCTAGTCTAGTGAATTGTGCCTTTCAAATGAGCTCACGTGGGATGTTCACAGCTGGGTTCAGGCACATCAAACAAACATACCTGGGAATTTGTCTGGCATCTGTATGGACCTGGGACAATAGGGTGGGAGTCAATCCTTCACTCTACATCTGATACTGTTGCCTTTGGTAGTCCTGTGACAGAACACCTTTTGACACCTGAATTCTTTCCTGTTCTCCTCACATTTTCTGTCTTATTGCTTAAAGACAAGCTATAAAATACTATTTCCTACTCCTGTGATTATTGAGCTTATGAATTGTCAATGAGCCCTTATACACACGGGATGAAGTAAATTTCTTCCCTGTGGCTTCTGGGCCCTGTTTGGCTAAGGTTAGCCTTTACATACACACACACACACACACACACACACACACACACACACACACACACACACACACACACAAGCACGCACACACGCACGCGCGTGCGCACACACACACACACACACACACACACTCACACACACACACACACGCACACACATGCACACATCTTCAGACTCTCATTGTTTCTAGGCTTTCTCCACGGTATTCATTGTCCCAATCAGAATTACTTAAATACTGAAAATTGGACCCTATTAATAATTATTCTGGGACAATGGCACAAGTTGGTTGGACTCAGAGAACAGGAACACATGATCATTTTAGGTATATCTCACTCTTGTTCCCTTTTCTTTCTTTTCCCATACTTTTCTATTTAGTTCAGCTCAAGACTCTCTTGTCCTTAGTGGCTTATTGCTAGGAAGCTTCTCTGAATGAAGTCTGAGTTTACTAGGTCAAAATGATGAGGCTCCATGTCAGAAGCCATTTTGTTCTTCAGCTCAGTGTTTAACTACTGGGGTAACATTTTGGAGTGTGGGTTCTATAGCAGACTGTGTCCTGGCTATTAGTAGCAAGAACTAGACCACAGAGGGCTCAATGTCACTAAATTGTCTGTGTTTGTTGTACATATATGTCTTACATTTGCCATTCTTTTTGGCTTTTCAAGTCCCCTATTCTTAGAGAAGATCAACATTTTAAAGCAGTACCTATTTAAGATAAAAGCCATTTTATTAATGTTAATGATTAGCATATCTAGTCACTTAGCTATCTTCTTATATCTTTTACAAAAAACTGTTGAAGCTTCACACCTCTTGTTTAAACTTGTGTAAAGGGATTAAAGGATTAATATTAATACCTTAAGAAGTATTTGATAAGCTATAAAATAGTATCCACGTGTTAGTCCTTATGTTCTGTTTCAAATAGTAAAATTTAATTCTTGACCAATAATGCTATATATCAAGTTGTATAACACTCTCAAAGAAGCTCAGCACTTATATAAGGAATCTACTCTCAAACATGGATTTTTAAATTCTTTGTTTTATATTTCTAGATCTATGTTTTCATTGCTTATACCAGTACCAGTTAAATATGTTTTATGGTCATTCTTTTAAATCATGGTTTGGCATTTTGCTCTCTGGAAAGTGTTTGATGATAAAGATACACTTTAATTTTAACATCAACAAATCTGTGCCTGTTTCGTTTTCTACACAATTGAAATGTCAGGTAAAGGCTTTTCAGTTTTCCTTTGAATCAGAGTTCAGGAAGGGATCATTTAGACTCTTGCCTGGCAAAGATATCAGCAGTGACAGTGGGCAGTGTTCCTAATGATGGCTACCATGGCAGATGTGGGTGGCAGCTCCAGCTGAGGTGTCTGCCCCTGGCACTGTGCAATCGGTTGCTTCTTGACACCAGTTCTGCAGATGTGGAGACTCATTCTTGGTGTTGTGCCTCTGCACCAAGAATATTCTTGGTGTGTTCTCTGGCTTTCCTGGATGTTTAGAGATGTTTGCATACATATTATAAAAAAATTTAGCCTAGCAGAAGTAGAGAAAAATTATATAAGGAATATTTACCTATCAGCAGGCACATTTAAAAATTGTGAAAATTTTATTGTTTTCTTTCTTATCCACTTTACTGTTGCTATTAAAGAATTTAATTAAATTTAATTAAAGAATTCACTCCTAACACTTCAGTATAAGTCTCCAAGAAATAAGGACGTTTTCTTTATAAGTTTACTATTCTTCATCTTTTCTATTAAGTTAATAGCATTTCTTTAATATTGTCATTTAAGCCTGTATTTCCTCGATTTTCTAAAAAAAACAAACAAACAAACCTCTGCCTTTTTGTGTGTGTGATATTGGAGACAGAACTCAGGGCCTTGTGATCCTAGTGTTCCTCCACTAGAGTAATTCCTCCAAATGTGCTCATTTCTCAGCTGAGGTCTTGCAAACATTTCTGCCTAGGCTGGTCCCAAACATGTGGTTTGCACAGGAAGTAGAAATAGCCATGAGGAAAGACACATGTGGATGTGTTGTTGTATATATAGCTATTGAAGGTAAAATATTCTTACACAGAGGCATCCCCCTCTAGAGTCTAATCACCCAATGTAGACTTGTACATGGTATTTGTAAGCAAATTTAGATGGGGAGAGAGATAGTGGTATGGAATAAATTTCTAGGAAGAAGTAATTCTGCAAAGGGCATGTTCAGGGAAGTGAACAACCTAAGAAAATTAGAGATTTGTGACAGTTTCTCAGCAATTGCAGGCTGTGAAGGAAATGGCCCAGCAAGGTAAGTGTGCTTACAGAAGCTATAGGCCAAGCTACTTTGAACAATGACTGGTTTGGTTTGTCACCAGAATGTTCCTGCAGGGGTAAGAGTACTGGCTTATTTCAGATTGCTCAGTCTCAGGTCAGCCATGCTAGGCTCTTTGCTATCAGTATACTAGTTTCATTGTGTGCCATAACAAAAACACTTTCTTTGATGCTTATCATGATCAGGACAATTGTGAGGGCCATAAGGTTTCAGACTATGACAATAAATGTATTCATTCATTCAGTCATTCATTTTTGATGTTTCAGTGTTGTTCTGCCATAGGTCTTGCTGTGCCAGCCACAGTTGAGTCATACCTCCAAGCTTCCTACCAACACCTGAATGAAAGTATTACAGGTGTGTATCCATCTGTTTATCTTCTATGTTGTATGGTTTCCAACCTTGAATTGATTATTCAAAGAAACCGCCAAGACTGTAGAATAAAAGAAAATAATTTCTTTGGATGCTTGTATATGAGAGGAACAGTGAGCAGCTATGTAAAAGAGCCTTGTGTCCTGAGATGGGTTGCATAGTGTTTATGACTTTTAAGTTATGCCTGTGTGTCCCTGTTTGTATGTCCTGAGGTTTGAACTGAGGTCCAAGGTGCTGTCCTGAATTTTCTTTTCAAGACTAATTCTCCATCACTATAATCTTGCATTTGAAAATTAATGTTTGTTTGTCATAGGGCTTGAACTCTAGGTTGACATTGTCCCTCAGTTCTTCAGCTCAAAATTAGCATTCTGTCCCTTGAGCCACAGCACCTGTTTTCTGGTGGTTTAATGGAGATAAGAGTCTCACGGACTTTCCTGCACAGACTGGCTTTGAACCGTGATCCTCAGTTCTCAGCCTTCTGAGTAGCTAGGATTACAGGCATGAGCCACTGGCATCCAGCTGGAAATTACTGGGGTTTTTAAGCATAGCAAATATTATTGACAAGTAAACAACTGTGGCCTCATCAGAAAGAAGCCCCTTTGCTTTCCACCATTGTCCCATTCCTATAATCTTACCTCAGAAGGATGAGAACTGGAGAATCATGGTTTGAAGAAACTCCTAAAAACAAGTCCACAAAACTCCATCTGTAGTTAACTAATCATAGTACAGAATGGAGGCCTGATTCAGTTGGAAGAGTGTCAGCTGTGAGCAAGCAAACAAATCCTAAAGAACATGAGTTCATGTTCTTAGTTTAAATGGTTGCAAAATATGTAGATGACATCTAGGCAGACAGTCAAATAAATAGAAGATGAGAGATCACACTTTCTTGTTGCAAGTTGATCCCACAAGGTAAAACAGCTCATAATACTGGATAAAATATAACTTTTAAATTATGAATTGGATTTGAAATGATACCCAATGCATACAATTCTTGCAGCTCCAAAAATAGCTCTTTGCACCCCCACAAATACCAGTTTTTGAAATCAGAGCCTTGCCCTTTCTTGCCTTTGCTTCCTCATCTAGCCGAGCTCTCTCTCTCTCTCTCTCTCTCTCTCTCTCTCTCTCTCTCTCTCTCTCTCTCTCTCTCTCTCTCTCTCTCTCTCTCTCTCTCTCTCTCTCTCTCTCTCTCTCTCATATAACTCTCATTCCATGAGAATCAATTCCCTTGTCTTCCAAAAAATTCAGCAGTTTTCATTGTTCTGTTTCCATACATGAAAATAAGTTACATCAAGACTTAAAACCTTTAGCTTTGGGATATACCACTTGGGGTAGGTGGTGGCATACTCATCATTAGACATTTCCAGTCCTAAGAATGGTTGTTACATCTATTGGGAAAGCAGAGGAGGAGCACTGGAGGGCTGCTTAAGCATCTTGAAGACCAAAGAGTACCAGATGGTTAGAGGAAGCCTTGGTTCTCCATCAGGTACCGGAAGAGGGGTGCAGAAAAGTTCTGGTAACTGTTGATTTTGCTATTACCTCTCACAGAAACAGTACCAATTTTGATTCATGTGACCACCCACAAATACACCATTGGTGTATTTTCCAGGCATGAAGTATAAAGCCAGCAAAGCATGAAATCCCTTGTAATGACTAATTTAACAAGAGCCCATGACTTTTTGAGAAGAATGGACCTGGGGCCTAAACCCAGGATATAGAGTGAAGGGATCGGAAAGGCACTGGGCAGAGCACAGTGACTGTGGCATCCCAAAATGGTTGATTAGAGTAACAGCAATTATTGTGCACTTCAGTCTAGTCTACATAGGTGGGTTTCAATACTGTAGTTGGATCCACTTACAACGAATGGGACAATGGTTGGAGGCAAAGGGGCTTCTTCCCAATGGGGCCACATTTCTTCATTATATTTGTCAAAAATAGTTTTGCCATTTTTTAAAGCAGTAATTTTCAGCTGGGTGCTAGTGGCTCATGCCTGTAATCCTAGCTACTCAGAAGGCTGAGAACTGAGGATCATGGTTCAAAGCCAGGGTGGGCAGGAAAGATCATAAGATTTTTAAGACTTTTTTATGTATCTAATCAAGCCTATTTCCTATTTCACCCTGACAAAAGCAATGTGAAATGTGTAAAAAATGTCAGGTTCAAACAAAAATCAATCCAGCAAGATACATTTGCAGTTTTAAAAGTTACAAGAAAAGTAGTGCCTTGTGGTAAAGTTTCTTACTCAACAATTTCAAATGTCTCAGTGTCTGTGTATAAAAAGATTATGGCAAGGCACGAGTGGCTCATGTCTTTAATCTTAACTATGAAGGAGGCTATGGTCAGAGGATTTAGATTCAGTCAGCCTGGAAAGGAAAATCTGAGAATCTTTTCTACAGTTAACCAGCAAAAAGCCAGAAGTGGAGATGTGGCTCAAGTGGGTAGAGTGCCTATCTTGAGGGAAAAAGTCAATAGATAACCTTAGGCCTTGTGTTTTTGCATTCGAGTCTCTGTACACACACACACACACACACACACACACACACACACACACACACACACACACACACACACAGATTATGGAAAGTTTGGCAGTGTGTAAAAATGTGAAAGGAAAATAATTTTCAGAAATTCACATGTATGTTTTCAAGATGACTTACTTTCCTCTTGATGAAAGCAATAGCAATATGATTATGCCCATTTTAAATGTCTCTGGATTTAGTTATCATAGTCCTTTAATAGTTCAGGAGTTTATCACTAGGCTTAATATAAGAACTCCTGTCTTTATAGAATTAAAATAATTTTCTTTATATCGTCAAGTGTGCTGGACATTACAAACAATTCTATATCATTTTAATAGATTTTTTTTGCATTTTGTAAACTGAATATGTCTTTTCTTTTGAATGACTCATGAGAAAGAGGTGGTGCCTCTTTGAATTTGCTTCTTTCAATATTGAACTCGGACATAGCTAAGCATTTCCAATCTCTCTTCTAAAACTCACCTTAAGACTCACCTTTGAAAATTAATTAACTTTAAGATTTCTTGCCATTTAAGTTGCAGACTTTGATTCTGCAAATCTCAGGTGTCAGCTCTTGCAGTGTCATGTAGTTCTTGTGAGACTGTTTATTTTCCTGGTGTGTATAATTTGTCAGATGTACTCAGCTTACAGTCCCATTATAAGTTTCAAATACATAGAAAATAAATCTGACTTTAATATTCTGATAAAACATTTAGCTACTTCATGTACAAGTTCTATATCCATGAATTCAACTCACTTTGGATCACAATTATTTAAGAGAGTGATTTGATCTGTCAGGAAACTGTACATGCATTTCTTTTTCTCAGGGTTTCCTAAACAATAAAAATACTACTTGTGAAGCATTTATATAATATGGAGCATTTTAACTTCTTTAGATATGGGAGGATATGGGTGGGTTCTGAATTGATAATCTGTGTATTTTGGCACTTTTAAAATATAAAAAAAGAAAGGAAGAGTGGGGTGGAAGGAGGGGAGGCCCATCTTGGAGCCAGTTACTAGATATAGGGTCAACCAAAGGAGATCACCTGCTTTCTTGAGGTGGGCTGGGTCTGTAGGGTTTGTCCATTACACAATGGAGGCTTCTCTGCTTCAGAATTCCAGGAATTGCATTGGATGGCCACCAGGAAGCAGGAAGTATGGGTTCCTCAGGCATTCCACTTAGGCTGTCCTGAATAATCCTGTCCAATTCAGGAAGAATCACAAAATGAGTGTGTTGTGTTCAAATAATTTTGGGAAGCGTCGGGTTAAACAGGAGTAAGTGCTTCCTCAATGTCAAACACTTCAAAATGTTAACATGCTGATTTTTGTCATGAAGCTAAAACATAACCTCTTTGCCAGTCAGAGGCTTCAAAGCTATACATGCCCATTGGTGGTTTGCCAGAAGGAACTTGACTGTCCTCTAGCGTTGCTGCTGAGAATTATCCATACAGGAATTACCTTTCATACAGAAATTACCTGTATGAAAGGTAATAGCCAGAGGGCAAGGGGGTGGGGATGGCGGTGTGGGAAAAAAGTCCAGTCTTTATTCTTTTCCTGGGCATGTGGTCAAGCCTGACACTTGCTCCAGTTCCAGAGCAGGTTTGAATGCAAGAATCACTACCTAATTCCTGAGAAGTAGGAGTTGGTGGGAGGAGAAACACAGTGGAAAAGGGCATCATATTTAGTCTACACCTTGATTTATACCTGCATTAAGCACCAGCTGCATCCCTTACAGCTGCACCCTTCTTTCCACTCCTTTGCTTAGATTGGCATTGGTTGACAAGATGGTATAATAGTTGAGGATCCAGCCTCTGGGCTTGAAAACTGGCCCTACTGTTTATTATTCTGTGTGCATAGAGGAGGTTCCTTGGCTTCTCAATGATTTGTAAAATGAAATCAGCTCTCATCAAGCTGCTGCACACATGAAATGCACTAACGGTTTTTCCATTTGAATGAAGCCACTCAGCAAAATTCCTCATATATATATATATATATTTCTTATATATGTTTATAGATATAGTATGTATTACATACATTATGTATGATATACACACATTATAAATAGTACAAAACACGTACGTAATCACAACAAGAACAGCCAAGACACAGCTTCTCCCCCAAAAAATTGATAAGAAGGCAGGGACAGACAAACACCTCTCAGTCCTAACTCACAATTTTAATGGTTTTAACTCTCCAGTTAAGCATCATAGATTGTCCAGTTGGATCAAAAAGCAAGATCCTTCTATCTGCTTTCTTCAAAAGACACAACTTACCCACAAAAATAAACATTCTGAAAGTGAAAGGCTGGAATAAAATATATCAAGCAAATGGCCCCCATAAAGAGATGGGAGTTACTATATTAATGTCAGATAAAATAGACTTTAAATTAAAATCAATGAGAACTGACAAAGAAGGTCACTGCATTCTAATTAAGGGAACTCTCCTTCAGGTAGATATTATGATTTAAAACATCTACTCACCAAATAATGGAGCACCAGAATTTATACAAGAAATGCTACTTTCTCTCAAATCCAAAGACATTAATTGTGGGAGACTTTAATACACTACTATCCCCACTAAATAGATCCACCCAGCAAAAAGTCACCAGAGAAACTTCGGATCTTAAAATTTGCATAGATCAACTAGTCTTAACCAACATCTACCGAATATTTGACCCAGCCCCATCAGATTACACCTTCTTCTCAGTAGCACATGGAACATTCTCCAAATTAGACCATATTCTAGGCCACAAAGAAAATCTGTCCAAATTCAGATACATTGAAATTATACCCTGCATTCTCTCAGACCAGAAGGGAAAAAAATTATAATTCAATACCAAAAGCCACCAAAGTAAATACTGTAACACATAGAGGCTGAACAACACAATTTTGAACCACCAGTGGGTCATGGAAGATATTAGAAAGGAAAATCAAATGTTCATGATATTCAACAAAAATGTTCACACAAATTACCAGCTCCTCTAGGACACAGAAAAGGCAGTACTCACAGGCAAGTTTATAGCTCTGAGTTTGCACATTATCAAATTGGAAAGATCTGAAACCAACAATTTAATGAGGCAACTAAAGCTTTTTGAAAAAAGAACAACAAGCCAAACCCCAATCCAGTAGATGGAAGCAAATAAAATTAAATCCGAACTAAATGAATTAGAGTCCAAAAAAAAAAAACTATAGAAAGAATTAACAAAACAAAGAGATGGCTCTTCAAAAAATAAAATTGACAGACCCTTAACAAATCCTACGGAATGGAAAAAAGAGAACACACCCACATAAACAAACTCAAGAGAGTACAATGGAAATATAACTACAGAAACAACCAAGATTCATAATATATAAAAGGATACTTCTCAAACCTTTATACTAATAAGTTTGAGAATCTAAAAGATACGGACTAGTTTCTAGCAAATATTGACATGCCCAAACTTAACCAAGCTGATTTAAAACAACAGACCCATATGAAGCATCGAAATAGAGCAGCAATAAGAGACCTCTCACACAAGAAAAGTCCAGGACTGGATGGTTTTACAGCTCAATTCTACAAGGCCTTCAAAGCAAAACTGACACCAATACTTCTCCATCTCTTTAATGAAATGCAGAGCAAAAATTCACTATCACACTCTTTTTATGAAACCAGCATAACCCTCATCCCCAAACCAGGCAGAGACTCATCAAAAAAGAGAACTATAGACCTATTTTTTGATGATTATTGACAGAAAACTTCTCAACAAAATGTTGGCCAATCGACTTCAACAAGTCATGAAAAGAATCATACACCATGATCAAACAGGATTCATTTCAGGGATGCAAAGCTGGTTCAATATATGCAAAACAATATAATTCATCACATTAACAAGAGCAAGGATGAGAACAACATAGTTATCTCAATAGATGCAAAAAAAGAAACATTTGACAAGATCCAACACCCCTTTATGATGAAGGCTTTGGAAAACTAGGAATCCATGGAACATTCATCAATATAATAAAGGCTATATCTGACAAACCTGCAGCCAGCATTATACTTAATGGTGAAAAGTTAAAGCCATTTCCTCTAAATTCAGGAATGAGACAAGGGTGTCCACTCTCCCCACTCCTCTTTAAACTAGTATTAGAATGCCTAGCTACAGCAGTAAGAGAAGAGCACGGCTGAAATTAGGAAAGCACCCCCTTTTGTAATAGTTCCACAAAAAATAAAATACTAGGAGTGAACTTAACAAAAGAGTCACCTTCACAGGAACTCTATGACAAAATCTTTAAAACCTGAGAAAGGAAATTAAAGCAGAACTAAGCAAAGGGAAAAACCTCCCATGCTCCTGGATTGGGAGGATTAACATCGTGAAAATGACAATACTGTCAAAGGCTAAGTATAAATTAAATGAGATACCTATGAATATTCCAACCTCATTCTCCAATGAAATAGAACAGGCAATCCAAAAATTCATATGGAACAATAAAAGACCCCGATGTCAGTATAATTTGTGGAGGGGAAGGGGAAAAACAAGTCATTTAAATAAGGATACAGGTGGACCCGTTGTAACAATGAGAAGTACACATTCTCATGTCGAAAACGAACTTTACAACTTTGGTGGGGGGGGGGAGGTTTGGGTGGGGGAGCGGGGGAGGCTGGGAAGGGATAGGAATGGTAAAGAAAGGAGGAGGCTACAACGCTTGATAAGAAATGTACTCACTATCTTGCCCATGTAATGGTAATCCCTCTGTACACTATTTTCACAATAAAAAAATAAAAATATAAAAAAAGAATAAAAGACCCCGAATAGCAAAAAAAAAAAAAAATCCTGAGTAGAAAGAGCAGTGCTGGAGGCAGATCAATACCAAAATTCAAACTCAACTACCATAGAAAACTCTCCTCTACTCAAACTCTACTCTACTCAAATTCTACTCTACCATAGAAATCCAAACAGCTTGTACTGGCACAAGAACCGACCTGAGGACCAATGGAATAGGACTGAAGACCCAGAAATGATCCCACAGACCTATAGCCACCTAATTTTCAGTAATTGAGCTAAAGAACTATATTGGAAAAAAGATAACCTTCTCAGTAAATGGTGCTTGCAAAATTGGTTAAACACTTATAGAAAACTAAAACTAGATCCATATATATCACCCGCACCAGAATCAACTCCAAAATGGATCAAATATCTCAAAATAAAAGCAGACTCCCTGAAAACATTACTGGAAGGAATAGGAGAAACTGTAGGGTTCCTTGGCACAGGCCAGAATTTTCTTAATAAAGATCCAGAAGCACAACAAATCAAAAAAAGTTTGGACAAATGGGATAGTATGAAACTGCAGAGCTTCTGCAAGGCAAAGGACATAGCTAGCAAGATCAACAGAAAGCCCAAGGACTGGGAGAATATTTTCACTAGCTATACAAAGGACAAGGGTCTCATATATGAAATATACATAGAACTCAAAAAACTAAATCCCCCAACAACAAATCCTCAAAGAAACAACTGTCTGATTAACAAATGGGCTACAGACATAAAGAGAGACTTCTCTGAAGAGGAAATACGAATGGCCAATAGACATCAAGAAATACTCAACCTTTCTAGCCATTAAAGAAATGCCAATCAAGACAACGCTAAGATTCCATCCACCCCAGCTAGAATGACTATAATCAAGAAATCTTGTAATAACAGGGAACCCTACTGCATTGATGGTGGGAGAGTAAACTTGTTCAACCACTCTGGAAAGTAGTATGGAGGTTCCTCAAAAGACTCCACATACAGCTCCCTTATGACCCAGTAATCCCACTTTTGGGCATTAACCCAAACGATCAAAGACAAGGTCATACCAAAGCTACCAGCACAGCCATGTTTATTGCAGCATTAATCACCATAGATATGGAACCAACACAGATGCCCTTCAGTAGATGAATTGATCAAGAAAAAAAGAATGATATTGTCCCATTTGTTAGGAAATAGAAAGACTTGGGAAAAATTATATTAAGTGAAGTAAGCCAGGCCCAAAGAAACATAGGTCCCATTGTTTCCCTTATTTGCAATATCTAGTATATGTCTGTGTCAATAAGAAAAGGTCAGACAAGTTGATATTAGGGAAATGAACCCCAAAATAAGTATTCAAAAGTTTTTTTAATGTGATTGTTTCTAACATATTTATAAGATGATTTCTTTGTTGCTTTGTATGTACCTCCCTCACGGTATAACCCCTGCTTTCACTGTATTTGATGTTGGTTTAATTTGTAGAGGGTAAGGGGAAAAATAAATCGTTTAACTAGGGATACAGGTAGACCCATTGCAACAATGAGATGTACAAGTCATTATGTCGAAAAACGAATTTTAAAATTTTGGTCGGGGGTGGGGGCAGGATCTGGTATGGGGTTTGGTGGGGTATGGGAAGGGATGGGAAGGGTAAACAAAGGAGGAGGCAACAATGCTTGATAAGAAATGTGCTCATTATCTTGCCCAAGTAATTGTAACACCTCTGTATGGCATTTTCACAATAAAAATGTGATATATCTCTATCTATATATCTATCTATATATAGATATAAATCTATCTATCTATATCTATCTATGTATGTATCTATCTATCTATATAGATAGATATAGATAGATACATACATACATATATATAGATATAATTATATAAAATGTTATTCTATGTCTCAGCCAGAAAGAATAACATTGCCTCTTTCATTAGGAAATGGAAAGACTTGAAAAAAATTGTATTAACTGAAGTAAGCTAGGCCCAAAGAAATATACATCCCAAGGTTTCCCTTATTTGCAGTGACTAGTACATATCTAGGACAAGCAGAGAAAATCAAAGGCTATATACATAAGACCACATGAGATAATGTTAAGCAAAATGAACCCTAAGACAGGGTCAAGAGGTTTGTTTTCCTTTCTTGCAAGTGTTATTAATGTACTTACAATGCACTATGTGATTCTTTTGTTTCTATTGTACGTCCTTCCCCGATGGTATAAACCCTGTTTCCACTGGATTTTATGCTGGTGTTCTGCACCTTGTATAAACATTTTTGTAATTTGGGGAGGGGAAGGGATATTGCAGAACCGCTTAAAATGGGGATGTAGGCTGACCCATTGTGACAATGAGATGTATAGGACACTATACTGAAAATGAACATTACAAGATCAGGGTGGGGGGGCTGGATGAGTTGGGAAGGCGGGGAGGGAAGTAATAGTAGGGGGAAAATAAAGGAGGAGGTAACAATGCTTACTATGAAAAGTGCTCATTACCCTACTCATGTAACTGTAACCCTTCTGTACCCTACTCATGTAACTGTAACCCTTCTGTGCATTTTTACAATAAAAAATTTAGAAAAATAAATAGTAGAAAATATATTTATATATTATATAACATATATTTTATTATACTAGTTATATATTATAAAATATATATTAAAATGTTTCAGATGTACTATATATTTTACATATATATAATATATACACATTTTATACAGATTTATTTGTATACTTTATATACGCTTTATACATATATATGTAGAACTTTTGGAAGCACAGTGCCAACTGTCTGCCAGGAAACCATGCTGTGTAAAGGTCAAGCCCTCCTTTGCCATTTTTATTGGACATTAGCACAGGTTCTTGCAAGTTTGTGTACAAAATTTCCTGGTGCTGGCTTTGGTGCATTCTGTGTCTTTACAGGCTGGCTTCTCCCACAATCTCCTAACCTCACATACCTACTCAAGTTGTCTGGAATTGAAAAGCTGAAAATCACTTGATTTACTTAACTAGGGTAAAATACAAATCTATTGCCTCAGTTCACGTGGTGCATCATGCATGTAACAATGAAATGGATTTGTTGCTGTCCTCCCTGATCCTGATAGGTTACCTGGAGGAGCTGGAGAAAAGATGGATGGGATCAGGCAGGGAGGGGCATGGGAGGAGCAATAGCTGCCCACGTTGTGTTAGACACATCCCTGAAGAGCTCTGCTAGAGCCTCCAAGCAGACAGAAGGAGCAAAAGGAGCAAGCTAAAGGTGAGGTTAAGACGAACATGGGTAGCTGAGGTTGGTTCCAGTGGGACCCCATAGGGCAAGGGATACCTCCTAAACTGTCTAGTGTCCTTCTGTCCTTGGGTTTTGGGGGATCTTCTCCCAGTGTGTGCTCCACCGCGGGCAAGAGGCCTGCCCCAACTTCTCTCTGCTCTTCTGCCCCTATTATAATTGAGTGGCTCAGATCTGTAGGGACCCACGCTACTCTGCCTAAAGCTCCTTCTTGTCTACTCCTAATCCCAGGCATATTCTTTCTGGCCTTCTTTATTATTTGTTATCTCTAAAGAGAACCATGCTCTTTCCTCTAGGGGATAGCCATTCCTCTCTGCCTAATCAGTGGCAGGCCTTTTCCATCTGTCTGCTCACTGAGTGGAAAGGCCTAGTCTATGCAAAATGGAAACCATTTCCCTCCATGTTGCCTGCCTTGGAACCCAGTGAACACTACAGGCCTCTGCTGGACTGAATGAGGCAGGTGGAATGAAGGCGGCACCAGAGACACAAACCTGGCACTCCTGGATTGTGTTCAGTGTAACCAGCCACCACACTGGATGATAATTGGCCATCCATAGGGAATAGACACACAGAGCAAATCATTTCTCAATTAGGCAAATGATCTGGAAGCGGTTTTTCATTGTGTCTAATGTAATGATTTTTCATGTAATAATGTAATGATTGCTTATTCAAGTCAGTTTGGGCCTTAATTACAACATAAATTTCTGATTAATTACTAGCAGGGATACTCATCAGGTTATACAGCATTATCCCCTTCAACATTACCTTTGCTTGTAGATATTTTTGTACTTATGCCACCTGTGATTGGCAAGGTGTGTGCAGGTGAACTGATGGTTAACAGTCCATCGAGGTCCCACCTCTACAGGATGCATCAAGCATTACCCTTCTGCCGACCAAATCTATAGATCACACCTCTCTCTGGTATGAAGTGAGCTTCAGAGAAATAGTGGAGCCTTTTAGCAAGGCTGCTGCCAGCAAGGAAGAGCTAACAAAGCAGGCCTACTGCAGGCTCAGCATTGGCTATAATCTGGGATCCTGGATCTTGGGAGAGCTTTGTCCAATTCTCCAGGGAACTATGTCTTCCTAGTAGTCATTTGCTTGTAGCATAGCTCACCATGTTTTTAATTGAATGTCCAAAGAATGTGGCCATGAGGAAGCTTACTTTCCTCTGGAGTCTGGAACTTGGTATGTTCCATGAAGAAAGGCTAGGGATCCGCGCCAGTGGACTTCCCAGATGTTGGCTTTCTGCTTCCCTTCCCTCCCCTGCCCTGTGCTGCCCTGACCTTTTCTTTCTCTTCCTTCCGCTCCCTTTCTTTACTGTTCCCTTCTTTTTCTTCTTCTCCCTCTCTCCTCCCTTCCCATCTTCTCCTCTACCCCTAAACAGAAAATCAAAATTCACTAAATAATGATACCTCCTGCCCTTTCCCCAGCCCTTGACAGTTACCATTTCACTTTCTAAGAATTTTTCAATGCTAGTTACCATATGTGAGTGAAATCATACAGTAACTCAAGCTTAGTACATTGACAAAGTATCCTCAAGGCTTGTCTGTTTCAGACCTACATGACACAAGTGATGCACACATGACCCATAGGACTATGTATACATTGTGTGTGAGTATGAATTTGTATATGTGTGGCTCATTCATGGTTCATACATGGTTGTGTGTCAGTATTTATATGCGTTTGTGTGTATAAATTATTATTATGCTCACATACATACCATGTGAGTGAATGCATCACCATGATTGTGGTTTGGTTATATATTCCTGTGTTTTCACATACATGTCATTATATATGCATATTTATAGATGTATATGCAAACATGTTTGTTGTTCCAACTGAAGATTGTCAGTTAATCTTTCCTGCTGTCTCCTGCACATTGTTGCCTGCATTAATGTTTCTGCACTAGCCATAGCATTGCTGGAACAGGGAGTAATTAGCTTGCTCACTTTGGGTGAAATAAATATCTCAATGTGCAGAAACTCTTAAGAAATGTAATGTTCAAACTTTGAAAGGTACTTTGCACTAAAAGGTAATAAAGCACAGAAGTGCAAAGGCAAATCACTTGAGAAATAATTTTTGAAGCTTTCTGGAAGAGGGTGAGTGTCTGAATCTCCCTCCAAGTTAACAGTGCACTCTTGGGCTGTCTCACCTAACGATGTTAGTACAAAACACACACACATGCCATCTTGGTCATTTATATCACAGTATCTTGAAATGTTTTTAGTTAGAAAATGCTTCTGTGTCTTTGGCTGAAGAACCAGAATGCTGAAAACCTATTTTATTAATTAACTAAGTTCCATTCTTCACATTTTCTTTGATTCTTTTCCACTCCAGCACCCATCTAGGTGACTACATTATGTTCAGCATCGTGCTTTCTTTATTTGACAGTCTCCAAGACTTTCCTTGCTTTTGGTAACTTTGACAGTTCAGAGGCATATTTGTCATGGGTTTTATAGCACTGCCCTCAATTAGAATTTATCAAATATTCTTGTTACAATTTGATTGAGTTTGTGTGTTGGGTAAAAAAGTCACAGCAATACTTATTTTCAGAATCCATTGTATCATGAACCCAGGGAGTTGGCGTGGTGGGGCATAACTGTAATCCCACTACTCAAGGTGCAGAGCTAGGAGGGACTCTTCTATATGTAGATATGTTTTTCTCCCTCATTACTTACCTATTCCATTACTTATTTCTCTGTATTTTTACCTATGTATTGGATATGCTGTGGGTTATAACCTGACATTGCTGTCTTTTTTATTTATCACTAGAAAATTCTGTCTATTGGTCAGTAGCAAGTCTGCATATTGGGTCCTGTGTCCCACTGACTTCCTGGAGTTTTCTATTATTTTGCTAAGATCGTGTGTGTGTGTGTGTGTGTGTGTGTGTGTGTGTGTGTGTGTGTGTGTGTGTGTGTGTTGTCCCAGCCCTAGACCTAGTCATTTCTACAAGGAGTCTGGCTCTCCCCCATTAAAAAAACAGTTTGTGAAACTGTAATATGGATTTTATATGTTCTCATTGATGCCAGAAGTTATTGATTCTATTTAACTGAGACATAAGTTCTATATCTTTAGGTCTATGCCTTTTTAAAATTATCATTATAATGGTGATGTACAGAAAAGTTACAGATGTATAAGTCAGATAATGGATACATTTTTTGGACAATATCTCCCCTTCCCTTACTTTCTCTGTTTTTCTCTCCCATCTCACCAACAAATTGTATAGTTCATTTTCAACATAGTGTTCAGTGAATTTGTATGACTACTGAATTTGTTTGACTTTTGTATGACATATTTTGCAAGTTGTGGGGTTTGAACTCAGGGCCTGGGCACTGTCCCTGAGTTTCTTTGTGTTCAAGGCTAGCATTCTACCACCTAATCCATAGTGCCACTTCTGGCCTTCTCTGAGTAGTTTATTGGAGAGCCTCATGGACTTGCTTGCCTGGGCTGGCTTCTTACTGTGGCCCTCACATCTCAGCCTCCTGATTAGCTAGGAGTACAGGTATGAGCCTTTGGCACCCAGGATCTATGACTGATTTTTAATGCTGGAATGGTGCTCTCTCTCTCTCTCTCTCTCTCTCTCTCTCTCTCTCTCTCTCTCTCTCTCTCTCTCTCTCTCTCTCTCTCTCTCTCTCTCTCTCTCTCTCTCTCTCTCTCTCTCTCTCTCTCTCTCTCTCTCTCTCTCTCTCTCTCTCTCTCTCTCTCTCTCTCTCTCTCACACACACACACACACACACAAACACACACATAGATTTCCTATGATGTAGATACTTCAGGGAAACGTATGCTAAAAATCTTTTTTTTTTTTTTTTATTGTGAACACACTGTACAGAGGAGTTACAATTACATGGGCAAGATAATGAGTACATTTCTTATCAAGCCTTGCAGCCTCCTCCTTTGTTTACCCTTCACATCCCTTCCCAGTCTCCCTCTGCCCCCCACCCAATCTTCCCTCCCACCAAAATTATAAAGTTCGTTTTCAACATGAAAACTTGTACTTCTCATTGTTGCAACGGGTCCACCTGTATCCTTAAATGACTTGTTTTTATAAGGATGTGAGCAAAGAGAATTGAGAAGGTGTAACCATCTTGGCTGGGCTTATGGGAGAAAATACGAGATTCATGAAATGGAAAATCCTGGGAAATTTAGAGCTAGGAAGAGTGAAGCTGGCCAAACAAGGTGGCTTCCTACTGAATTTTGTAGTATTTATTTTTCCCAGTTGTTGGCAAGGGAGGGCCTCATCGTCAGGGGCACTAGAGACTTTGATTCCACTCATTTATGAATGGGACATTATACAGGAATGAGACGTTTTAGTCTTAAAAAAATGAAGTCATGGCCCTCTGTGGCTGCATTATATTTGAAAAGCGGATTATTTGAAAACACAATCTGTGCAATTACAGAATAATAAATTATTAACTGAGAGGACTTTTTTACGGCTCTTGGTGATGTATCCTGCTATTTTTGCAATTATTTTTTTTCTTTTTTTTTATTTTTTTATTGTAAAGATACTATACAGAGGGTTACAGTTACATGAGTGAGGTAATGAGTACACTTCCTCTTGAACATTGTTACCCCCTCCATTGTTTTCCCCCTACTATCCCCTCCCTCCCTCCCTTCCCCGAGGTTCTTTTTTTTTTTTTTGATTGTGATTAAGTGATTACATAATTTCCGGAAATTCACAGTATTGTGGAATAATGATGCTCATTTAAAGTCACTAGTTCATTCTAACTTTCCTGGAGCAAATTGTCTATCACAGTCTGTAATATATAACGGTGCTCACATGTTATATACCATATATGTGATCAGCAGCATGGGGATATTTGGTAGTGGTTCAACCAGATGAGTGGGAGTTCTTTGTTTCTTAAGTCCTGTTAGTTTTGTCATATCACCTAACATTTTGGATTTAGCATCCACTTATCAGGGAGACCATGTACTGTTTGTCTCTTCATTTTTGGCTTACCTCACTCAACATGATTCCTTCTAGCTCCATCCATTTCCCTGCAAATGCCATTATTTTGTCATTTCTAATGGCTGCATATTATTCCATTGTGTATAGATACCACAATTTTTGGATCCATTCATCTGTGATGGGGCATCTAGGTTGTTTCCATATCCTAGCTATTGCGAACAATGCTGCAATAAACATGGAGGTGCACGTGTCCTTGTATATTGGTTCCTGTTGTTCAGGGTAGATGCCTAGAAGTGGTATGACTGGGTCATAAGGGAGGTCAATCTTTAGCTTTGTAAGGACCCTCCAGACTGCTTTCCAAAGTGGTTGTATAAGTGTACATTCCCACCAGCAGTGCAATAGCATTCCTTGTTCTCCACATCCCCTCCAGCATTTGTCGTTGGCTGATTTGTGGATGTGGGACATTCTGACTGGGGTAAGGTGGTATCTCAGGGTTGTCTTTATTTGCATTTCCTTCACCACCAGGATGATGAACATTTCCTCATGTGTTTCTTTGCCATTTTTATTTCTTCAATTGAGAAGTCCCTCTTTAGTTCCCTTGCCCATTTAGTAATTGGTTTGTTTGGTTTGGGAGGGATTAGTTTCTTGAGTTCCCTGTATATACAGGATGTTAACCCCTTGTCTGATATATTGCTGGTAAATATTTTTTCCCAATTAGTTGGTTGTCTTTCTAGCTTGGTTGCGATAGCTTTATCTGTGCAGAAGCTTTTTATTTTAAGGTAGTCCCATTTGTCGAGTCTCTCTCCAACTTGTTGTGACCCTGCGACTCTGTTCAGGAAGTTTCTTCCTGTGCCTATTAGTTCAAGTGTCTCTCCTACTCTGTCCTGCAGTACTTTCAGAGATTCAGGTTTAATGTTAAGGTCTTTAATACATTTTGAGTTGATGTTGGTGCATGGTGATAGGTTGGGGTCCACTTTTAGATTTCTGCATGTGGCTGCCCAGTTTTCCCAGCACCAGCGGTTGAAGAGGCTGTGTTTCTTCCATTGTATGTCTTTGGCTCCTTTGTCGAATATCAGCTGGCTGTACGCCTGTGGATTTATTTCTGGATCTTTGATTCTGTTCCATTGGTCTTCGGGTCTGTTTTTGTGCCAGTACCATGCTGTCTTTGTTATTATAGCTCTGTAGTAGAGTTTGAAGTTCGGCATGGATAGCCCTCCAATATTGTCTTTATCCCCTAGAATTGTTTTGGCTATTCTAGGTCTTTTGTTGTTCCATATGAATTTTTGGACTGTTTTCTGTATTTCAGTGATGTACGTCATTGGGATTTTAATATGAATTGCATTGAATTTGTATATTAGTTTTGGAAGTATTACCATCTTTACTATATTAAGTCGGCCTATCGAGGAGCATGGGAGGTCTTTCCATTTCCTAGTGTCTTCTGCAATTTCTTTCTTTAACTTTTTATAGTTCTCATTAAATAGTTCTTTTACATCTTTGGTTAGGTTAATTCCTAAATATTTTATTTTTTGGGAGGTTATTGTGAATGGGGTGGCTCCCTTTATTTCCCTCTCTTCCTGTACATTATCAGTGTATAAGAAGGCAACTGATTTTTGTGGGTTTATTTTGTATCCTGCTATTTTGCCGAAGTGATTTCTGATTTCTAAGAGTTTGGGGATAGAGTTTTTGAGATCGTGGAGGTATAGTATCATGTTGTCTGCAAAAAGTGATAGTTTAACTTCCTCTTTCCCTATGCGGATCCCTTTAATGTCTTTTTCTTGCCTTATTGCCCTGGCTAAGGGTTCTAGGACTATATTGAAGAGGAGTGGAGACAGTGGACATCCTTGCCTTGTTCCTGATTTTAGGAGAATTGGTTGTAGCTTTTCCCCATTAAGTATAATATTGGCTATTGGTCTGTCATAAATGGCTTTTATTGTTTTTAGAAATGTTCCTTCTATTCCTATTTTCTCCAGAGCTTTTAGCATGAATGAATGTTGAATTTTGTCAAAGGCCTTTTCTGCATCTGTGGCAATAATCATGTGATTCTTGACCTTGGCTCTGTTGATATGTTGGTTTATCCCTGTGTCTCTGGGATGAAGCCTACCTGGTCATAGTGAATTAATTTTTTTATGTGTTTCTGGATTCTGTTAGCTAGAATCTTGTTAAGGATCTTTGCATCTGTGTTCATCAAGGAGATTGGCCTGTAATTCTGGTTGGGTCTTTGCCTGGTTTAGGGATGAGTGTGATATTGGCTTCGTAGAATGAGTTTGGGATAGCTCCTTCCTTCTCTGTTTCTCTGAAGAGCTTGAGGAGTATGGGTATTAGTTCTTCTTTAAAAGTCTTATAGAATTCTGCTGTGAATCTATCTGGTCCTGGGCTTGTTTTTGTTGGAAGACTTTTGATAGCTTCCTGTATCTCATTATAGGATATTGGCTTATTTAATTGGTTAACTTCTTCTTTGCTCAGTTTGGGCAACTTGTATTTCTCTAAAAATGCATCCATTTCTGCCCGATTTTCTTCCTTTAGAGAGTATAGCTTTTGAAAGTAGTCTGTTAGAATTGTTTGGATATCTTGGGTACGTGTTGTGATGTTTCCCGTGGCATCCCTAATCCTATTAATATGGGTTTCCTCTCTTCTTTTTTTAATTAATCTAGCCAATGGGCCATCAATTTTGTTTATTTTTTCAAAGAACCAGCTTTTTGTTTGGTTTATTTTGGTTATGGTTTTCTGATTTTCTAATTGGTTAATCTCTGCTTTTAATTTGGTTATCTGGCTTCGTCTAGTAGCTTTAGGTCCCATTTTTTCTTGTTTTTCTAGCTGTTTTAATTGCAACATGAGATTATTTACTTGGTCTGTCTCCATTCTCTTGATGTGGGCACTGAGGGCAATAAATTTGCCCCTCAGGACTGCTTTTGCTGTGTCCCACAAGTTTCTTTGTGAGGTGTTTTCATTTTCATTGAGTTGTAGGAAATACTTTATTTCTTCTCTGATCTCTTCTGTTATCCAGGCATTGTTAAGGAGTGTGCTGTTCAATTTCCATGTATTAGAGAAATTTCTGTGGTATGCTTTGTTATTGAGAGCTAGCTTGATTCCACTGTGGTCAGATAGGATACAGGGGATTATGTTGATCCCTTTGTATTTGCTTAAGTTCCTTGCATGAACTATGATATGGTCTATTTTGGAGAAAGTTCCGTGAGCTGCTGAAAAGAATGTTTACTGTGTTGTTTTAGGGGGAAATACTCAGTAGATGTTAGTTAATTCTGCTTGGAGTATGGCCTCTCTTAATTCGGTAGCTTCTTTGCCAATCCTCTGGTTGGTAGACCTGTCCTTTGGTGAGAGTGGTGTGTTAAAGTCTCCTAGTATTATTGTATTGGGATCTATTTTATTCTGTAAGTTTGAGAGCATTTTTTGACATATCTGGGTGCACCAATATTTGGGGCATATAAGTTGATGATGGTTATATCCTCCTCTTGGATTGTTCCCTTTATTAATATGTAGTGTCCATCCTTGTCTTTCTGTACTGATTTTAATGAAAAGTTTATTTTGTCAGATGTCAGGATAGCTACACCTGCTTTCTTACTGGGGGCGTTTGATTGGTAGATCCTTTTCCACCCTTTCACTCTGAGTTTGTATGTTTGGCTGAGAGGTAGGTCTCCTGAAGGCAACAGATGGATGGGTCTTGTTTTCTGATCCAGTCCTCAGTTCGTTTTCTTTTAATTGGCGAATTCAGCCCATTTATATTAAGAGAAAGTATAGAGAGATGCATTGTTGTCCCTGCCATTCCGTTTTCCTAAGTTTTTCTTCTTTCCTTTCCTCCTGTGCTTGCTCAGTTAGACTTTGAGTAACGCCTGTTTTGGGCAGGCCCCAGTTCCTGGTTGCTTTCTTCAGGTTGTGTCCCCCCTCTTAGAATTCTTTGTAATGCTGGCTTAATGTTTATGTATTCATTTAGTTTTTCTTTGCTATTAAAATTTTCAGTTCTCCATCGAATGTGAATGCTAGCTTTGCCGGGTATATTAGTCTGGGTTGGCAGTTATTGGCTCTCAGGGCTCGTATGGTGCTTTCCCAGGCTTTTCTTGCATTCATTGTTTGTGTGGAGAGATCTGCAGTGATTCTAATTTTTTTCCCGTTGTAGTATAGCTCCTTCTTCATTTTTGCTGCATGCAGGATTGTTTCCTTATTATTCAGATCTATCATTTTTACTATAATGTGTCTAGAAGTGTTTCTCCTGGGGTCTTGCTTGTTGGGTGTTCGATAAGTTTTTGTGATGTAGTTAAGATGGTCGTTTTTGAGGTGGGGAAAATTTTCATTGATTATCTTGTTAAATAGGTGTTGCATTCCCTTGCTCTGGGATTCCTCACCTTTGTCCACTCTGATTATGTGAAGGTTAAATTTTTTAGCATTATCTGCTTGCTCTTGAATTTCCCTTTGGTTTAATTTGAGTGATTTTGCCATATCTGTCACTCTTTGGTCCATTTGGTGTATTCTGTCTTCTGTATCTGACACTCTACCTTCCATTTCATTCACTCTGTTCATTCTATTGTGGTTTGCATGGAGGAAATGGATCCCTTTATGGATTCAATGTTGGTTCTCATAGTACTGATCTCACCTCTCAATGAGGTATGCATTACCTCTAATTTGGCGTTTATCTCACTTCTTACTGAGGTTTGTGCAGCTTCTATTTTTGCATGCATCTCTTGTTTGATACCCTGTATCTCTTTTGTTAGTTCATCCATGTGCTCTTTCAATTTCTGATCAATTTCTCGCTTTATTTCTTGAGTCATTGCCTCCAGCAACCCTTGGATGTAGCTTTTGTCTTCCATTCATGCTTTGCTCCCACTGGGGCTCTCCCCTGCGTGGCTGCTGGCTTTTGAGGTGAGCTTGCTGTCCTGGGTGGTGGTAAACCTTGTGATATTTCTCTGTGATTTTCGCATGGAGGTTCAGGAGACTGCTCTTCAATTTTGTTTTGGTGTGTCTGTCTTTGCTTGGTTGCTGGTTCTGTATTGGTAGAGAGAGTCTGTGCCTGATCTGGGTTCTGTTGGGAGCCTATTTCCAGCTGCTATTCTGACTTACTTAGGATTCTCAGCTCTCCGCTGTAGATTGCTGGCAGTTCCCACCTTTGGAAGGGTTGAGCAGCCTAGACTGCTTGTGTTTGCTCCTACTGGTGCTCTTGTGAAGAACAGATGCTCTGGATGCACTTTCCCAAATACTGGAGTCTGCTATGGGCTCCTGATGCATTTTTGTTTGTTTGTTTTGGGCTGGTTGTGGGCTTGAACTCTAGGTTTGGGTGCTGTCCCTCAGCTCTTCAGCTCAAGGCTGGCACCCTACCGTTTGAGCCACAGCACCACTTCTGACCCTTTTTGCTTTTGTGATGCTGAGGAATCAGATCCAGGGCCTCATACATCCAAGACTATCACTCTATTGCTGAGCCACCTTAACAGTCTGACCTCCTGCTTACTATCAGGTGCTGGCAGCCTGTGTTGCCCAATTCCCAGTCTAGGATATATGGGTGGAGGTTTGGTGGGGTTTGGGCTTCTCTTGTCCTGGGCCTCAAGGTCTTTTGTTGTCACAGGCGTGCTTCCCGGGGAGTGTTGTTTCCTGGTTTTCTCCCCTCTGTTGAGGCATATGCTCAGCTTTTTACTTCAGTTGGGAGGAGTTGGTCGTGTTGTTCAGGTGCCGGATCCCGGGGCCTGGTTCCGGCCCCAGCCTGGAGCGCGCTCGTTAGGCCTGTGCTGATGTGTAGACCACCTAGGTTATGCAGCCTGGAGCGCACTTGTTAGGCCTGTGCTGATGTGTATACCACCTAGGTTATACAGCCTGGGGGACACAGTTCAAATTTCTTCTACTGTTGGTAGTCTTGACCCAGGGGCCCTGTTCCTGGCTTGGGCATTTAAGCTCCCTTCCAGGGCACTCTTGCTCTAGCCTGGCCAGCTGAGTGTGCTCCATGGGCTGGTGGAGCTCTCAAATATTTCCCAGTTTTAGTGGGTCCTGTGGTCTGGGTGTTGGGGTAGGGAGTCTAGGTCAGGGTCTGGGGATTCCCTCCAGCTCTGGTCTCCCTTGAGGGATACACTTCCCCTGTGGGATACTCACCCTGGAGCTGGTTGTTTCTGTGTGGTGTACGTCGTCAGTTCTTGTTGCAATCCGAGTTTAGTTGGGGTGGTTGCGGGCTGGGTTGGGCGGTGGTGGCTCTGTGTGATTCTTTTCTGTCTCTGCCTCTGTCGAAGCTGTCGGGTCAAAAGTGTCCATGCTCAGGCAGCTTCTTCGCGGTGCCTCTGGGGCCCGGGCGGCCCCGCCAGGTCGTTGCGATCGCGATCGGGCAGGTGGTCTGCCGACAGGTCCCTTTGTCGCGCTGCTGGTGCCGAGCGGCTTTGGTGGGATGGAGCCTCTCTGCTCCGGTGGAGAGTGAGGGGTGGGGGTGGGATCCTCATGGAGACTCCCGGAGACTCTCTGTTCCTGGCGATCTGCTGTTCTGCAAACCGGTACCTGGTGATCTGCAAGTGGCCCCCTGTGTGTCTCGGGCTCCGGCAGCCCCCGCCGGGCAGGCTGGCCGGTGGCTTGGCACACTGCCGCGCGGCCAATAAAGGTTTGGGTAGGGGTCTTTGCTTTTCTCTGTTCTGAAATTCTTCTTTTCCTCTCTTTCTTTTTTTGTTATTCTCCGCCTCTGGTTTTTCTCTGAGTGTTCATCTTTTTGTTGTTGTCGGTCTCTTGGGGAGATTAAGCGTTGGAACTTGAACTCTCTTTTTGGTTGGAGAGAGCTGTGGCATTTCCCTACTGCCCCGTCGCGATCTTCCCCACTTCTGCCGCAATTATTTTGTATGAGCATTCTAAGGTACTGTATGATTGATCTTCTTTTTTTTTTTAATTTAATTTTATTTTATTTGAGAACATACTGTACAGAGGGGCTACAATTACATGGGCAGGATAATGCATACATTTTTTACCAAGCATTGCAGCCTCCTCCTTTGTTTAGGTGATTGATCTTCTTTTGAGAGTTTTCCTTCCCTTTTTCCAACTTCCTAACTTCCTAACTTCCTAACTTTCTTCTCTTGTACATGTTTTTGTGCCTTGAGCTGAAGAGCTGAAGGACAGTGTTCAGGCCCAGAGTTCAAGCCCCACAAAAAGAAAAGTTTTCTGGAGAAGGATCTAAGCCTGGAGTCACAACTCTGTCAGCATGCACTGACCTCTGTCACTTGCTGACACCAGAGTGACAGGAAGCAAACAAGTATAAATTCCTCACTTAGTGCCAGCTTCAGGATCTTCATGTTCCCCTGTGCTCCCCTGCTTGCTTACATTCTGTATTTGCCCATTTATTTACAAGTCTTGACACAATTTTTCGTAATGGTATCTGGCAAGTCTCACATTTGGTAAGTAGGTGTTCAATCCCCATTTCTCCTGGAAGGTGCATGCCTTTGTTTAAATCTCGAAGTATTTCATTGTTCCAGTGTCTCACCTCAATGAGAAATTCAATGGAATAGTTGTGGGGATTTTTTATTTTCTGTTTTTTGTAAGGCATGGGGCTTGAGCTCTGGGTCTGGGCACTGTTCCCGAGCTCTTTTTGTTCAAGATTAGCACTCTACCACTTAAGCCAAAGTGCCACTTCTGCTTTTTTTTCTGAGTAGTTTATTGGAGATAAGAGTCTTACCAACTATCCTGCTTGTGTTGATTTTGAACTAAGATCCACAGATCTCAGTCCCTTGAGTAGCTAGGATTATAGATGTGAGCCCTGCAACCTGCTGAAGAAGTTTTTGACTTGCAATTTGTCTGGACATTTTTTGTGCACATTTGGTTTGATGTTATTTGTGGCTTTCTTCTGGCTGGAAATTTTATGCAAATATTTCACTTACTTGTGTGAGAATTGCTTTGACACATTTATTAATCACAGAATAGGGTCTGGGAAAGCAAATTCCCAGCCCTAAGCTGTGGTTTCTTGTTTCTCCATGGTTCTCTAATAATTTACCTGCACATGGACTCTCCAGAGCATGAAGTGCACTCTCTCCTAGTCCATGAATGTTAGCACACAGCTCCCTGTGTAAAGGCACATTAAACAACACCCTCACAGGCCTATGACTACCTGTGTACCATTCAGAACTGCAAGGTCCATATCTTTCTAATCCAATAGACCTATACCAGAATCAACTAAATACCTGAAAAAGATTTAATAAACAGAAACATCAAAATTTGGCAAGAATAAACAAAAACCTCACATTGCATTAGTGTAATTGGCTGGTGTGTCTGTCTCCACTACAAATTTATGAGCTACAGCCAGGATTTATACTGCCCATTGGGGTGTAGCATAATCCAATGTTTATCATTATATAAGGACAGAAATCAAAAGATGAAACATAGAATGTCACGTGCTACTTCAGGAAAGGAAAAGAGAGAAAAGATGAATAGAAGAAAGAATCACAAGGAGAAGAGCCCAGAGTCAGTTTATCATCAGTCCCCAGTCAACTGAGGAATGATGATTTATTGAAACACCTGGCAGAGTTCTGCAAAAGCCGTTCTTTTTTTATTATTTTAATAAGTTTTATTGTGAAAATACTGTACAAAGGGGTTACAGTTACATGAGCAAGGTAATGAGTACATTTCTTATCAATAATTGTTGCCTCCTCCTTTTTTTCCCCTACCATCTTTCCCTCCTACTTCAACAACTACACTCACGACTCCTCGTCCAACTCCCCTCCATCTCACCCCACAACCCCCCTGCTGAAATTGTAAAGTTCATATTTCAACATAGTGTCTTCTACATCTAATTGTTGCAATGGGTCAACCTATATTCCTATTTAAACATTTTGTTTTTTCCCTTCCCATTCTGAAATTATACCAGCATTAAACACAGTGAAAACAGGGGTTCTACAGTGGGGAATGGACATACAAAGCAACAAAAAACATCACAAGGTACCTTATAAATATATTAGAAAAAAATAGAAAGAAAGAAAAACATTACTTATGTCCCTATCTTGGGGTTCATTTTGCTTAATGTCATCTTAACTGGTAATATGTATATAGCTTTTGACCTTTTCTACGTGTCCCAGACATATACTAGTTATTGCAAATAACTAGGGAAACCGTAAGGCCTATGTTTCTTTGGGTCTGGCATACTTCACTTATTATATTTTTTTGTCTTTCCATTTCCTAAAAAATGGGGCAATGCCATTCTTTCTGATGGAGGTATAGAATTCCATTATATATGTATATATATATATATATATATATATATATATATATATATATATACATATGTGTATTGTGTGTGTGTGTATCACATTTTCTTGATCCATTTATCTACTGAGGGGCATCTGGGTTGGTTCCATATCTTAGCCATGGTAAATAATGCTGTAATAAACAGTAGTGCTGGTAGATTTAGTATGGTGTTGTTTGTGTTCATTTGGGAAAATGCCCAAAAGTGGGATTTCTGGGTCATAGGGGAGATCTATGTGCAGTCTTTTGAGGAAACTCCATACAATTTTCCAAAGTGATTGAACAAGTTTATACTCCCACCAACAATACAGTATGGTTCCCTTTTGGCCACATCTCCTCCAGCATCAGTTGTTATTAGAGTTCTTGATTATAGCCATTCTAACTGGGGTGAGGTGGTATCTCAATGTTATTTTGATTTGCATTTCTTTTATGGCTAGAGCATTTCTCCATGTGTCTATTGGCCATTCTTCTTCAAATAATAACAAAAACACAAATAAACACAAAAACGAAGGATCCACACTTAAAACTGGTCCCAATTTTAAAACAAAAGTAGACAACAACCAAAGGCTGAGTTGGGGACTAACGGGTCCCCAGTACATCCCTACCAGAATTCTGCCCTGTTCTCACTCAGCAAGCTGAATGCAGAGTCTGCTGAATGAGCCTGCCATGCTCACCCAGAACTTCCCTACCTCAGAAAACATAGAACAGAAAACACACTGAAGTAAACAAGACAGACAAGTGGCCACAAAAACAAAATCAATTCTCAGTGAATGGGACAACATCTCACCACCATTCACTAAAAAGAGGACTCTAACCCCACCCCCCTCCACTCACCTCTGGAGGATTTTTCTTTTAGATTCTTGCAAAAGTTGACCTAGGGGCATTCCAAGGTGGAGAAGAATTCCCAGTCATCTTCAGGCAAGGAAAAAATGTCCTTAGCAGTGGTCCCTAAGACTGACAGGTTCTCCCCTATGCTCAGACCCCCTGAGCAAGGCCTGAGGCTGAGATCTAACTGGGGCCACTTGCAGGTGGTCAGTGGCAGTTTCATAATTGACAAATATTTAAGCAAGCTCCCGTCCAACTAGGACTGCTAGGACAGGTAGAATTGAGGTCAGTCCTAGGACAGGTAGAATTGAGGGGTCGAGGCGTCCCTGGACCTCCTCAGCCATAGGGGACTCTGCTGCGTCCAGCCTCACCCTACTTTTGGCCTCACTCTGGCGCCTTCTCTACCTAGGTCGACCCCGCTTACCTCGAGGCTTTTCTCGGAACTTCTCTCCAACAGCCAAGTGCTCACACACTGTCCTACCAGCCAGGGACTTCAATCCCCCTCAGGTTGGAGTGGCTAAGAGCTCTATCCTGGACAAGCCCTCATTAAATGTAGTAGGAAGACCCCCTACTCAGGGCAGGCAAGCCCACCTAATCTTCCGGAGTGACAGATTCCACTGCAACAAAGATGATTATAAGGAATCAACTTTATTGAGGTTCCTACACTGACCAGCCAGGGCCTCAGCACAGGCTCGGAAGCTGATACTACAACCTGGAGCGGCCCCCATTCTTTGGTTTTTAAAGACAAAATCCATGAGGTCAAGCCTTGTCACGCGCAGGTGACCAATGGGATCGTAACACACACAAAGGATTGTACGGCCATACCAGACCACACACAGTTGGCTAATAGGTGGAGTTTACTGTAAGCATGTGCAAAAGGCAGGGTTTATCATAAAGCATGTGGTGTCACCAGCTGGAGCCAGATTACAACCTATCTGTTTTATGGGTCAGTCCTTAACTGAACAATCAAGGTGGGTAAGGTTGTTAAGGGGAGAGGAGCATAGAGGCATTCTTTCCATTGCAAGAAATGGGCTGGTTGGAGCCAAGGTCGAGTTAACCTTGTTTAGAGGGTTTTTTTTTCTCTAAAATCCCTAAAACAAAGGCAAAGCCAGGAAAGAAGCTGTACCAGCTCGAGTCCCTGTTAGGGCATACTTCAGTATATATGTGAGAATATAAGTAGAAAACAGGTTGGGTTGGCGTAAGGGAAGGAAGAAAAGTGGAAAGTTTGACAATGATCCTATTGTACATTGAAATGTACATACACTCTATTCAACATACGTACATACATAAATACACTCTATTCAACACTAACATGATGAAGCAAAACCCTTTTGGACTACTAGCTAAAGATTAAAAAAAAAGTTTTGTTTTAATATTAAGAGACCAGAAGCATAAACCTTTAAAGATAAATAAGAGGATAGCATTAATATATTGTTGAGGCTGCGCTCTTTTCAATACAAAATTTAATAAGTGTCAAGTCTGCTGCAAATGTAAATTTTATTTGCCAATTCTTTTTGCAAATTGCTTAAAATATAAAGAACCAAATTCCAATATCCCTTCACTTCCAAAAAAATCTTATAGATCTCTAGGTTTCTCAGTTGTTTCTAAATATCTTAATGTAATGCACTATTGGAACTAATTTCATTCCACATTTAAATTTAAATTTAAAATCATTAAAGTCTTTTAAAAGCCTCTCACTCCGGCACAGGTATGGATAAATAACTGATGTTGTCAGAAGCAGAATTATTCAGAAGACTGTAAATGGATGCTTACCTAGTTTCCTCTCTGCTGGATCATAGAATACAACTGTCCTAATTGAAAAAAGTTAGCCTTCCCAGGTTTTCTGCATATAAATACTCCATCAATATTTTGTTATTAGAGGATTATTCATGATTAGCTATATGTTGATTGATAATGACCGAGCATGAGAGAAATTTGAGGGAAAACTATCTACACTTCAGTAAGGTTCTGACTTGTGTTTCACAAAGTGTTATGAAAGCTCTCCATGAGAAATCTAGCAGCTGCATTTCTAAAAAGTCCTTGTGTGCTTACACTTTCTGATACTGTCTCAATTCAAGTACTTCTCCTTGGCGTTCCATACTATTCAGTGATGCTGTATTAGCTCCTTGTTTTGCAGACCAGTCTTGGTGATGAAATTTGTGCTTTTCAAAATTGCTCTCCCAATTCCATCCACAAAATGTGGACAAAAATTATCTGAAAAAATTGTATCTGTTGATAGTGCATATACTTTTATTTTTCATTACAAACATAGAATGTAGTAAAAATTTTCATAGCAATTACTCTGCACTAGTTTGTGGGCAGATTCTAATGTAAATAATATACTGTGTTCACGTAGAGAATTTGAGTATCCAAAGTTTAATATGCCTGTGGTCCTAAAACCAATACCTTACTGATATTGAGTGACAAATACAACTTCCTATAAGTACAGAAGTTTTCATTGTATCTTTTTAATATATATTTTTATTGTAAAAATACTGTATGGAGGGGATACAGTTACATAAGTAAGGTAATGAGTACATTTCATTTTTTTCTCTATTGTCGTTCATGAGGCTTGAACTCTGGGCCTGAACGCTGTCCTCAGCTCTTCAGCTCAAGGCTAGCACTCTACCACTTGACCTACAGTGCCACTTCCTGTCTTTGGGTGGTTTATTGGAGATAAGAATTTCTCAGGGGCTGGGAAGGTGGCTCAGTGGTAGAGTGCTTGCCTTGCATGCATGAGGCCCTGGGTTCGATTCCTCAGCACCACATAAGCAAAAAGAAAAAAGCCGGAATTTCTTGGAATTCCTTCCCGGTCTGGCTTTAAATCGAGATCCTCAGATCTCAGCATCCTGAGTAGCTAGGATTAGAGGCCTGAGCCACCTGCGCCCAGCATGAGTATATATCTTATTGAGCACCCTCCCCTTTGTTTTGCCCCTACCATCCCTTCTCTTCACACCTCCCCAACTCATCCCTCCAGCCACTCTTTGATAGAGTGTCTTGTACATCTCATTGTTACAATGGGTCAACCTGTATCTTTTCCTCATATCTTAAATGAAGAAATACTGGCTTGATTTATGCTGATTCTACTTGTGTAGACACATGTAAAATCACTCACCAAGTCCAAGAGCACATCATTTTTTGTCAGTTGGTATAGTTGTTTTCTACACAATTATTGACAGTTTGCAAATTATTCTCAAACTTTAATACATTAAAAATACTTTCTTCTTTTCTTATTTTCTTGGCCAGGAAATCAGCCAGACCTCAGTCAGCATTTCTCTCATAAGACTTTTCACATGGGTTGGTTAAATGTTGGTCTGAGGTCCAGTCTTCTGAGGACTCACTCATCTGCTTAGGAATTGATGCTGTCTTTTGGAAAAGAGCTCAAGGAAGGATGCTATTTAGCGCCTTATAACTTTATTTTTTTTATTGTGAGAATACTGTACAGAGGAGTTACAATTACATGGGCAACATAACGAGTACATTTATTATCAAGCATTGTTGGCTACTCTTTCTTTCCTCTTCCCATCTCTTCCCATCTTCCCCCTACACCGGGTCATCCCCCCACCCACCAAAGTTGTAAAGTTCGTTTTTCGACAAAACAACATTGAAATTCCACCTCACCCCAGTTAGAATGGTTATAATAAAGAACTCTAATAACAACAGATGCTGGAGGGGATGTGGACAGAAGTGAAGCTTTCTACATTGTTGGTGGGAGTGTAAACTTGTTCAACCACTTTGGAAAGCAGTATGGAGGTTCCTCAAAAGACTCCACATAGAGCTCCCCTATGACCCAGAAATCCGACTTTGAGCATTTACCCACATGATCACAAACAAGACCATACTAAAGCTACCAGCACGACTATGTTTATTGCACCCCTATTTACTACAGCTAAGATATGGAACCAACCCAGATGCCACTCAATAGATGAATGGATCAAGAAAATGTATATATACACAATGGAATTCTATGCCTCCATCAGAAAGGATGACATTGCCCCATTTGTTAGGAAATGGTAAGACTTGGAAAAAATTATATTAAGTGAAGTAAGCCAGGCCCAAAGAAACATAGGTCTCATGGTTTTCCTTATTTGCAATAACTAGTATATGTCTGAGTCAAGCAGAAAAGGTCAGATAACTTGATGTTAGGGGAATGAAGCCCAAGATAAGTATTCAAATGTTTTTTTGCCTTTCATGAAATTGTTTTTAACATTTTTATAAGATGATTTCTATGTTGCTTTGTATGTTCCTCCCCCACGGTATAACCCCTGCTTTCACTGTATTGATGTAGGTATAATTTGTGGAGGGGAAGGGAAAAAAATCATTTAACTAGGGATATAGGTGGACCTATTGCAACAATGAGATGTATAACTTTATTCTTTACAAGGATATTTTCCTGCTACTTTGGTTGTTAAGAGTGTCTATAAGAGCAAGCATTCTGTAGGGAGCTGGGAGACACCATATGTTCTTTACTTACTGAGATTCCTAAGTGACTTGTACTGCATTTTGCAAGTCGAATCTGTCAAAACCTACCAGTTGTAAGAGATAAGAGGAGTGGTAAAAGAACTCATGGAGACAAATACATTTTCAACATATTTTGTTCCAAGCATTCCATCTAAGGCATAGTCAACAACTAGTGAAACTTGTGTTGGCTGTAAATATGTGTCTTTCTCCATGTGTGCATGTATACATGTGTATATGTATGTGTGAATTTGTGTGTATAGTAACATACATGTGTACATATATAAGGGCATATACATACATATATGCATATATAAATAAATATAAATATGCAAATATATGTACATATATATAAATCAGTGTTCAGTGATTTAATCAATAGTTCCCAGCACATTGTCATTCTCACAAAGTGTACATGTTAAACTGCTCTGAGGAGCTGTGCTCTATGATGGGTGTCCTTTGTTCTCACTTGCCCCATTACCTTGTTTTTCATCCCTGTGAACAACTTCGGTCTGCTTACAATAGGATAGTTTTGTTTTCATTACATGTAGTTACTTACTGATAATCAAAGACAAAGGTTTTTTGTAAAAGAAAAAGAACTTTTAGGTCTCAAGTCAAAATATCTTACCTATCCCAATGATTCCTATGAGATAAAATTTATAACAGAAGAAAAGTGAAAAGGAATTCCTAGATCTGTTGTTTTGCCATTTAGAATGGCAAAGAATAATATCATGCCAATCTTATAATTGTTAAAAACTGCAAGGGAAACTGTTGGTCCCTATCATGTTCCCACAAAACCAGTGGATCCTGAAGGATAATAGACCAGCTGAAATT
Organism: Dipodomys merriami; assembly: GCF_024711535.1. Taxonomy (NCBI): domain Eukaryota; kingdom Metazoa; phylum Chordata; class Mammalia; order Rodentia; family Heteromyidae; genus Dipodomys; species Dipodomys merriami. Next base: position 1,163,925 of record NW_027204115.1, read on the forward strand.
CTAAGTAGCAGACATGGAGCCTGAAAGAGAAAGACCATGAATGAAAAAGGGTGAAAGAGAGAAGTACAATAATACTGAAAGTACATAACAGATAAACAAGAGCTGTATGAGAATATTCATACTGCTATCTTTAGACTCTTCATGTACATTTGAAGGTATCTGATGTATGATAACCCATCAATATAACATATAAAATGATTTTGATAAAAAATAAAAATGATGATTCCTTGCCTGGTTTTAGGATGAGGATTATGATGGCTTCATAGAATGTGTTCAGTAGTGAACTTTCTCTTTCAATTTCATTGAAGAGTTGGAGGAGTATTGGTGTGAGCTCTGCTTTGATGGCCTTGTAGAATTCCGCTGCAAAACCATCTGGTCCTGGACTTTTCTTAGATGGAAGGTCTCTTATTGCTGTTTCTATTTCAATGCTTGATATGGGCCTGGAAAGACTTCGAAAAAATTATATTAAGTGAAGTAAGCCAAGCCCAAAGAAACATAGGTCCCATGGTTTCCCTCATTTGCAATAGTTAGTATATGTATGAGTCAAGCAGAAAAGGTCAGATAAGGTGATGTTAGGAAAATGAACCCTAAGATACGTATTTAAATGTTTTTTTCTTTCATTCATTTGTTTCTAACGCATTTATATGATTATTTCCTTGTTGCTTTGTATGTCTCTCTCCCACATTATAACCCCTGCTTTCACTGTATTTGATGTTGTTATAATTTGTGGAAGGGAAGGGGAAAAACAAGTCGTTTAAATAAGGATACAGGTGGACCCGTTGCAACAATGAGAAGTACAAGTTGTCATGTCGAAAACGAACTTTACAACTTTGGTGGGGGGTGGGGGGAGGATTGGGTGGGGGGGAGGCTTGTAATGGATGGGAAGGGGAAATAAAGGAGGAGGCTACAATGCTTGATAAGAAATATACTCATTATCTTGCCCATGTAATTGTAATCCCTCTGTACAGTTTTTTCACAATAAAAAAATAAAAATGACTCAGAAGAAATTATAAGTGCAAATATAATCTTCCCAGAAGAACACTCTCAGAGATATTTCATGACTTTGAAAAGGATAAAGTGGCTCAAGTTAGCATAAATTTAGAAGTATGACAATTCACAAAAATATAAAAAGATATTCATATATTTCATTATATAACCCAAAGCAGAAAGCAAATATTGTTTAGATGATTTTTTAAAGCACAGTCTTTCTGGAGCTGGGAAGGTGGCTCAATGGGAGAGTGCTTGCCTTGCATGCATGGGGCCCTGGGTTTGATTCCTCAGCACTACAGAAGTAGAAAAAGACGAAGGCTCAAATGGTACCGCTAGCCTTGAGCTGAGGGACAGCACCCAGGCCCCAGAGTTCAAAACACTGCTGGGTGCCGGTGGCTCAGGACTGTAACCGTAGCTATGCAGGAGGCTGAGTTCTGAGGATCCCGGTTGAAAGCCAGCCCAGGCAGGAAAGTCCGTGAGAATCTTATCTCTAATAAACCACTAGAAAACCAGAAGTGGTGCTGTGGCTCAAGGGATAGCGTGCCAGCCTTGAGCTGAAGAGTGCAGGGACAGCGCTCTGGCCCAGAGTTCAAGCCTCAAGACTGACAAAAACAAAAAACACAAAAACAGTCTCTCACTTTTGTGGTCTCAACTCTGTAATACCGCCACTTCAGACGAAGGCTAAGATTTTGGGTGTGGACCTTTATCATCCTTCCTAATTCAGACTGTACTTGATAATTTTTTTAATAAATAATTTGTTCTTAATTTTCTTCTTTGTAAACTCACATGCACCTATAAAAAAATGCTTTGGCCATCCCAGTAAGCTTCTCAAAGTACCTCCTGAGGACGACTTATAAAAAGTTGTATTATATTACAAAAAGGAAAACAATGCAACAAATAAAGAAAACGGACAATTAAATATTAATGATTAATCAAATAAAAAAACAAACAATTACCAGTGTTCTACATATTAGATTTTACTACTTTCTCATATTCCTGTACATTTAAAACTGGCTAAGATTATGATGTTTAAAAAGAGGATTTTGTTTTGGTTTTTATTTTGGGTCTGGTCGTGGCCCTGGACTCTGAGCCTGGGCGCTGCCCCTCAGCTCTTCAGCTCACGGCTAGCACTCTACCACTTGAGCCACATCACCACTTCCAGCTTGTTTTTTGTTTATGGGTGTTGAGGAATCGAACCCAGGGTCTCAAGCATGCAAGGCAAGCGCTTTACCACTGAGCCACCTTCCCAGCCCCTTAAAAAGAGTTTTATAGGCTATGAGTAGTCTTTAAAATTACCCACTAAGATTACTTTTTATGGCTCATCTCATCATTTGTATATGGCTTATATCATCATTTGTTCCTCACTAACATGTAAAGTAAGGAAGCCCTAAAAATTAAACAGAAACTATATAGTTAACAAAGTCTTAACTCTTTACTCTGCTTCTTTACGCAAAGACTTTGCAACTTCTTATTGGTAATGTTTCTATAAACTCTGAAATGTACATAATTAGTACCATATGTCTGCTACCATAAACCTTAAATACTTTATAGAAAAGTTTATCACCTGCCAAACAGTCCTAATTTTGGCATATATATGCAAATTCCCAAAATTAAATACATTTAAAATTTAAAACTTTTAACAACCTTAACACTTGCTGCAGTGTTCATTATGACAGGTGCCTTGTATAGAACAATTGAATTCCTCCTCCTACACATCTCTTGAACAACAAATATCTGGAATTATTTTGTTTTTGACATGCCAGTCTTGACTTTATTCTTAAATGTGTGCTTATGTAAGAAATGCATGGTACTAACAGTTTGTTGTATTGCTAACAAAAAAAAAAAATACATGCTTCTAAAATTTCACAAGAATTCTTTTGAACTTACTTTTTTTTGAATTGTCTAGTTTAAGAAAATCAATTACACTTTATATATGAAAAATGTTCTGTGCTCAATTAGGCAGCAAATACGCTAAAATTGGAACAATACAGAGAAGATTAGCATGGCCCCTGAGCAAGGTTGACATGCAAATTAGTGAAATGTTCCATATTTTTGCAACAACAGATGCTGGAGAGTATCTGGCCACAGGGAACTCTACTGCATTCTTGGTGGGTGTGTAAACTTGTTCAACCACTTTGGAAAGCAGTATAGAGGCTCTTCAAAAGACTCCATATGAAGCTTTCCTATGACCCAGCAATCCCACTTATGGGCATTTACCCGAATGATCACAAACAAGACCATACTAAAACTACCAGCACAGCTATGTTTACTGCAGCATTATTTACAATAGCTGATATAGAGCCAACCCTGATGGCCCTCAGTAGATGAATGGATCAAGAAAATGTGGGTGTATATAAACAATGGAATGCTATGCCTCCATCAGAAAGAATAGTATCACCCAATTTGTTAGGAATTGGAAAGTCTTGGAAAAAAATTTATTAAGTGAAGTAAGCCAAGTCCAAAGAAACATAGGTCCCGTGGTTTCCCTTATTTTCAATAACTAATATATGTCTGAGATAAGCAGAATAAGTCAAAAGCTATGTGCATATGAGCAGATAAGATGATATTAAGGGAAATGAACCCTAAGACAGGGACACAAGTATGTTTTTTCTTTCTTGTTATTGTTTCTAACGTACTTATGATGTGCAATGTGATTTTTTTTTCTTTCTGTATATGTTCCTCCCCCACGCTATAACCCCTGTTTTCATTGTATTTGAAGTTGGTACACCTACATCCTGTGTATATGTTTCTCTAATTTGGTGAGGGGAAGGGAAATACAAAATGGTTAAATAGGGATACAGGTTAACTCATTGTAGCAATGAGATGCACAAGACACTCTGTTGAAAAATGAACTTTACAATTTAGTCAGGGGGAGGGGGGAGGGGAGCGTATTTGTGGAGGTGGGAGGGAAGGGATGGTGGGAAGAGGGAACAATGCTTGTTAAGAAATGTACTCATTATTTGCTCCCATAAATGTGACACCTCTGTACAGTTTTTTTATAATAAAAATTGTATGAAAATGTTCTTATGTCTTGGTAGTGTAAAAATATCAGGAACAGAATAATGAAGGAATGTTGTAGACTGAGGTGAAGTCCATATAAAAATGTGCAAAACTGATGAGCGGTATATTGTGTTTTACATCATTTAAGTTACATTGAAAAAATAGGGAAGACCTAGAAGAATGAATTCTCTTTTTGATATCCTATCATAGTTCCTTAGCAGGATGAACTCTTTCCTCATTGTTGTAGAGGCATCATCAGATGAAAGGAACTGATTTTTTTTGTTGGCTTCCTTACATTTATTTGTCAGTTTATGAACTACTAGTTTATGTCTGAGACAAGAAGAAAAGGTCAGATAAGTTGATGCTAGATGAAATGAACCCCAAGATAAGTAGTCAAATGTTTTTTTTTCTTTCTTGCAATTGTATTTAACATATTTATAAGATGATTTCTTTGTTGCTTTGTATGTCTGTCCCCCACGGTATAATCCCTGCTTTCATTGTATTTGATGTTGTTATAATTTGTGGAGTGGAAGGGCAAAAACAAACCGTTTAAATACTGATATAGGTGGACCTATTACAACAATGAGTTGGACAAATCCTTATGTTGAAAAACGAACTTTCCAACTTTGGCAGGGTAGGGAAGGTAGAAGGATGGGAAGGGGAAACAAAGGAGGTAGCAGCAATGCTTGATAAGAAATGTACTAATTGCCTTGCCAATGTAATTTTAACTCCTCTGTACAGTATTTTCACAATAAATTTTTTTTAAAAAGAAACTAAGGGAAATTAGACACACAGGCTTTGGAAAGTGTAAGGTCTGCTCCTAGATGGCAAGCAGACTCCACCCTCCTCGCAGCAAATTTTGTACCCAGTACTTGCGTTATCTAGGCAACTGGCACAAATGGAAGAGGTCACATCTGCATCTGCTGAGGTGACATCTGAATTTGATGTGGCCACAAATTTCTCCGCCCATAACTTAGATAAGGCCCAGATGACCTTTCTCTGCTCTTTTATAGCTCTTTCTCATCTCTTTCCTTCTCTTCTCTTTCCCAGGTCTCTTCTCTTTCCTCGCTCTCTCTTTCCCACCTTTCCCAGATGCTCTCTATTCTAGCTCTTTTCTAGCTCTTTTCTAGCTCTTTTCTCTCTCTTTCTCAGCTCTTCAAGCTCTCTTTCCCAGGCCTTTCCCCACCACGTTGAGGACCAAGATGGTCTGGTGTCAGCTGGAATGATGAATAAACCTACTCCTTACCTGAATACCACGTACATGCTGCTGTTCTTCCTTAGCTAACTCTTTTTAAAATCCTAACAGAAAATGAGCATTTAGGATGAATGATATTTGATTTTACAATCAGAAAAATGTTTAAAAAATTATATAGATATAAAATACTCCAAAAGATTTATTCTATGAATCTATCCCTTGGAACAAATGATACGAAGTTGATTAATGTATTTTACGATAATACATATATTCACATACCTATTTATGTTCACATAAATTTCACTTAAACAACAATCAAATGACTATATTTCTACCTTCTAGTTGGAATATACTTAAATCTCTAAAAATGACTATGCTGCTGCTATAAACAGCAATTCCCCAATTGTCCTCCACAGAGGGCATCCACAGCGTACTTTGTGATAGGGCCAAAGCCTGAGTCAAGAAACTTCCCAATGGTGCCCAGTGGGTAAACTGTTTTGATTTGGTTTAAAGAAAACTAAAAAGAAACATTATTAATACCTTGCTCTTTCGTGATGTGGAGACCACCTATGAGAAAGAGTTCCTACCTTGCTCTTCAACACAGTTGTAATGAAAAAGGAAGGGACAAGACTGTGAACTTACGATGCACAGAGTTGAGTGCCATGCACTGGGAGTCAAGGCGGACCATTAGTCGAGAAACAAGGAGTTGCAAGTCTAACCCACAAGACACGGCAACATCAGGCAGGCCATAGGCAGTGACGGTGAATTTGTAGCCCCATTCATTATTACTGCTGTCAGAATGAAAGAGCACCATCCTTAAACGTCACGTTCTAGAGAGAAAAAAAAAAGTCATGTGGTCAACAAGATGGAAGGAGGCAACAACTCAGCAGTTAAGTATATTCTTTGTGACTCAAAAAAATCTTAAAAGCGGTCTCCATTTCTATAAGTTCAAAATGATTAAGGGAGAAATGTACACAGATGATACCAAAACACAAAACTCACAACTACATTTAGAAAGCAGAATTAGTAGAAAACTGCTGCTCAGCTTTCTAAAACTCAAGTGACTATCTGCTCAACCAGTGATCACTGGCTCAGTTCTTTGTTCTCAACCAAGACCCTTGATAGGAGAGAGAAGTAAACAGTCTGAAGCAGGCTGCAGCCCAGATATTAAACAGATCTGTCAGCCGGGCTCCTAGCTTTCACCATGGTTTAAGTCTTTCTCTTGGATCCACTGGCCCTTCTGAACTCAGAGATTAACAGCTCTTTAATTTATTCTGGACAACACTGGTATTAGCAAATTTCCTATGAAGAGCCAGATAGTTAAATTTTTAGCTTTTGTGGGCTACATAATCTCTACTGCAACTGTTCCTTTCTACAAGTAGAGTATCAAAGCAACCCTTAGAAATATGGGTGTGGTTACATTCTAGAAATGTGCCAGTATTAAGGTTTGTACTTAGAGCTTTGAGTATTTTTCAGCTATTTTGCTCATGGCTGTCATTCTACCATTCAAGCCATGTCTCCACTCTGGCTTTTTGCTGGTTGAGATAGGGCTCTCTTAGATTTGTCTACCTAGGCTAGCTTTAAATCTTATTCCTCAAATATCAACCTGCTGAGTAGCTAGGATTTTGAACAATATGACCATGAGCCACCAGAGCCTAGCTAGTCCTTCTCTTTCTACACACCATACCATTATTGCTCTAAAGTTGGAAAAAGGACAAGAATTGCTACAGAAGTACTTATTTACCTTGTTTGGGGAATATGACTTACCTTAGGCCACTTATAAGTACCAACTTTGTGTCAGTGTGTCTTCCCACCTCTAGAGTCTGTAAATTCCAGATAATCATACCTGTGAAGGCATAATCTCTATTATATTCTTTCTCTTGTTTTTGATCCACTATTGCTTGGAAGAAAAAACATGTGAGTCTTAGCGCTTTTTGGTTTCACACCTCTCATCAAATTCCACTTCAAAATAGGTTGCCCTTGGACTAACAAAGACAGATACTTCATGGCAGTTATTTTCATAGTTATGGGCAGATTTCTTGGACCATATATGTAATACCACAGGCTGTTCCTGCTGCCAGGTCTCAACATCCAGCTAGGCAGACAAATGAGTAAGAGAAAATTCCAGATATTACTACACAACCAACTGTCAAAATAAACTATCAGTGCTCTAGATCACAGGCTTTGACAGCCCTGATGAAATTTTATACAGGCTAATCTGATTTTCCTGTCTACGCAGAGATCAATAGACATCTATCACTCAGCAGAAGTGCATTAGGATTATACTTTAGGGACTCATGCTTTTATCTTTTAGCAGTGACACAACTATTTTTAAAAATAAGTATTAGTATGAATTCCACTGGAGAAAAACACTGAATTAAAAGTTTAAAGAGCTCACATTTTTACTTAGGACCTTGGCATGTCTAAGACCACTCTTTTTTTCCTCTAAAAAATAAAGTTTTCTTTTTAGCTCATGATTCTAATCCTAGTTACCCAGGAGACTGAGATCTGAGGATTGCAGTTTGAAGTCAGCTTTGTCAGGAAAGTCTTATCTGTAATTAAAAGCCAGAAATAGGTCAAGTGGTAGAATGCTAGTCTTGAGAAAAAGGGGCTAAGGGATAGTGCCCTGGCTCAGAATTCAAGCCCCAATACTGGCAAAAAAAAAAAAAAAACGATTAAGATTGGATGCTGTGGCTCAAGTGGTAGAGCACTGGCTTTGAGCTGAAAAGCTCAGGAACAGTGCCCAGGCTCAGTTTAAGCCCCACAACCAACAAAAACATCAGGGTTGGAGGCATGGATTAGTTGGTTGGTAGTGCACTACCCAATGAGCCAAAGCAACAGGTACTAAGTTTGAGTTCCAGTCTTACACCAAAAAACAAAATGAGAAAATAAAAAAGATCTGCTAAATGTACATGCCCTTTCTATTACCATCAGGCAGTTATGAAACTCAAAAAGACTGTGAACAAATCTTATATAATAAAAATTAAGTATGGGAGATAATTCTTTTAAATACTAAACCTTCTTATTTGTCTTTCCATGTACATTTTCTCTTTTAGACTTCATTTTTTTTGTGTGTGTGCCTGTCATGGGGCTTGAACTCAGGGTCTTGGTGCTCTCCCTGAGCTTTTTCATTCAAGACTAGCACTCCACCACTTGAGCCACAGCTCAAGCCTACCCCTCCTCATTAGCCCCCCTCCCCCCCCAACTGGTTATTTGGAAATAAGAATCTCACAGGCTTTCCTGCCTGCACTGGCTTCAAATTGAGATCCTCAGATCTCAACTCCTGAGTAGTTAGTATTACAGGTATGAGCTACAAGCACCTGGCTAGACAAAAGTTTCAGTCTTTATTTACATAGATTTTATGTAACTTAATATAACCTAAAATGATTGGATAAATGATTGGATAAAATGATTGGATATACAGCTTTTTGGCCTCCTTTCTTGTGCTAATGACAAATCAAGATGATATTTACTATCCCTGTTGGCAAAAATACCAATAAAGCTTCTAGAGGCAACTTATTTGTATATATCTGTAGTCCAGTAGGTTTTATATGGTAGAGTCATATCTCTCTGAAGAGAGGAAGCAAAATAGGTTCAGGGCCAACTGAAGTTACCTTGCTCAGTCCTCCTTCAGGGTCATTGTAGAGCTTCTTCAACAGCTCTGTTAAGGTACTGAACTCTCTCAAGAGAGTACATTGTGAAATGTCCAAAGAACAGAAGTCTAGGAGAAAGATGACCTAAAGGAAGATGAAGGAAGTACTCAGTATTCACTGCACATGCTGGTATTTCCACCAGCCCCCTCCTGGTTATTGAAAATAGCCACTTCTCCTTACCAGTTCATGAGCTGCCATGGAAAACACTGAATTACACAGTTTTTCTTTTTTTTTGGGGGGGGGGAGTCTGGTCGTGGGGCCTGAATTCTGGGCCTGGGCTCTGTCCCTCAGCTCTTCAGCTCAAGGCTAGCACTCTACCATTTGAGACACAGCGCCACTTCTGGCTATTTTTTTCTTTTTGCTTATGTGGTGCTGAGTAATCGAACCCATGGCCTCATGCATGCAAGGCAAGTGCTCTACCACTGAGCCACCTTCCCAGCCTTACACAGTTTTTCTACTATGTTTTTTCCACTATACTGTGACAAAAGGGATTCCAAAATCACTCTCATGCTTACCAGAAACTGTTACATATCTATCAAAACATAAAGTAGTTAATATTTTATATGGTAAAAACATCATTTACTACATTATTACCAAGGGCAAAGCTAGGGAGGGCTATAGAAGCTGACTACCAAAACAGGGAGAAGGGAACAGCAGATCACAAGAACATTAAGCATCATCCTAATGAACAATGTCAATCTAATTACCTCTGAAAGGGAAAAGCAGTGAAAACTTCAGTAGTTGGTATGAGTGATAGTTAAGTTTAAGGTGATTTTTTGTGTTGCTTTTCAATGAAGTGGAGATATCACTCTAAGTTATATCTGATCCCAGCACACAGAAGGCTGAGGAAGAACTGAGAATTCAAGCGCAGTCTGGGTAGACAGCAAGTTCAAGGCCAGTATGGGCTACACAGTGAAAACTTATCTAAAAAGAAGTGGTGCTGCCTGTAGTCCTAGCTACTTGGGAGGACTCCAGTTTAAGGTCAGCCTAGACAAGAAGTTTCAGAGAACTCATCTTGAGCAACCACATTTCAACCAATAAAAATCTGAACATATGATTATATATTTGTAGTTCCAGATATTTGGGAAGTACAAATAGGAAAATTGCCGTCCAAGCTGGCACAGACATAAATGTAATACTCTATTTGAAAAATAAGTTAAGTAAAAAAAGGGGTGTGGCTGACTTATACATGCTTAGCAAACACAAAGCCCTGAATTCAAATACCAGTACTGTGAAGGAGTGAAAGAGAAAGGGAGAGGGGAAGGGAAAAGGAAAAGGGGAAAAGAAAAGGGAGGGGGGAAGGAAAAGGGAAAAATAAGAAAAAATGACCAAATGAGTCAGCTCTTACCCTTCCCTTTCCTTTAGTTTACAATGTGTCCATGAATCAAGGGTTCTGATCTAAAGCCAAGGCCTAAGTGGCCTGATCCAGAACTCTAAGCATTTTGTCATAATTGCTGAGACCAAATTTGGCAGAAGTGAACAGTCAATTTCTCACCATCTGTTGGATTTCATACAATTTTCGGTCGATTTACAGGAAACAAGTATCAATATTTTCAGTGACTTATAAAAGTCATAGATTTTAAAGGCTCAATACTTTCTTTTCTGGGTGATGATTAACAGAGATGGAAGACTCCCGTGACATGGAATAATATCATTTAAGAGTGCTGTATGATTGCAAAGAGAATGACTAGGCAGTAGAATGACCAAATTCTAAATAAAAACACTAGTGCTAATGGCTCATAACTGTAATCCTAGCTACTCAGCAGGCTAAGATCTGAGGATCAAAGTTTGAAGGCAGCCCAGGCAGGAAAGTCCATGAGACTCTATCTCTAGCTAACAAGCAAAAAGCCAGAAGTGGAACTGTGTCAAGTGTCAGAGTCCTCATCTTGAGCAAAAAAGCTAAGGGAAAGTGCCTAGGCCCTAAGTTCAAGTACTGGCACCTCCCTCCCCCCACAAAAAAAGAAAAAAGAAAAGAAGGCTAGGCACTGGTGACTAATGCATGTAATCCTAGATACTCAGGAGACTGAGATATGAGGACTGGGGTTCTATGCCAACTTGACTCTCATCTCCAATTAACCAGCAAAAGACCTGGAAGGGGTGCTGTGGCTCAAGTAGAGCACTAGCCTTAGGTAATAAAGCTCAGCAATCAGGCCCTAGGTTCAAGACCCAGAAATGGCACAAAAAAAGACAAAAATAAGCTGAACAAGGTGGTGACACAGGCTTGTAATTTCAGCACTTGAGAGGCTGAGGCAAGAGAGTCACAAGTTCAGGACATTCATCAGCTACATAGTGAGATATGGTCTCAACAAAACAAAACCTTCCAAATAACAAAAACAAAAGCAGAAATAACTATAGATCTGAACTGAAATAAGCCATATACATCCTTGATGCATGAGTTATAATTATCTGTTTTCATGGATTGTGTATTGATACTCACATTTTTCTATAAGGTCCACAGTAAGATCTTTGGCTCCAGATCTTTGCTCTTCAGTTGCAGATAGCACCAGGAGAACAGGCTACTTTGCACAGATCAGAACAGAAAAAAGAGCACAGAGCCAACTTCCCCTGGTGCCTCACTGAGCATCATCAGCTCACACTACAAAGAAACAGACAAACAGGAAATGTCCAAATAAGGTGTTCCCCGAACTTGGGCAGGAAATATCTCTATAGAAGCAGCGGTCACTGGCAAAGCAAAAACAAAAAAATACTATGTGTATGGGGCAAAGTTATGAAAGAGCTTTCAATCCAGAATTGAACCAAGAAAAATGGTGTTAGGAAAACTTCCCTATTGCTCTGCAGTTTTGTGGAACCTATAAATATTCTTTTTGCTCCACAAGACATCTTCTGCATCCCAAGACGCCCACCCTATTGTTCATCTCTTTCTTGTAATGAATCTTCTGTCTCTGGGCCCTTCTCCTGAGTCTTCAATCAAATCTCTCGCTAGCAGAGTTGAAAAGAAGGTGTGAGTTTGATCAAGGTACATTGCATGAGTTTTATTTTGTTTTGTTTTTGTCAGTCATAGGGCCTGCACTCTGGGCCTGGGCGCTGTTCCTCAGCTCTTCAGCTCAAGGCTAGCTCTCTACTTCTTGTGCCACAACGCCACATCTGGCTTTTTCTGCTTATGTGGTGCTGAGGAATCAAATCCAGGGCCTCATGCATGCAACGCAAGCACTCTACCACTGAGCCACCTTCCCAGCCCCCACATTGTATGAGTATATGGACATGTCAAAATAAATCTACCATGTACCATAAATTGATAATAAAATATGGAAAAAATAAAGATAATCCATCATTGAAGGACAATAGGAAAATCACATTTTCGAGCAATTCATTTGAAAATGAAAATATAAATTCAAACATCAAAAATTGTTATGCTATAGTCATGTGACCTCTTTATTAGGTTTAAACAACAATAACAACAACAAAAACAGCATTGCTTGTGATATCACTGATATTGTGTGACTGGGGGCAGTGATCTCACTAAATGTTAGCTCTTCATTTTTGGAAAAGCATGTCTAATTTCAGGCTAAAGACCAGTGTCAAGGTACTTGAAGAACTAGGAGCTACATATTGTTTTTAAATGGTAAATATATATCACTAAAAAGAACAGAAGCATTTATTTGTTCTTTTGGTGGCAGTTCTGGAGCATGAGCTAAAGACCTGAGTGCTGTCCCTCAGCTTTTTTGCTTGAGGCTACTACTGCTCTATTACTTGAACCACATCTCCAATTCTGGCGTTTCTGGGGAGTGGGGGGAAAAGATGTGGTTAATTGGAGATAAAAAAATTATTATATTCTGGGCTGGGAAGGTGGCTCAGTGGTAGAGCGCTTGCCTTGCATGCATGAGTCCCTGGGTTCGATTCCTCAGCACCACATAAGCAAAAAGGAAAAAGCCAGGAGTGGCACTGTGGCTCAAGTGGTAGAGCGCTAGTCTTCAGTTGAAGAGCTGAGGGACAGCACCCAGGCCCAGAGTTCAGGCCCCACGACCGGATCCAAAAAAAAAAAATTATTATATTCTTTCCTGCCCAGACTGGCTTGGATCTCAGCTATCTGATTAGCTGTAATCTAGCACCTTGGTGAAACCTTTAATTTTTTTAAAAATTTTTACTTTTGCCAGTCCTGGGGCTTGAACTCAGGACCTGGGCACTGTCACACAGCTTCTTTTGCTCATGGCTAGCACTCTACCACTTGAGCCACACCACCATTTCTGGATTTTTCTATATATGTGGTAATGAGGAATCAAATGGCAGGCTTCCTGGGTGCTAGGCAAGCACTCTAGCACAAAGCCACATTCCCAGCCCAACCTTTAATTTTTAAAAGCGTAATTTACAAAGGATTGAAATTGGACCACTGTGTGGAATCTCTCTATAAGGAGGATGTTTTTAGAAAACATAATATTTTAAGTTAGGAGAATTGACTAAATGACTACAGAATTTATAATTTCTAAATGAAAGAAGTAGCCAAGTAGCTTGTAATCTTCCTACCATTGAAAATGCTTAGAGATGTCTGTTGAAGATGAACCTGTATACTAATGAGCCCAAACTTTAGAAATGTCCATTCAATTTGTGTCTGATTTTTTGTGTACCTGAAAAAAAAATTGTGCCTATATGTTGGAAGGGAAGATGGGATTTTCTCACTTTTTTATTTTATTTTAAAAACCTACTTGAAAATAATTCATGATCTTTTTGTAACTCTTTGTCATCTTTGTTCTTTGGACTTTCTCTGAAGGGGCATCTAACCTCCATAGGGTCTGTCACATAAGAATTATGAAGTTGGAACTGGGAAGGTGGATCAGTGGTAGAGTGCTTGCCTTGCATGCTTGAGGCCCTCAGTTCGATTCCTCAGCACCACATAAGCAGAAAAATCTGGAAGTAGGGCTGAGACTCAAGTGGTAGAGTGCTAGTCTACAGCTGAAGAGCTGAGGGACAGCACCCAGACCAGAGTTCAGGCCCTATGAACGACATACAAAAAAAAATAAAGAAGAAGAAGAAGAAGAATTGTAAGTAGCCGGGCATCAGTGGCTCAGGCCTATAATCCTAGATACTGAGGAGGCTGAGATCTGAAGATCGCAATTCAAAGCCAGCCTGGGCAGAAAAGTCGTTAGACTCTTATCTCCAATAAATCACCAGAAAACCAGAAGTGGCATGCCACGCCTACCCCAGTAGAGTCTGCTTAGCATGGGAAACCATCTATCAGACCATGATAGGGGCCTCGAGACCTATCTCTGAGTTTTGGGACTTCACCGAAGTCTACCTCAGAGAATGGGGCTTTACAGAAACCTATCTCCAAGTTTTGTGACTTCACCGAAGTCTACCTCGGAGAATAGGGCTTCTAAGAGGCCTACTCCTGGGAAAAGGCTGGCAAAACCCCTGGAAAAGATGTGTTTCTGCCTATCTTTTCCTCATAAGAGTGCCTATTAATCTTTTACTGTTTCTACTGCTCATTGTACTTACTCATTGTCAACGTTCCCTTATTCAAAGCTCTTAAGAGTGTTTGACGACTCCAATATCTGATGAGTGTCTTAAAAATATGACTAACTCACCAGAGTTAAGTGCTACCCTGAAACCCCTCTTATGGAGGCTAGTAGACAAGCCATAAGCAAATATAAAAGTATTGGGGGTTTCACAAAGTCACTTCAGCAGAAGGAATTGTAAGAAATTTACAAGAATCTGTAGGCTCAGCTAGAACAGAAAGAATGTATGGCAATTGCTGAGATAACTACTTAGGAGAAAGAACTTCCTCATTTACTAAGAGACTTGCCAAATCTAAGTCTCCTTGGTGTTTACTATTAAAGAAGAAACAGGAAAGATCTTAATGGGACAGTTAAGGCCTCTATAGAAAAAAGTAGTGGTTAATTGGTGACAATCATCGAAACCCATTGTATTTCTTAAAAATAGAGGTAAAGCCGGAAACAAGTGCCTATCAGGCGACCAGTTGGTGACCACCCAAGGATGAAGCCCTGCAGCAAGGTTGTGTAACCTTTTGCCCTTTCAGGCAACCAGCTGGTGACCGCCCAAGAATGAAGCCCTGCAGCAAGATTATGTAACCTTTTGCCCTTTCTTATGGAGACTTTTTGCTATAAAAGTTTGTTATCCTCTGCATTAAATCGCACTCAGCACTCAGCATCCACTCCTAATGTGTGTGAGATGTCTGTTTGCCATCTCCCCATCCTATTCCAGGTTCCTCCCCTAGGTATCCTCCGTCGTCCCGACAGAACCCGGTCCGCGGCAGTGGCACTGTGGCTCCAGTGGTAGTGCTCCCCTTGAGCTGAAGATCACAGGGACAGTGCCCAAGCCCAGAGTTCAAGCCCCACGACCAACAAAAAAGAAAAAGAAGAAGAAGAAGAACTATGAAGTGCCAAATGCTGGTGGCTTACACCTATAACCCTACCTACTCAGGAGGCTGAGATCTGAGAATTGTGGTTCAAAGCCAGCCCAGGCAGGAAAGGCTGTGAGACTCTTATCTCCAATAAACCACCAGAAAACCAGAAGTGGCACTGTGGCTCACATGTTAGAGTGCTAGCCTTGAGTTGAAGAGCTGAGGGACAGCACCCAAGCCCAGAGTTCAAGCCCCACAACCAACAAAACAAAACAAAAAACTATGAAATATGTTAATATTAGCACTATCTGTAATTAATTCCTCTAAACTAGAATCAACCCATATGCCTCTCCAAGTTAAGCAGATAATTATGGTATGCCATAAAGAGACTATTGTGGTACACCAGTGAATACAAGTGACAACACATGAATGAAACTCCAAAACATTGTTAAACAAATCAAATATTTCACAGAAGATTGTATGCTATCAAGGTGAAAAAAAAAAAAAACCAAGCAATAACCAACACATTGTACAGGGATAACTAGAAAGGAAAACAAGGAACCTGTGAACACACACTTAAGAATGATACTACAGAGAGTTGTTTTCACTTATTGTCCCTCCATATCTATTATTTTGTATGTGAACCACATTTTGAAATAGTCCCTTCATGCTGTGGCTTTGCTTTTCCTTCAGTCCCATTCTACTGTCTCTATTGGATCACTCCCCAGTTACCACTTGGAGAGCAAAGCCCCTCCACTGAAACTCAGGCTCTGCAAACTCTGGCCCTCTTTAAGTTCTTTCCCTTTCTCTGCCAGAATTTCTTCCTGATACTCCTTCCTACTGTCCTGGTTACCTTCCTTGTAGATTTGCTCAAGATGCCCATGACTGATGTGAGGCAGTCCCCAATCATGACTTCCTGTTCGTTACTGGTTACAAATCTTTAGCCACAATTTCTTTCTTTCTTTTTTTTGGTTCTGGTTGTGGGGCTTGAACTCTCGGCCTGGGCGCTATCCCTCAACTCTGCAGCTCAATTTAGCCACAATTTCTATCTTGAGAGTGCAACTAGGTCTTACCACCTTAAGGCCAATAAAACCATGAATACGTCATGTTCAGAATCTACCCATTATCATCCCCTTTTTAGTAACCTGTTCCTTCCCATTTATCACAGGCCCATTGTAGGTGTACCTCCCTCCATTTGAAATGTCTCTAACTTCCTCTTTGCTTGTTTAAGCCTATTCAAAGTCCTTCCCTGAGCTCAGCAATTCTTTTCCAAAATGCTTTTCCCTAGTTGCATTCCCTCTCCCTAGACCTGTGCTCATCCTTTGACAGCCTGAATTATGTACAAAACTATGTAATCACACATTTGTTTGGGTTCCTCTATCATTGTATCCTCTGCATCTAACGTGGGGCCTCAAACACAACAGGCATTGGGTAGGCATTGTTGAACTAACAGACATGAGCAAAAAGCTCAGACTTGGTGTAATTTAGACCATTTTTACTTTTTTTTCTCCTAATGTAACTCTATCTCCCTCCCTATAACCATAAATGCTTGCTTTTACAAGAAGATAATTCAGTGGCTGCAATAATCTCTGGCCTAGAAAGTTTAATTGTATATGCAATGTCCTCTGTATCACAGATGAGAGAAAGGGAAGAAAGGTCAAGTACTTGATGTCCCAGTGGTAAGGGATTATGGGAAACTCTCTTGGACAGTCAGTGAGATTTCAGAGTTGAATGGCCCAGTTGAAGAGCCAGGTTTCAGTTTTGTTCCAGCATGTTGAGCTCCTGTTTCTATCAACTTGTGAGAACCCTGAAGTTTTCACCCAGTGGCTTTGACTGAGAATGGTAAGAGTTGAAGAAGTTTTTAGAGATTGAAGAATATGCAGGATTTAGATGTGCTACAAGAGAAAGTGAAATTATAGAAAATGGCAGAAATAAAAATGGAGATCAGAATGATCCGTGCTGAACTGGAAAGACAGCACATATCAATGATCTTGTAGTGAGAATTTTAAGGAGGACACAGAGATGGGCAGAATAGTCTAGACATATGAGAGAAAACTTATGTGATGGCAAAAACAATACTACAAAAGTTAAGACTGTAGCCAGGTATGGTAGATCATGCTATAATCGCAGCTGTAGTTCAAGGAACACTCAGAAAAAAGTTCACTACATCTTACCTTAAAGGATAGCTTGGGGTGTACCTCTTGCCACTATAGTTACTTTGGAGACCAGCACCAGGAGGATCTCAGTCCAGACCATGCAAAAACTGAGACACTATCCTCAAAATGACAGGAGTAAAAAGGGCTAGGAGGCACAGCTCAGGTGGTAGAGCACTTGCTTAGCAGGAATGAGGCAGTGATTTCAAACTCAGTACCATCAATCCCACCCACCCTCCAAAAAACCCCTACAATAAATGTCTTATCAAATACTCTTAAAGAAGCATGAGGTAAAGAATGGAGAAGAAAACAGGATGTACCTCTCGAGCAGCCACACAAAGGAGGGTATTCATGACAGCTAGGACTTCACCAATGTTCATGCCAGCAAGGTCACTTTTCTCAGGTATAAGTATAAGGCCACCTGGATCTTTATCACTGAAAGGACACAAACTCACACCTGTTTGTAGGAAGAGGCTTTTCCTGGTCAGGTTCAAATAAAGAACACAGAGAGGTGTCAGCATCAGTTCTATGAAATAGAGGGGTCTGGGTCAGGAAGACAAATAGTAGTTACAACTAGGACTATGCCACTGTCTGTCCATATATCCTTCCAAAAGCATAGGCACATAAATTACCTTGATATCAGTGTTCAATATATCTGATATCATGACTGGTAACTCAACAATCCAGGCTAACAATCCCTGTATCTTCAAATGTTCTTCATGCAACACCTCCAGGACCTATCATCATCTTCGTTAACTGATTCTGAAAGCATTTTATACAAATAGCCCTAAATCTGTCATCCAGACCAGATAGTCCAACTTGTAAGCAGATGCTCAGTTCCCTCCCTCTTTCAAGAGTCTGTGCCTCCATTAAGGAACTCTACAGTCCCATCTGCTTTTCTGATGGGACTGTAAGTCTCCATATACTCTCTTCCTGGAATGTTTCTTTCTACACATTACTACTCTGCATTTTCAGTTGTTGTAATGGAAGACTGAGGACCCCAAACTTTTTTGGTTTTAGTTTTTGTCTTTGATATTTAATTAGAGACTGAAGGTCTGAAGAAGTTTTCACTGGGTTCAATACTACCTTGTCTTATAAAGGCCTTGGATTAAGGTCTTGAGAAGAGTATCAGTCTATCACTATTTTAGTCATTCTCATGCCTAGTAGGAACTCGAGAAACTCTCTAAATTCTGGGTAGAAGAAGCACTACTCCAAAAGCACAGAAGGAAGGACTAATTAAAGAAAAATAACTACAGAGGTTAGAATTATTCAATAATCGAGGAGAATCAAACTTACCTAAAATATGTGCACAGTGAATGGAATGTGAGCTGCAGGGACTGCTTATGATCTTTCTCAGTGATATTCTTCTAGAAAGCCAGGAAAAGGACATTTAGAAAATTTACTTCATGACACTCCACAGACATATGGTACCATGAAATAACATCACATACTTGTCCCAAGTATGAGAAGAGCAGATTCAGCAGACCACTTTGTGGCAGTGAACTAAACCCTTGTCCAGTATCAGGAGAGGGAAGAACCTACTACTTAAACAAAACTGGCAGATAAGTTTAGATTATGCCCAAAAGTAATATCTGCAAGTTTTCCTTCTGGAAGGTTTGACCCAATAGTTGAAGAAGCTGACTTCTAAAAGATATGCACTATCAGATGAAGAGACAAAGGCAGGGATAGAGAATTTTTTTGTGAGATTTCTGTTGCTTAAACAATGTTAAAGATTTCCCTTTATAATGTAGATTTACAGACTATGCTTACAAACATAGGATTCAGGCCTCCAGACAGGGTTATGGAGTTAATTTTGAAGAAACTTACTGTTTTAAAATAAATGTACCAAATAGTTAATGCTGTGCAAGGCATTTGACGGAGGGTTCAAGAAGACCCAACAGGAAGGCTGGGAAGGTGGCTAAGTGGTAGTAGAGTGCTTCCCTTGTATGCATGAGGCCATGGGTTCAATTCCTCATCACCAATACACAGAAAAAGCCAGAAATGGGTGTGGCTCAAGTGGTAGAGCGCTAGCCTTGAGCTGAAGAGCTGAGGGACAGTGCACAGGCCCAGAGTTCAGGACCCACGACCAACCAAAGACAAAAAAAAAAAAGAAGACCCAACATGACAGAGACAGTAAGGGAGACAGGGGCGTGGGTCACATGAACATAAGGATGCTGGACAAAGAATGGCTTAGTCAGGTAAAATATTAGTGAAGTTCAATTCATTAGAATAAGAAGGAAAACAAAAACCTTCACCATAGCTTTCTGAAGGGATGATAAAAACAAATGACACAGGGTTGTTCTATTAATAGTCACTAGTGTTATTCAAGAAGCCATATGCCCTCTACTTTTTTGTGTAGGATGAAGTAAAAATTAGTCAATCAGCTACCTGGTGAATGCAAAGAATTGGGACAATATTCCATTTGCTAACAGAGTACTTGTAAATACTTAAAGCACCCTTCTACTCCACTACTTAGTCTGAGTAACATGACAGTATCTAAAAACTGAGCAATAAAAAAAACTGGAGAAACAACACTTGGTAATATTGTTTTACATCTATATTTTGAAGTATTAATGAATAAAATGGTCATATACTTTCTCTAAAATAATACTGGGAAGGAGGGAGAAGAGTAGGTGAGGTATATTATAAATGAAACAAGATAAGCTTATTATCATTGAAGGTAAGTAATGAGTAAACTTGGGGGTGAGACAACTATCTACTTTTTTTTTTTTGGCGCTCATGGGGCCTGAACTCTGGGCCTGGGTGCTGTCCCTCAGCTCTTCAACTCAAGGCTAGTACCCTACCACTTGAGGCACAGTGCCACTTCTGGCTTTTTCTGCTTATGTGGTGCAGAGAAATTGAAACCAGGGCCTCATGCATGCAAGGATACCACTCTACCACTGAGCTACCTTCCCAGCCCTCCTCCTCTTTCTTTTTTGTCTGTCATGGGGCTTGAACTCTGGGCCTGGGCACTGTCCCTCCACTCTTCATCTAAAGGCTAGTGCTCTACCACGTGAGCCACCGTGCCACTTCCAATTTTCTGGTGGTTTATTGGAGATAAATGTCTCATGGCCTTTCCTGCCTGGGCTGGCTTTGAACCGCGGTCCTCAGATCTCCACCTCCTCAGTAGCTAGGATTACAGGAGTGAGCCACTAGCGCCTGGCCAACTTTACTTATGCATTTGTTTAAAATTTTCTCATAATTTGTTTGTAAGCAAGTCATAAAGCTGGAGATTAAACTGTGACTTGTGACAAAAAAGCTTATACAATACAGATTGGAAATGAGCACAGGGTCATGTCCTTTGAAAGCTATTTTGACCTTCTTTATCTCTTCTCACGAATTTTAATTTGAAGTCTATTTTATCTGATATTAGGATTGCAACTCCCGCCTGTTTATGAGGGCCGTTTGCTTGGTAGATTTGTTCCAGCCTTTAACATTGAAAATGTGTTTGTTTTTACGGGCAAGATGTGACTCCTGCAGGCAGCAGATAGAAGGGTCTTGTTTTTTAATCCAACTAGGCAGTCTATGTCGCTTAATTGGAGAGTTCAGTCCGTTAACCTTAAGAGATAGGACTGAGAGGTATTTGGGAGTTCCTGCCATGTTATCCACCTTCTTGGGGGCTGCGAAAAATGCTACCAGCACAACTATGTTTATTGCAGCATTATTTACCATAGCTAAGATATGGAACCAACCCAGATGCCCCTCAGTAGATGAATGGATCACGAAAATGTGGTATATATACACAATGGAATTCTATGCCTCCATCAGAAAGAATGACTTTCCCCATTTATTAGGAAATGGAAAGGTTTGGAAAAAATTATATTAAGTGAACTAAGCCAGGCCCAAAGAAACATAGGTCCCATGGTTTCCCTTATTTGCAATATCTAGTATAGGTATGAGTCAAGCGGAAAAGGTCAGATAATGTGATGTTAGGAAAATGAACCCTTAAATATGTATTTTAATGTTTTCGTTTCTTTCATGCATGTGTTTCTAATGCATTTATAAGATTATTTCTTTGTTGCTTTGTATGTCCCTCCCCCACAGTGTAACCCCCGCTTTCACTTTATTTGATGTCAGTATAACATGTGGAGGAGATGGGGACAAACAAGTCGTTTAAGGATTCAGGTGGACCTGTTGCAACAATGAGAAGTACAAATGTCATGTCAAAACCAGCTTTACAATGTCGGTGTGGGGGAGGGAGGGGGGTATGATTGTGTGGGGGGGAGGGGGGTGGCTGGGAAGGGAGGTGAAAGGTAAACAAAGGAGGAGGCTGCAATGCTTGGTAAGAAATGTATGCATTATCCTGCCCATGTAATTGTAACCCCTCTGTACAGTATGTTCTCAAATAAAATAAAATAAAATTAAAAAAAAAAAGAAAGCAAAATGAGAGTAAAAAAAAAAAAAAAAAAAAAAAAAAGAAGTCCTTCTAAGCCAGGCACTGGTGGCTTACACCTATAATCGTTGGAGGCTGTGATTTGAGGACCGCAATTCAAAGCCAGTCCAAGCAGGAAAGTCCATGAGAGAGCCCCACAACTGACAGAAAAAAAGCAGATTTATGTATCATATTGAACTAATGGTTTATATAATGACATATATAAAAATGTAAGCCATCAGGCCAAAGAATGAATAAAGGCAGTTTTTGTTATAGAATAGATTGCATGCACAATATTAAGGAAATAATAACAAGTTGCTGCCATTTACTTAATATCAGTAAGATAACAGGAATAACGTAAAACACAGAGAATCTCCCTGGTTAGGCTGACATTTGTGTATAATCCTAGATATTCTGAATGCATATCTGAGAACTGATGTGTGAAGCAAGGCTGGACAGAAAGTTCATAAGACTCTCATCTCCAATTAACCAGCAATAATCCAGAAACGGAACTTTGGCTCAAGTAGTAGAATGCCAGCTTTGAGTGCAAAATGTCAAAGGAGAGTGCAAGTCCCTTAATGCAAATGCCAGAAATGGCATAAAGAATAAAAAGCAAAACATTAAACACATGGAAACACAAAAAGACAAAAGTTATGCAAATTTAAATGCTACATTGAGAGATGGATCACACCAAATACAAGAAATGACATTTAGACATTTTCACTCAGTTGAAAAATAAACCAGGATAAGGTGGAATATATACAAAATGGAATTTTACTTATCTATTAGAAAGGATGATATTGCATCATTTTAAGAAATGGTAAGACCTGGTGAAAACTAGATTAAGTTAAGCCAAAAGAAACTAAGAATGTGTGTTTTCTCTCACCTGAGGAAGACAGAATTAATCTATAAATATACAATAGACAATTGGGTAAACTTGGTGCACATAATTGTAAGGAGTGAAATATGATAGATTCATATTAGAAATTAAATTATATAATTTATTAGGAAAACTAACTTATAGTCCAATAAAATAAACACCAGGAATCGAGTAATCATATGTGGAAGTGAAATCAAGAGCAGAAAGGCAAACTAATGAAGACATAAAAGGTGTAGAAATAGGGTCTGGGAAGGTGGTTCAGTGGTGGAGTACTTGCCTTGCATTCATGAAGCCCTGGGTTCGATTCCTTAGCAGTACATTAGCAGAAAAAAAAAAGAAAATGGCGCTGTGGCTCGAGTGGTAGAGCAGGTGCTTTGAGCTGAAGGGCTGAGGGACAGCACCTAGGCCTAGAATTCAGGCCCATAAATAACAAAAATGGTGGAGAAATAGGTATGAAATCAAATTTCCAATTAAAATTAATGATTTTAAATATGCATTTAATTTTACATGTATTTATTGTTTATAACTCTAATCTTTTGGTACCTCTTGCCTTTTGTGCTTTTAGGTTATCTTAAAATCTCTTTATTGTGTGGACAATGCATAGACCATGATACTCCTACCTATGTCTCTTGTGTTGCTGAGATTAATGGCATGAGTCACCATGCTTCACTTATTTGTGCAGATTGGGACTTGTAAACTTTTGTCCAGATTATGTCCAAAGTGTGATACTCTTGATCTCTGATTTCTGATAGTGATCATAGATGTGAGCTGGTACATAAGGCCATTCATAATCCTTTATCCCACTTTGAAGACATGAAGTTTAATTTTCCAAATGACATACAAGATGACAAACAGAAAAATAATCCCTTAGTTCTGGTAAAGATGAGCTACTAATGAGAAACAAAATTACTTTCTAAAATATTTGACTATTGTAATTATATTTTCAATCTTACCCTACATTTAATATTTATGCCAGTGATTAAACTCAAATTGCAGGCATGCAACTGTGGTTTGCACCTGTAATCCGAGTTACTTAGGGTGCAGAGACCCCAGGATCATGGTTCAAAGCCTGCAAGGGCAGGAAAGACTGTGTGACTCTTATCTCCAAAATTAATCACAGAAAAACACCTGAAGTGTCACTGTGGATCAAGTGTCAAGCCAAAAGATCCTAGAGACATTGACTAGACCCAGAGTTCAACCCCCAAGACTGGCACAAAGAGACTATTATTGCCTTTAACCATTCATTTGGATCACCTATAGAGAGGGCAGGCTATTGAAGGTCACATAGTTAACTGAAGAAGTAGAATTTGAGAGGATCACAATTCAGAATCAGTCTGGGAAGGGAGGTAATAAGATTTCCATATCTCCCTAAAGCCAGGCAGGTTGAAATGCATTCTGTGATCCCAGCTAATTGGCAGACCAAGGTAAGAATGAGCTTAGCCTAGTCTCTGTTTTGCCATCAACAAAACTGATAATGTATGAGCAAAGTCAGTAAATAAAAAAGATTGTTGATGTGTCCTTATTTGTAGAATATCTGTCTAACAAACAACATATCTAAATTAAAATTAAAAGAGAAAGGAAGAAAGAAAGAAAGAAAGAAAGAAAGAAAGAAAGAAAGAAAGAAAGAAAGAAAGAAAGAAAGAAAGAAGGAAAGAAGTGAAGGAGATAAGGAAGGAAAGAAGGAAGGAAGAAAGAAAGAAAGAAAAAAGAAGGAAGGAAGTAAAGGAGATAAGGAAGGAGGGAAGAAAGAAGGAAGAAGGGAGAAAGAGAGAGAGAGTGGTAAAAAGAAATATAAAAAACATATAGTCAGCATGTGATAGACGTTAATAGTGACACTATACCATGTTAGATATAATTGTCATTATTTATTTCTAGGAGCAGCCTAGATAAAACAAGAGCAGATTTCAGCCAAGGATACATACATGTGTTCACCACTAACGAACTGTTATTGATGCCTCCTCCTGGACCAGAGGACATCTAAATAAACAAAAATAAAGCCTAAATAAACCAATAACATACATACTTTGATAAAACACAGGACTGGCTTAAAGTGTTGGACCAACAGGATTGCATATCTAGGAGGTATGGTAAAGTGTGTGGGAGACCAGCATTCTGATGATCTTGCAATGATGAAACTGCCTAACCACACAGCTCCTGGGCATATCACTGCTGAAACAAATATTCAGTCAGAGGTTAACAAAAGTAAGATTTACAATGAAACAGACATTCTGACCAAAGGTATTTTTACCTGATTCATTGTATTTCTTACAGTCTCCAGTTATATATCACACATACAACGTTCCTAATTCCCTTCTGCTTCATTATTGTCTTTCCTTGTTTTGGTTTTGTTTTCAGAAATACACAGGGCATATCTTATATTTTTGTATTTTAGCCTTCAGAAGGTCTATAGTTAAATATCCTTAAGTTCCTTTTGTTAGAAAATGAAAGACACATTGGGTGGTTCTTCACCTGTTATAATTATATAACTATATAATTATATAATAATACTTTTTTATTTCTAACATTTTAGCTGTATAATCCCAATTCATTTTTTCCCAAAGGGAACCTTAGTGGAAGGAAGAATCTGAAAGTTCATTCTGTGTAGCGACCAGCGAGGAAAAACGACCACCACACCAGGAGTCTTCTCAGATCACGCTTTATTGGAGAGCCTTTTAGTTGTAGGAGACCTTGGGCGCGAGAGAGCGTGCACCCGAAACATGGCCACTTATATAGGGAATAGGAACACGGGTCTTTCTATTGTTGGTCGCCTGCCTTTCACCGTCACCAGGTGTCATGGGATTGGCTGGGGACTCTACCTGGCTCGCGCACGCGCACAGCCCAGGCGTCCCGCCAAGCACCGTCTGGGGTGGTTACCTCAAAGCTGCAAGGGAGTGGGCGGAGTCTCGCCTTGGCTCCCTACAGTTCCCCCTTCTTTGTTTTTTGGCAACAGGTAAGAGTAGAGGTTGGGCCTCTGTCTAAGACATTAATGAGAGGACCTTCCACTGGCCTTCGCCTGAGGGGCGCCTTCCCCAGTGATGACCAGGCCCGTACGATGCCTTTTTTGCAGAGGTGGGATCTTGGGCATCAACCCACTTGCAACCCAGCATGCTCTTCTTGAGGAGATGAGAACCATCTCCTCAAGTGCAGTGCACTTGCCTTGCACCCTGTCCCAAATTGCAAATTGCATACCTGTCCCGGTGCAATGGGATCCCCTGATCCCTCGGGGTGCTAAGGCTATGCAGAATGGTAAGGCTTAACTGCCTCTTAGGGCCGACAGCCAAATCTGGGGTGAGGATCCACTCTCCAAAGCGGCTAATGCTTGCAAGATAACAACCTTGTCCCTTCTGGTTTGGGCTCGAAGGCGACAGACCAACCATAGGCAGACCACGCATCCTCCCAAGCAGCAGGCTAAAAGCATTCCGACTCCCACCCGCTCTTTGGAAAAGGACACCGCAGAGGCAATCCAGTCAGTAAATTGTAGCAGCCCACAGCATCATTGGTTTAGCTATCACAGGGATTGCTATTAGCACTGTTGCTAACAGCAGGAAGATCAGCTGCATCTTCAAGAGGGGGTTCTGCTGCAGTCTCCACCGGCCTGGTCAGTCTCGTTGGCACCCAGTGAGGTACTTCTTGACTCTGTGGAAAAACACAAACAGCTCCCCTGGATCTCGTTATTACCGGATCCGGTCCATACCATTTATTATTAATAACATCCTTCCACATAACCATGTCTTTAGTATCCATGGAGTCTCTTGTCATATGCCGATCTGCGGCAGACTGATCGTTGTCATTTAGAATTAAAAAATTAAGGGTAAAGAGTGGGAGAGAAAGTCTTTCCCTGGGGGACGCTGACTCAGCAATTCCCCCCTTTTGCTTTTGAAGCATTTCTTTTATGCTTCGATTAGCTCTTTCCACTATACCTTGTCCTTGAGGATTGTAGGGCAATCCGGTGGTGTGGGCAACCTGCATTTGTGCGCAAAAGGCGCGAAAACCATGGGAAGTATAAGCAGGGCCATTATCCGTCTTAAGTCTAAGGGGCTTTCCCCAAGCTGCCCAAGCTTCTAAGCAGTGTATTCTGACATGAGACACCTTTTCTCCTGCCAAAGGTGTGGCATGAATGACACCAAAAAAGGTGTCCACAGACACATGTAAATATTTCAACTTACCAAATTCCATCAGATGAGTAACATCCATCTGCCATAGGGCGTTTGGTCTCAACCCCCTGGGGTTTACCCCCACATGGGGAGGATGAAGAAAGGTAACACAAGATTTACAGGCTTTAACAATATCTCTTGCCACATGCCTGGACAAATTATATCTTTTCCTAAGGGTATTAGCAGGTATATGATACAATTTATAAAAGTCTTTTGCCAATTCTACAGGATCAGCAGCGACCAGAGCCACAGCCCGAGTTGCCTGGTCCACCAAATCATTACACCTTGCCATCGGGCCCGGCAACATAGAGTAGGCACAAATGTGTCCAATATAGAAAGAGTGTTTTCTGTTTAAGATAAGGGATTGAATCTGTAACAAAACATTAGAAATTGTACTGGCCTGCTTAACTGAAGCAGCAACTTCAAGAGAAGCAACGGCATTTACAACATATAATGAATCAGAAAATAAATTAAAAGGTTGATCAAATCTTTTAAAAACTTTAAGCACAATTAAACATTCAACAGCCTGTGGGACATTCGGCCGAAAATTAAAGACTACCGGCTGTTTGTGTCCTTGAACAAAAAAGGCACCTTGTCCAGATTTTGATCCATCCGTAAAGATGGTCAGAGCATCAACCAAAGGCTCCTTTGAAGTGACAACAGGAAAATACACTAAATTTTTGTTAACTATGGCAAGCAGAGGATGCTTAGGATAATGATTATCAATTACATTTGGAAATGAGCAAACAAGA
The DNA here is from genome assembly GCF_024711535.1 of Dipodomys merriami. NCBI lineage: Eukaryota > Metazoa > Chordata > Mammalia > Rodentia > Heteromyidae > Dipodomys > Dipodomys merriami. Next base: position 1,191,390 of record NW_027204115.1, read on the forward strand.
ATTGCCCACATATCCACTGTGGCTGCTAAAATTTCAACTTGCTCACGGGTGTATGGAATAATTTTTGCAAAGTGCATCAAACAATACTTTATACCCAAAATTGCCTTTTTTTTTCTTTTTCAGGCCAAAATTGCCTGTTTAGCCACTAATTCAGGAAAATATTGAACAGTTTTTGCTCCCACAGAATCATAGCATTAATAGTTAGCCTTCGAAGCAAGGCAGTGGTATAATTGGCTGTCACCCCATAAGTCCAGACTGCCTCAACTAAATCTTTTAACTGGGAGTAGGAAACCGGCTCAAAATCTCTTTCATTAGTAACTGGATTTTCAAAAACTGGAAAGGCGGCCGCCAGCCGCCAGGTGTTTTCTTTTATAAAGTGACTCTTCCCTGCCGGCGGGCACGGCGGGGGGGGGGGGCCGACGGGTGAGGGCCAGTTCCGCTTCCTCTTCCTGGCTGCTGCGGTACTCCCACCCCTAGGGGGCGCCACCCCCCATATCTGTCTGCCTCGTGCTCCGCTGCAGCCTCTGCTAAGTCTTCACTATCAGCTGGATCGAGCTGTTCTCCCTCCTCCTCTAACATTTCTTCCTCTGAGTCACTCACAAGATCACTGCGTTCTTGGTCCCGCCCTTCCACATGTAGGGCTGAGAACCGGTTTGCTTTTAAAGAAGGGCATGGGGGTCTCCTTGAGACCCCCTCCCTAAAACCCTTCTCCTTTTGTGAGGGCTGCAGTCCCTCCTGCTTTAATTCTTTAGGATCCTTTTGTCTTTTTTTCCCTTTTTCTTTTAGGCCTATTTTCCTCCCCCTTACTGGATGCTGACTCTGATAGACTATCCTGATGTTGCGTTAGTACTTTGCGTCCTTCCTGGATTAAATCAAACCCTCCCTCCTTGAGGCAAGTGCGCACCATCAAAAAGACAAGCCACAAAGGAAGAAGCAATGCAAGCAACCAATAAATATCTAAATCTACAGTGAACAGCATACCGGGGGATATTTACCGACGTCCCCTCTCCACGTGTTGAGTTCTGGCTCTGGTTCGGCCTCTCGCGCGGGTCCCGTCCCTGGTTCGTTCCCGGGTTTCGGCACCACTTGTAGCGACCGTCTACTCGACCAGCGAGGAAAAACGACCACCACACCAGGAGTCTTCTCAGATCACGCTTTATTGGAGAGCCTTTTAGTTGTAGGAGACCTTGGGCGCGAGAGAGCGTGCACCCGAAACATGGCCACTTATATAGGGAATAGGAACACGGGTCTTTCTATTGTTGGTCGCCTGCCTTTCACCGTCACCAGGTGTCATGGGATTGGCTGGGGACTCTACCTGGCTCGCGCACGCGCACAGCCCAGGCGTCCTGCCAAGCACCGTCTGGGGTGGTTACCTCAAAGCTGCAAGGGAGTGGGCGGAGTCTCGCCTCGGCTCCCTACAATTCTGGTATTTAGAGAACTTCTGTTATTAAAACTCCAGTACATAGTATGGAATGGAACTCTGAAATTATTCATTAAACAGATGAGGTGAAAGTCAGATTTTGCACTCTAATACTCTTTCCTCAACCAAAATAACTAATATTCTTAAAGTTAATGGGCACAAATGTGCATAAATTTTCTAGAAATAAAATGATCACTTATGAAACATTAATAATACCTGCAAAGAAAGCTTTACAATATAAGATAATTCCTTCACACAATATGTATCTGTCTGGTACCATAACCCCAAACTAGACTAAGGCATCTAATAGCTATCACAGTTGGATGTTTCCTTTTTGTAAAACTGTTTTATCGTGTTGAGTAATATGAATTGTATACCAACTTAAAATCACATTTGAAATAAAACAGTTACTAGGTAAGACCTTCGTGGTTGAGGTGGTGTGGGATTTCCAGTCAACCCCTCTTGAGTTTTCCAGGAAGGAGCTTGCTTTGCCACAGCCTCTGTGGTAGAGCAGGGCAGGGTTTTGAGAGTGGAGGCCAGTCTGGGTAGGGCTTTGAGACATTTGGGAGGAGGTAGGAAGTATTGGATTTGTAGGGCGGGGTTTCCAGTGGAACAGGACAAGGCTTTAGGAAGGAAGCTCAGAGATAGCCATGTTCAGAGGAAAACGGCAGGATTACCAGGGAAGATGTTGTTTTCAGGCCCAGCTAAGAGAAGAATGGGGCTGCAAGCGAGGAGATGTAATGACCTGTGAGCGAGAAAATACACATAAGCACAGTTAAAGATGTCAAAGGTGTTTTACTAATGTGTCTGCAACCCTGCCCTAGGTTACTAGAATTAGGAGCAACTGCAACCTCCAGGGGGCAAGTTGTTTTCCTTTTTCCTCCTCCTTGCAAGCCTTGCCTCTCCACTCTCCATTGGCCACTTTGCAAGCCTCTCTACTTCTCCACAGGCCTCTCCACCTCTTCACAAACCTCTGGGCTCTCTGTAGTCCTCTCCGCATTTCACAGGCCTCTCAGCTCTCTGCAGGCCTCCCTGCTCCTCACAGGCCTCTCAACTCTGTGCAGTCCTCTCAGCTGTCTAGGGCTTCCCCAGGTCTCCCTGCCTGACCGGACTTCCTCCAGCCTTCTCTGACAGCCTGGGATTTCCCAGATATCTCCTTGATCCAGCTTCCTCGGGCCATCCCAGATTCTCCTCAAGCCTGAGGAGAGCTGGGCACAGCTCTGGTCCAGGAGCCATGTCTCTTCTCATGTGTCTCTTGTGGCATCTCCTTCTTTCCATCCCCTCCCCAGAAACCCCTGTTGCTACATCTGGTGGCCTGTCCCCCAAGCCACCCTTTGACCCCTCTCCCCCAAGTGGCCTGGCGTGCATGAAGATGGAATCAGCATGGGGCAGGACTTCCCGGACCCTCAAGCTCTCACAGAGTTTACTTAGAGGAAGGGTTACTGGTGGAGCGCTGTGGGCCTGCATGGGATATGTAAAATGGGATTTCCCGTAGAGCAGGGTGGGAAATTTGAGGGAAGAGGCTGATGGAATGCAGGCTTTCTGGTGGAGGAAGGCTGGGCTGACGGGGAGAAGCTTATTGAGGGGTGTGGCTCTGAGAGGGAAGCAGTGTTATGAAGGAGTGGGCTAGTAAAGGACAGCATTTCTGGTGGAAAACCCCATACTTTCTGGCATGTGGTAAGATGGAAGGATTTCTGGCAGAGCAGGAGGGGGCAGCAATGGACGAATGAGCCTTGTCAGGACAGGGCGTTGAGGATCCAAAGGACTAGTTAGGGTGGGGTTTTCGGTGAGGCCAGCCAAGACTTGGAGAGATGGAGTAAGATTGAGTGGGGACTTCAGTGTTAGGAGGCAGGATATCTAAGGAGTAAGCCTATTGTGGGCAGGGTTTCCAGTAGGGCAAGACAAACCTTCAAAGAAGGGGATAGGGATGGACAGGTGCTTCCAGTCAAGCCTGGTAAGCCTTCCAGAAGGAGGCCAACTGGTGGAATGGTTTCCAGTGGAACAATGTGGCCTTCCAGAATGAGCAAGGATGGTGGGATTTTCTGGTGGAGAAGGGCAGGGCTTGGAGCCATGAGGCTAGTTGGAGGTGGGGCTTTCAGAAGGTGGTAAGGCTACAAGGGTTTAGGATAATTATATGCAGGGTATCCTGTGGAGTGGAGTGTGGATTCCAGAGAGAACCCCAACTAGGGGTTGGATGAGGAGCTCAGCTGAGGGTTGGATTATTGGGGGAGAATGGCAGGACTTACAGAGAATAGATGGAAAGGTAGGGAGGTATCTGGTGAAGTACTCGGGCTTTCCAAGGATGAGGTGGGCTGTGCCAGTAGCTTCTAGTGAAACAAAGCAGGGCTTCAAGGGCAAATATAGGGTGGCGGATGGATTTTGATGTAGCAGGACAGGGCTTCATGGGAGGAGTGTAGTTCAGGGAAGGGCTTTGAAAGGGTTGTCTGGGCTGTAGGAGTAGGCTAGTTATGGGGTGGGGGAAGGGCAAAGGGGAGAAATGTTCCCTGGAGCCTCTAAGGAGCTTGAGGGAGAAGGCTCGTTGAGGGTAGGCTTAAAGGGAAGGGTGGGTTTGGAGGGACTAGGTTAGGTAGGGGCAGGGCATCCAGAGAATAAGGGTGGGGATTCAAGGGAGGAGCCGGATGGAAGTGAAGTTCTGGGTAGAACAAGTTGGGTATTGAGGGAGGAGATATGTTTCTTTGGGGCAGAGAAAAGAGTAGATGGAGTGGAAGAGGGATTTCCAAGTAGCAGACCAGGGATTTGAGGAAGGAGGCTGGTTGCAAACAGAGCTTTGAAAGTTTATAGCAGGGCTACTACGGTGTAGGTTAATTGAGGGTGGGATTTCAGGTGTAGCAGGACAGGGTTTCAAAAGAGGGGCTGAATGGAAGTGGGTCAAGTTGAGCTTGTGAGAGGGGATAGGATAGAGGCAGGAGTTCAAGGGGGAAGGGAGAGGCTATAAAAAAACAGCAACTACTAATAAAAATAATGCAAGAACACCATTTTCAGCCAGTGTAGAATTAATTCTATTTCTGTATGTATGAGAGATATTGGATAAACTAACCAAGTAATTTCTTCCTACTGAAATTTTTCTTTATTCTAATTGAGTGAGAATAAAACAACAGGCCACGTCAGGCTCATAGGCACACAGTAGACTGACACATGAATCACTGGATTTGATTACCCAGCAACTCCTTTAAGGAACACAAAAATTTTAAACTCTCTCCATTAGTCATAACGGACACTCTATTGACTTAAAATTGTGAATAAATAGAAATTTTCCTCTGAACATTTTAGAAATTTTAATCTAAACAAAGTAATAGTAATTCTTTAACTTTATACTTCTATATTGGAACATATACTAACACTAAATAATTAGGAAAATATAATAAAATTATACACAGAATGTTCATTCTTGCAACATCAATTTTAATCTAAAATAATTTAAAACCAGAAAATTGCTTGCCATATAGTGAGATTGCAGTATGGTTTCCTTTTGTGATCAAAATGGTGATTTAAGCAATATGCCTTTATCATTGGATGCATTGATGGTTAAAAGATATCCAAGAATGTGAAGTACCCTAAAAAAATACCCTGAAGAAACTCACAGGGTACTGTGAGTTGATGTTGAAATAAAATTAATTACTGCATACAGTAGGAATTAATATTAAATAGGCACAGAAATATTTTCTACAATAAACGGCTACATTGAAAAATAAACAATGAAAAGGAAGCAGGCAGTCAGACCATCAAGTTAACATTACCTAATGAATAACATTTATTGAGACTTGTTTGCAATCTGCTTGACCTAAATTCTTCCCTGAAGCCAAATAACAAGAAAAAAACCATGGAAATACAGTATTTTCAAGGCATTATTAGACTTTAGAGAGTGAATTCAATTAATATATTGCTAGAAAATAAAGACAGATGTCCAAGATAAACAGCAAAGGAAATATTCCCAATCTATGGCTCTCTGCTGTGAGAGGGATACAGGCCAAGGCGTGAATGGACTGAAGAACAGGAGTGCATTCTAGTAGTTCCCAAGATGCAATGATGAATGTAACATGGGAGAAAATCAACATAACTGTCACATGAATTTATCACTGGAGAGTACAGAGAAGTACAGTGAAAATCCCAGGAGAATTATAAAGTACAATCTTACATATTTGTCAGAACAGTAAATTCAAATGTTTTCAGAAAAGTGTCTGGCATTGTGTCCTAAAACACTTGGAAAGACTACAGGAAACTACCGGGCACTCACATGATGCCAAGAAATGATTAACATAATTTACAAGACATTGAATAATCATAAAAGTCTTGTTTCAGTAGTGCAAAATTAAGCCTTAATACACTCTGTTCTGAAACAACACATTATAAAACCAAATCAAGAACAATCAAATTATATATGTGACTCAACTGTTTCCAACAATAGAATTCAAAAATTCAAATTACATACTGTATCTGTAAACTGATAAAAATCATACAGGATGACAAACATAATTAATCTTTCAACACTGCATATTTTATGTGAATAGTCCTGATGATAAATGATTTGTTTTCCTTACAGATTTTGGATGAACACAACAACAACAATACAAAACCAAAAACCACTTGGCAATAGATCTGGATACCAGTGGCTCATCCCTATTCCTAAATGCCCAGGAGGCTGAGATTGGAGGACCATGGCTCACAGGTTGCTGGGGTAGCCAAATCCATGAGACATTGATGTTCCATTGATCAGTCAAAGGCCTAGTGGAACATTGGCTCACATGGTATAGCATCAGGCATGAGTGTAAACACCAAGAGTTCAAGGCTCGAGTCAAATCTCATTACTACACACAGTCACAACCTACACACAAACACACACACAAAGGGGAAGATACAGGAACAGGGAGAGAAAGGGAATCTTAAGAGTTTAAAAAGTGAAGCCTATCCTAGAAAAAAAAATCCTTTCCAAAAATATATAACTGTAAGATTACTTGTGAGGGATTCTAGAGCTGAGCAGTGAGATCTGGAAAGAGATAAAAGATTAGAAAGCCATCTTAAACAAGACTCAGAAGGCTGAGATATGTACCCTGGAAAAGTCAAATCATCAAGGCAAGATAGTGCTATAAGTTACTACCTTAAGTGTGTTTAAGATACAGCTGTTAGGACACTAAAATAGTAAGATCTTGGAGATGAGACAAGATATTTTATGGCTAAAATATGTATTCCTCCCTTCTGCTCCCTAACAGTAAGAGAGTTAATTGTCACTATTTATACAAAGTATACCTCATGTTAGTGGTTGTAACCACAAGATAGATTGATGACCTAGTTTGTGCAAATAACTTTAGCCACACCCCTATATTAAGTTGGATAAAAAGTTTGTTAAGCAGGACCACCAAAAACTGGTGGTGAGCCTTTGGGTCCCCTGGTGTCCCTCTTTCCTTTCCCTCTCTGTAATTTCTCAGTTCATTGGCCAGGTATCCCTTCATCTCTGCTGTTCCAGAGTTGTGGACAGAACTGATATTCTGAGCTCCTCAATACAAATGGTGGAAACACACTTTATCAAAGAAGATACACAAACATATATGAGCACCTGGCAAGATACCAATCATCAGCAGTCATCCTGTGAGTCCTTAGTGAAGAAGTGGAGTTCCATTATGGTGGTCATAATGGCTAAGTGTAAAAAGTATGTAATAAAACCTTTGGAAGGTTCTTTTTCTCTTTTTTCTCTGTAGTCCCAGATGGCCTGGAACTTTCCAGCCTTGTCTCAGCCACAGAAGTGATGGGAGTTTGAATATGTGCTGCCATGCCTGGCATTTAGGAAGTTCACAACAAAGCAATAACAAAGTACATGAAAGCAATTTTGTAAATGATGTACATTTGCTTCCTCAATTGTAAAATAAAACAATACGAAAGTGCATGAAAAGTCTTTTTTTCTTTTTTTTTTTTTTTGTCGGTCGTGGGGCTTGAACTCTGGGCCTGGGCGCTGTCCCTCAGCTCTTCTGCTCAAGGCGAGCGCTCTACCACATGAGCTACTGTGCCACTTCCAGCATGAAAAGTTTTGTAAGTGATATGTATTTACTTCCTCAATTGTAAAATTAAACAAATATATGTCAAAATATCACATTATTAACATTATTTATATATATGTATATGTATGTATATATATATATATATATATATGCAGTTCATCAGGCATCACTATACCTCAACAGATCAAATGCAAAGTCAAATTTCTACTTCTTTCTAGGAGAAGCAGAAAAGGTCAAAATCTATGGATATATGACCATATAAGATGATATTAAGTAACTGCTTAAATAGGGATATAGGTTGACCTTTTGTAACAATGAGATGTATAAGACACTCCATTGAAAATGAACTTTAAAACTGGTGAGGGGGAGGGAGGGAGTAGCTGTGGAGGTGGGAGGGAAGGGATCGTAGGGGAAAAAACAAAAGACGAGGCAACAATGCTCCATAGGAAATGTACTCATTACCCTGGTCATTTAACTGTGACCCCTCTGTACAGTATTTTTACAATAAAAATGTACAAAAATTCTACTTTAAAATCTAACATCTAAGGCAGTGTCTGGAATACAAGGAGATAAAATAAATCTACAGGAGGGATATCTTTAACACTGTGACAATGAGACATGAAGGCTGGATTTTAAATCAGGGTTTGACAAGATCAAATGTCCACTAAATATGTGATTACAGCTACAAAGCTGACCATGATTGTAAGAATGGAGGTACAACTGAAAGTCAGCTAAGGCTGCTACAGCATTGTATGTAGACATAATGTGACCTCTCCAATAATTGTAAAGCACAAAATAGAAGTTAAGTCAGTAAAATACATGGGAGGGTTTTCCCACTGAGAAAAATTGCAGTGGGTGATCATTGCTCTTTGGTTGAGAGTATACAGTCCATCTCATTTTACTTTAAGCTAAAGTATATTTCTGATATGAACACAATTGTAATATATCAGTGTTTCATGAGTGCAGACTAGTGTAGGTGCATGTTACTCTAATATATATAAAGGCTCTACCTTCACACTCCATTCTATGTTGTTAAGTTTGCATGGAGAAATGTTCATAACTAGGAAATTTAGACTCTTGTGAATCTGATTCAGGAAACTGAAATAAGATATTTGGGTCATCCACTCCAATTATTTGGTTTGTGACTATGAAATAAATACCATTATTTAAAATGCACATGAATTTTTGAAAATTCATGCAATACCATATGGCAAACATACAAAAGATACAATTACTCATCTTCTTATATGAGCTGAAGGGAAGTTATTACTGACATGCACTCGTTTTTTTAAAGAAATACATTTAATAATGTCTACCCTTTTTATATTACTTTTTCAAAATGTAAATATACATACTTGAGAAAAGATTCTGTGCTTTTTATTAAATACTTCATTATATCTATAGCTCTATCTATCTATCTACCTATCTATCTATCTATCTACCTATCTATCTATCTATCTATCTAATCTATTTATCTATCTAAAGAACTAGGCAGGCAAAGCCAACCAAATTTCCCAAATACTTGAGACTGACCAGTTGCAGACCTAGAATTCAAATCCAGTTTTCCATCATGCTTATCTGAGGATGTTCTGTGAATGTCACATTACCTTTTAAGAGATAAGGAACAGAAGAATCTACATTATTTTTCTAATTATAGCTATAATGGCAATGAAATTGCTATAGAAGGAAAATATTTTATAAATGAAAAAGGTATTGGGTACAAATTTGTTAGTAATCAAATCAAGATTGGTTAATTTTCTAAAGAAATTCCTGAATGACCATCATTCAAGCTTCCACTGTTTATGCTGCCTGGAGTAAATGCTTTAGGAGAACAACTCCATGCCAATGACACCAGTGCATATGAAGAAAACATGCTTTTAACATTCAGCATCTTGAATGCAAAAGAAATAATTATACAAATATAATCTAAAAGGAAAAATTTTTGTGACTGTTACTTCCTCATTATACCAAAGAAAACTTACTCCCTTTTCTAAAACATATATCTATTTTACTGATACTACTATAATTACTATTAATAATGTAGGAATAATATATTATAATATCATTAATGTTATGTAATCTATAAGTAATATATGTATAATATGTTTATAATAATTGATACTACTATAGTAACTATAATTAATACCTGTACAAAACTGAATTTTGTGTTATATATACTATGAATGGCATAAGAAATGAGAACTCTAATATACACCACATGCTTTAGTCACATAATTTATTGTTTTGCATGAATACAGAGGGTTGAAATAGGACCCAGGTGCTGTCCCTGAACCATATTACTCAGGGCTTGTACTCTACCACTTGATCCACACATCAATCTCCTACTTTTTTTTTGGAGGCTAATTGGTAATATGAGTTTCACAATTTTTTTTCTGTCTGGGCTGGCTTCAAACAGCTATCCTCAGATCTCAGCCTCCTGAGCAGCTGGGATTTCAGACATGAGCCTTGTTACATATTTTTTAATTCCATGCATGGCAAGTTGTTAGGTCATTATTTTTGTGTGTTCAAATATATTATGGTGGTTCATTTCTAAACTGATTCAGAATGAACAACCACTTATTGGGAAAGACTATATGTTGGAATTGAAATTGTAAATACACTTATCTCACTATCAATTTTCAAAGATAATGTTAAATATTTCCAATTCCTGGAACTAAAACATTAAATAAGCATCCCTTCCTTAACTGTCTCATTTTCAACAGTATAAAACCTACTCTATAAACATCTATATTCAAGAAAGCAAGCCTCTCTAACCACATATTCACCTTCAGTTATCCTCCTCATCTCTATATGGCCTTTTACAATGGATGTCCTCTAACATTGACTACACATCCACCAGAGTCAGCCTACCACATCCAACACTTTGTAAAACTTCCTAGATAAAGTTGTTTGCCCCATCCTCATCAGCCTTTCTGCAGCCTCAGTGGAGAGCTTGTTCTCCTGCTTTACCTGTAGACTATATCCTGTTATATTTCCTAGCAAAGAAATAATAGCTAGCAGGCCTGAGCCTTGGTATATTCAGAGGTTCATTGGTATTCAATGTTTCCTTTTCCATTTCCTTTCCTTCCTTGGTAAGTGAGTTGGAATAACAGAACAAATCAATTTGAAAAGCAGTGTGTTTTAGTGTAAATGAAAAGATACTTGTACATCTCATTGTTGCAATGGGTCCACCTGTATCCCTAGTTAAACGATTTGTTTTTGCCCTTCCCTTCCACCAATTATACCAACATCAAATACAGTGAAAGCAGGGGTTATACCGTGGGTACGATATTTTCACAATAAAAAATAAAATTTTAAAAAAAGAAAAGAAAAAATACTGATTTGAAAATACTACAAGTGTTTGTTCTTTACATTTATATTTCAATTCAAATATAATAGGACTGCTGCTAGTGGTTCATGCCTTTAAACCTAGCTATTTAAGAGCCTGAAAGATGAGGATCATAGTTCCAAGCTAGACCAAGTAGAATAGACCATGAGGCTCTTATCTCCAACTAAGAACCAAAAAGCTAAAAGTGGAGCTGTGGCTCAATTGGAATAGTGCCAGCCTTGAACAAAAAAGAAAAAAGAAAGCACATAGCCCTTGAGTTTAAGTCCTATTACGAGCACACATACACCATACATACACACATATATATATACATATATATGTATACAGACATATTTAATCTACTATGTATAAATTATATGCATACATATGTATATATAGTTATATAATAAAATATTACAAAGTGTCAAATATATACAAGCAAATGTTTGATCTTTCTCTTCGAAACAGATTCATATAGAGTTATAGAAGTCCTGCTCAGAGCAACGCATAGTCCCTATTAAAGGAGCAAAGCCAGAGAGAGATGTCTTGGCCTGTGAGCCATGGTAAATCACAGCAAACAAACACCAAAAGATTCACTAGTACAAGGAAGGCCATCTGTTTATGGGACCACCAAATAATCAGTACTTGGCTTTTCAATTTGAGATCAAGAAAACAAACAAAAATATTTGCCTACAATGGATTATAAATGGTAAACATTGGTCCTTTTTTAGCCTAAAAGCTACCACAAATGGAGGACAGGTTTATTATCACAAGATCCAGATGGTTCTTTACCAGGGCTGGGCCATACAGAAAAATCTCGAAATTCCTAAGGCCTGTTTAAAATTTCATTGTGTGTAAGTACAATTGGGTTTTTTTTTTTTGATCTACTCATTTAATGTGGGGAAGCTGGGCTGTTTCCATATTTTGGCCACTGTGAATAGCTCTGCAATGAACATAGGTGTGCAGGTGTCTTTTGGATCTAGAGCAAATCATGTTAAGTAAGGTAAGTCAACACACAGTTGCATGTTCTCTCTGATATGCTGAAGTTAGACCTAAAATGTACTGGAATATGACAAATTATACAGGATTCTAGAGACACACATACAGGGAGAACAAAAGACGCTACTCTTAGGAGAGAAACTCAAAGGCACAATGCATAAGTGCCTTTCCATATTTATATAAAATAATATACATAATGAAACAAACTCTAAGACTTGGAAAAAAAGGATTTTTTGTTTTTAATTATGGATGATTCTATATTCTTTATCTTATGTATGGTGGATTCAAGTGTACAACTTCGTAAGTGTTGGGGGAGGGTACAAAATTCAAGAGAAAAGGGGTGAAAAGTGCAGCCATAGAACTCACTGGACACGGATGAAAGTGAACTATACAATTCACAGATGGAGATGAGAGGGAGGGCCTAGGAGAGAAAAAGGGAACAGAAGACACTGTATGAAAGGCAATGTTCTGGGGCTGGGAAGGTGGCTCAGTGGTAGAGTGCTTGCATTGTATGCATGAAGACCTGGGTTTGATTCCTCAGCAACACATAAGCAAAAAGAAAGAAACCAGAAGTTGCGCTGTGGCTCAAGTGGTAGAGCGCTAGCCTTGAGCTGAAGAGCTGAAGGACAGTGCCCAGGCCCAGAGTTCAAGCCCCACAACCGGACCCCCCAAAAAAAACAAGAAAGAAAAAAAGATAGGCAATGTTCTCATTACCTGATTCAGGTAATTGTAACCCCTCTGTACATCACCTCTAAAAGAATAATAAAGCAAATTAACAATAATAAAAATCTCTACATTCCACTCAGCTGAGTCAATCCAAATTATAAGAATCTTTCAGCAAACTTACTTTCTCATCTTTACCACCTCCTCCATCCTGTAGATTTAAATGGAAAATAAATGGCAAAAAATGAAATAGCTTTATTGGCTCTTTTGGAAAAAAGAATTAAATCAACTATCTAATATCTATTTGGCTGATTATTAAATAGTTGAGTGATGGTCTGCTAAGAGGCAGACCATCATCCTAATGGAGCTGTTATCCTGGGATTTCTTCTAAAGCCAGATGTGCCCTGAATGAGGAATTTATTTATAATAAAATTTCTAAGGAATTCACTTATAACTGAAAAAAAATATTTCAGTGGTCAATCGTGAGCGTCTATTTGCTTTTCATATGACTAGCACTCAGACTTCCTCTACAGATAGGAATTTATTTTAAAAAGATCTACCCAGAAAAGAAACTGAGTAAAGGGGAGGGGAAATATGGTATACAGGATCTCCTGGAGAATTGAAGGCAATTGAAAAGCAGTGTTGATACATGTGAGTCTTATTTCTAAGACAAGTCACTAGTGATGGTCAGGCCATGAAGTCTGATCACATGACTTGAACCTCATTCCAACACCTTCAAGACAAACCTTAGGACATGATTTCACTGTGCTCTTCCTCCTGAGAGCCTCATCTCCCCGTGCTCTGGCTATGCTGGCCTCCTCATCCCACCACACAGAATCTTGGGGCTGAGAATCTTTCTTCTCTCTACACTTTTTGAACTGATTCTTTTTCCTCAGGTGCCTCTTGTATGACCCAAGACACGTTTTCAGAACGTCTCTACCAGGTTCACTGATTTTGTTCTGAGAGATACTCTTTACATCCAGTAGGCTGGACTTTGAAGCTAGCCTTGGCAAGAAAGGCTGTGAGACTCTTATTTCCATGGAATCATTAAAAAAAAAACTGGGTGTGGAGCTGTAGCTGAAGTGATGGAACATTAGCCTTAAGAAAAACAAAAACCAAAGCAAAACAAATATTCTCAGGGAAGAAATGTGGAAATCTGGGGCTGGTGGCTCATGTCTGTAACCCTAGCTACTCAGGAGGCTGAGATCTGAGTATTGGTGTTCAAAGTCAGCCTGCACAGGAAAGTCTAATGAATCACCAAAATAGCTGGAAGTGGAGTTGTGGCTCAAGTTGTAGATCACTAGCCATGAGCAAAAGAGCTCAGGGACAGTGCCCAGGTCTAAAGTTCAAGCCCCAAGACCAAACAAAAAGCTGGAAGCGGTGCTGTTGCTCAAGTGGTAAAGTGCTAAGCAAAAAAGCACAGGGATAACACCTAAACTCTGAGTTCAAACCCCAGAAGTGGCAAGGAAGGAAGGAATGATGGAAGGAGGAATGGAAGGAAGGGAGGGAGGGAGGGAGGAAGGAAGGAAGGAAGGAAGGAAGGAAGGAAGCAAGGAAGGAAGGAAGGAAGGAAGGAAGGAAGGAAGGAAGGAAGGAAGGAAGGAAGGAAGGAAAGAAGGAAGGAAGGAAGGAAGGAAGGAAGGAAGGAAAGAAGGACCTTACACAATATCACTGGGGAAATTCTATAATCCATGTGTGGTGACTAATGCTAGGTTAACTTGACCAGGCCCTGGAGAATGCAAATACTTGTTCAAGCATTCTGTCATCCAGGTTTCTTGATGAGATTAACACTCTGTAGACTCTCCAAAGCAGACTTTGCTCCCTAGGCAGGATAAGCCTCGTCCAATCAGGTAAAAGCACAGACTGAACAGAAGCAGCAAGCCTCCCCCAGACACATGCTCCTCCCCCGGACCACCTGCTTCCGCTGGAGCATGGACCTCAGCAACCTATAAGCCAGGATAGGAACAAGGCTCTTCTGTGCCTCAGGTCTGGCATATACCCCGACCAGTGCACTGACTACAGACTTGAGGGGGTGAGGATAGAGAGGGACACTTGCATATTCTTTCTTTCTTTCTCTGTCTCTCTCTCTGTCTCTCTCTCTGTCTCTGTCTCTCTCTCTGTCTTTCTCTCTCTCTCTCTCACATACACACAGACACACACAGACACACACACATACACACACACATACACACACTGGTTGTACACTGGTGGGGAAGGGCCTGGGAACCTCTAGGGAGAACTTACTCTTAAAGGAGGTGTGATCAGATGACCTGCTTGGCCTGTGATCAAAAGCCTCATCCTGGGATGGGAAGTATCAAGCATCAGTAGACTGAAAGCAAATGGTGAAGTTAGGGCTCTCCAGAGATGGCATATTGTTTACCTGTAAACCGAAGTGATGATTCCATTTGTGTCCTCTCAGCTCAGATGATCTTCTTTTTAATTTCCCCCTGAACACAAGACAGAATTAATTTGCATGTTCAATTCACCCATAGACATGGTGTAATTTGATCTTGGCGAAGCCAGCCTGTGCTGAATGATCTCAGTAAGTGAGGAATTCTCAGCTTCCATATGGATCCAAGGAGCTACCATGCTCAGGAGTGCAGAGAATGTGCTCACCTGGGACAAGGCAGAGCATAGACCATTCAAACACATGGAGGCCATCCTCTCTCAGGCAAAGACAGATGAATCCGTCTACCCACCCTGAGTGATCATAGTAGACATGAGCCTCCATGCCTCTCATCTCCTGCCCTTTCTACAGCCTTCCAATCCCCAATCACTAACTTTGTTCAGAAACCCATGTACTATTATATACAATGTTGTTAGGCAACTCACTTTTTTTTCTAATCACTGCATAACTGGGATATTTTCTCATGTGATTAAGTACTTCATTATTTGGTGGATTTGAATCACTCAGACTGAAATATCATAACACAATGAGAGTTTCCTTTTATTGGAAAGGGAAAGAATTCCTCCATATCTGTTATCCTATTTAAAACAAAAACAAAAACAAAAACACCACGATGGATGTTCTTGAGCTATACTCTTTCTCCACAGATTTCCTGAGTTAAATAATTAGAGGCAATATCACTTCTGGATCAAAGGAAGTGTCTATTTGGAAGAATTTTGGAACACATGTGTACAGTTCTTAGAGATATCCTCATAGGCACATATCTTGGGGAGAGCATGTTTCTCTGATAGTGGGTGAGATGGATTCAGAAATACTTTGGGTTCCATAAGGCCATGGACAAAAGCTAAGCTTACAGTTCAGCAGTATTTATTAGCAATCTCATAGTCCTTAGTGGCAGCATGCCCTTGAAATATATGTGGTGTCTCCCTGGTCAAAGTTGTAGACTCTATCACTTTTTTTTTAGTCCCCCTAAATACTGTTAAAGACATTAACAAGGAACCGCTGGGCTGCTTGTGAAAGAGCCCTGAAGAAACCAAGGCTCTAGACACTTGAAAGCACTGGCCACTAGGGGGCAGTGGAGAGCCACAGACAGCTGTCAGGATGCCTGTAACAAGGTTGTTATATTTGAAACTTTCTTTCTTTCTTTCTTTCTTTCTTTCTTTCTTTCTTTCTTTCTTTCTTTCTTTCTTTCTTTCTTTCTTTCTTCCCTTCTTTCTTTCTTTCTTTCTTTCTTTCTTTCTTTCTTTCTTTCTTTCTTTCTTTCTTTCTTTCTTCCTTCCTTCCTTCTTTTCCTTCCTTTCTCCCTTCCTTTCTCTCTTCCTTTCTGTCTTTCTTTCTTTAATAAAATGTTATTGCAAGTCAATGCAAATGTTGGGTTGCGTGCAGCCTGTGGGGCATCAGCTTCAGTTTTAATTGGATGACTCAGGTCCGTCCATCTGAGGAGCACCCAACTCAGCACCCCCATCATCCTTCCTCCACTCCGTCCCCCGCCCCGGTTTGCCACAGTCATGGTCCTTTGCCTATATATAGCAAACCCACGAGTTGCAGTTCTGCCTTATCCAGCCCTGCCTGCCCTGCACCTGTGCAGACTCGTTCCCTTCAGACCAGATGTGCACCAAACTGGTTGCACATTTCTGGTACTTTCTGATCAGGAACCAAAGAACATCGCCTTGAGTCCCAGGTCCTGTCATATCCTACTAGGAAATCTTGGTCACATCTACCATCTTCACCAGGTCTCAGTTTTGCATCAGGAAAATGGGTGTATTGGAATACATCTGCCACAGTCTCTATTATCATCTTCCTACACTTCTTTGATTCTACAAAAAAAAACAAAAAACAAACAAAAAAAAAAAAAAACAAGAGAGAGCCCATTTCTGGGTTCTGGTGCCTTATTCCTGTCATCCTAAGTACTCAGGAGGCTGAGATTCGAAGATCACAGTTCAAAGCCAGCCCGGGCAGGAAAGTCTGTGACACTCTGATCTCCAATTAACCACCAGAAAACCGGAAGAAGAGCTGTGACTCAAGTGCTAGAGAGCTGGCCTTGAGCCAAATAAATCTCAGGGCAGCATTCAGGCCCTGAGTTCAAGCTCCTGCCCACCCCACCCCACCCACACAGAAATCATGTACTATGTGTTTGTGTGTGTGTTTGTGTGATGGTACAAAGACTTGAATTGAGGGCCTTGTGCTCTTGCTTAGCTGTTTTTTTTTTTGATCAAGGTTGAGACTCTACCACTTGAACCACACCTCCACTCATGATTCATGGTTCAATAAAAGGGCTTTAGTAGCAGCTCATAAAATGACATTACCAAGCACCAGAGGAAAGGGTGGTCTTGCTTTGTTCTCTCTAGCTTCTAGAAAACATTTAAACTCACGGAAAGGAGCAGACATTACTGGCAGCTGTCTGAAATGTCCAGCTTTTCCTTTGGATTTTTCTGTTCATCCTTTCACAGAGATCAGCTTTTTATTTTTTATTTTATCTGTGCCAGTCTTAGGGCTTGAACTCAAGGCCTAGGCAACCGTCTCTGAGTTTTTTTACTCAAGGCTAGCATTCTGCTACTTGAGCCACAGAGCTCCATTTCTGACTTTATTTTAGTGGTTTATTGGAGATAAGAATCTCACAGACTTTCCTTCCCCGGGCTGGCTTTGAACTTCAATCCTTAAATCTCAGCCTCCTGAGTAGCTAGGATGAGAGGTGATCTTTCTTTACCTGGGTTGCTGTGCTGGTTGCATGTTTTGTGTAATGTCTTACCAAGTTGCTTCATTCATAATAAGGAATCCAAGGCTGAGAACACTTAATTGGGATTGTGAAGTATGTGCATAAATTAAATGACAGCCTCGAGTCAGACTCCAGTTTTCAAGTGTCACTCTTTCATGACATTAAAATACTCCTCAGGTACCACAGAAGCCTTCATTCCAAAATGAATACTCTGTGTAACTCATTAATGGATACAGAATAAAAAGAGAAATGAATCCTGTTACCTACCAAAAAGCTAGCTCAGCTCCTTAGTGATAGGGGAAAATAAATATTGCAAACACAGGTTTGAAATGAAATTTTTTAATTTAATTTAATTTTATTTGTGAACATACTGTACAGAGGAGTTACAATTACATGGGCAGGATAATGTGTACATTTCTTACCAAGCATTGCAGCCTCCTCCTTTGTTTACCGTTCACATCCCTTCCCAGAATCCCCCCTCCCCCCCAATCCCAATCCTTCTCCTTCCCCCCTCTCCCCCCCCCCCGCACCGACGTTGTAAAGCTCGTTTTGGACATGACAACTTGTACTTCTCATTGTTGCAACAGGTCCACCTGTATCCTTAAACAACTGGTTTTTCCCCATCTCCTCCACAAGTTATACTGACATCAAATATAGTGAAAGCAGGGGTTATAATGTGGGGGAGAGACATACAGAGCAACAAAGAGATAATCTTATAAATGTGTCAGAAACACATGCATGAAAGAAAAAACTTTAAAATACACATCTAAGGGTTCATTTTCCTGACATCACATTATCTGACCTTTTCCGCTTGACTCATACATATACTAGATATTACAAATAAGGGAAACCATGGGACCTATGTTTCTTTGGGCCTGGCTTACTTCACTTAATATAATTTTTTCCAAGTTTTTCCATTTCCTAACAAATGGGGCAATGTCATTCTTTCTGATGGAGGCATAGAATTCCATTGTGTATATATACCACATTTTCTTGATCCATTCATCTACTGAGGGGCATCTGGGTTGGTTCCATATCTTAGCTATGGTAAATAATGCTGCAATAAACATAGTTGTGCTGGTAGCTTTAGTGTGGTCCTGTTTGTAAACATTTGGGTAAATGTCCAAAAGTGGGATTGCTGGGTCATAGGGGAGTTCTATGTGAAGTCTTTTGAGGAACCTCCATACTGCTTTCCAAAGTGGTTGAACAAGTTTACATTCCCACCAACAATGAAGTAAGGTTCCTTTCTGTCCACATCCCCTCCAGCATCTGTTGTTGTTAGAGTTCTTGATATTTTGCTGTTCTAACTGGAGTGAGGTGATATCTGAATGTTGTTTTGAGTTGCATTTCTTTTATGGCTAGGGATGTTGAACATTTTCTTCATGTGTTTTTGGCCATCCTTCTTTCTTCTTCAGAGAAGTTTCTCTTTAAGTCTTTCGCCCACTTATTTATTGGGCAGTTGTTTCTTTGAGGATTTGTTGTTGGGGGGTTTAATTTTTTGAGTTCCAAGTATATTTTAGATATGAGACCCTTGTCCGTTGTATGGCTAGTAAAGATCTTCTCCCAATCCATGGGCTTTCTATTGATCTTGCTAGCTATGTCATTTGCCCTGCAGAAGCTCTGCAACTTCATGCAATCCCATTTGTCCAACCTTTCTTTGATTCGTTGTGTTTCCGGGTCTCTATTCAGAAAATTTCGGCCTGAGCCAAGGAGACCTAGGGTTTCTCCTATTCCATCCTGTAATGTTTTCAGAGTGTCTGCTTTGAGTTCAAGGTCTTTGATCCATTTGGAGTTGATTCTGGTACAGGGTGATACATAAGGATCTAGCCTTAGTTTTCTACATGTAGTTAACCAATTTTGCCAGCACCATTTACTGAAGAGGTTGTCTTTCTTCCATTCTATTGGTTTAGCTCCCTTATCGAAGATTAGATGGCTATATGTCTGTAGGTTCATTTCTGGGTTTTCAATTCTATTCCATTGGTCCTGAGGTCTGTTCTTATGCCAATACCAAGCTGTTTTGATTACTATGGCTTTATAGTAGAGTTTGAAGTTTGGTATTGATATTCCTCCAGCAGTGTTCTTTCCATTGAGGAGCGTTTTTGCTATTCGGGGTCTTTTATTGTTCCATATGAATTTTTGGATTGCCTCTTCTATTTCCTTGAAGAAAGAGGTTTGAATTTTGATTGGTATTGCATTGAATTTGTAGATAACCTTGGGAAGTATTGCCATTTTCACGATGTTAATCTTTCCAATCCAGGAGCATGGGAGGTTTTGCCATTTTTTAAGTTCTGTGTTGATTTCCTTTTTTAAGATTTTCAAGTTTTCATCATCGAGGTCCTTCACTTCTTTAGTTAATTCCTAGGTATTTTATTTTTTGTGGGGCTATTACAAATGAAGTTGCTTTCCTAATTTCAGCCACACTTTTCTCATTGTTGGCATACAGAAAAGCCATTGATTTTGGGGGGTTAATTTTATACTCTGCTACTTTGCCAAAGTTTTGAATCAGCTTGAGTAATTTGGGAGTGGAGTCTATGGGATTCTTTAAATACAAATCATTTCATCTGCAAAGAGGGAGAGTTTTATGAAATGAAATATTTTAGAAAGAGCAACATCAGGATTATTTTTACTCCTCTTTTTTTTGTTTTTTTATTTGTTGTTTATTGTGGATTCCATTGCATCATGAAAATAAATGGACAATGTCAGCATTTTCTCCTCCCAGCTGGCTCCCAGGTTGGCAACGTTTTACTCCCATATAGGAAAAAAAAAACCCTACAATCTCATAAAATTTAAGGTTATTAAGTTGCAACTGAATAATCCATGAGACAATTATGAAACATTTATGGTGGAATATTGAGAACTTCCAGAGTAAAGAAGCCATTTGGGGGTTTCCCCCTTGCCAAACTTGGGTAGCTCCACCTCGCTCTCCTGGCTTTTTGCTGTTACCTCAGATGATCCGAGGTGGCTAACGGCCCTTCTGATTTGTCTAAAAGATACCTCAGAACCTGGCAAAGCTAGGCACCGGGATGGCTCACACTGATAATCCTAGCTGCAGATTCCTAATGAAGACCCTGAGATCTGAGGACTGTAGTTTGAAGCCAGCCTGTTCAGGAAAGTCCATGAGACTCTTATCCCCAATGAGCCACCAGGAAACAGGAAGTGGAACTGTGGCTCAATTGGTGGAGTGCAATGCGCAGGCCCTGAGTTCAAGATCCAGTACAGGCACACATACAACATTTGCCTCTGATTAGGAAGCTGAGTTCCAAGAAGAGGCAGGTTTTACCCAATCCAAGTTAAAGGTAGATTTCAACCCTAAATCTTATGCTACTGTACTGGAACCTTACTTATTTTGTTCTTATTTATTTATTATTTATATATTTATTTATAATAATTATTATTATATATTTAATATATTTTTGTCAGGGGCTTGAACTCAGGGCCTGGGTGCTGTCCCTGAGCTCTTTTGCTCAAGGCTAGTGGTCTACTATTTTGAACCACAGCACCACTTCTGGTTTTCTGGTGGTTCATTGGAGATGAGTCTCGCAGACTTTCTTGCCCAGGGTTGGCTTTGAACATGCATCCTCAGATCTAAGCCTCTTGAGTATGTAGGATGACAGGTATGAGCCACTAGTGCCTAGCTCTGAATCTTATTTACAGAGGAATAAATTAAGACACATAGTCACTCCTGTCAGAACTTCTCAGAGCAAGGACCAAAGCCAGCATTTGTCCCCAGTGCTTTTTTCCTAATGTGAAGAAGACAGGTTCGGAGTTTCTTAGAGGGGTTGGAATGCCAGCCTCAATCCCCGACAGAAAGGAGGAGATTCTTCATCTGTGCCTGGATGGTTATTCTAAAGCACAGGCATTTGGCAGTGAAGTGCTATATCCTGTCATGGTTACTGTATGGGTATAATGTCCTCCCTGATCAAAACACACACATTTGAATTCCAGTGTCATCTGACTCATTAAACCAGGGCACCAAGGTTGATACTCTTCAACTCAAGATAGACATGACAAGGAAGTACAAACTCATCTGAAGCAGCATTGGTTGGTATCTGCAGGAATGATATCAGACTAAAGAAATCTCTCAAGAGAAAATTCTACACTGCAAACCCCAGGCAGAGGAAATCTTGAACATGATATCACAAAAGCCCTCAATTGTCACTTGATCATATTCTGTAATACTCCATTTACCAAGATCCAGCACCTAAAATTAACATTCTTTCAGAACCACTTAGAATCACCAACCATCTATCACTATGATTGATCTCTTCTGTCCATCCTCACATCAGGCCCTAAAACAGGGAGAGACCAATCATAGGGGCACAGCACCCCCTGCTGCCAGGTTTGCCACAGGACACTGTTAAATGAACAAAGAACAAGTGCTAATATTGGGTACCATCTTGGATTGGCTTGCATGGGCAATCTGTCTTTTACTGTGTTCTTTTTTATAATCTAAGCTCTGAGACTCTTATCTCCAATTAATCACAGTGAAAGCTGGAAGTGAGCTCTGGCTTAAATGGTGGAGTGCTAACCTTGAGCACAAAAACTCAGGGACAGCACTCAGGCCCAAAGATCAAGCCCTGGGATGGGGGAAAAAAAGAAAAGAAAAGAAAAGAAGGAAGGAAGGAAAGAAAGAAGGAAGGAAGCAAGGAATGAAGGAAGCAAGGAAAGAAGGAAAGAAGGAAGGAGAGAAAGAAAATTTCTTATCACAGGGACAGAAACAGGAATAGCAGAATTAATTGAAACCCACATTGTTCTATGCACATCACTGGAGAAAACCCACAGACTTTAGATTTCCAGAGTGGTAAACTACTATTCCTCTAGGAATTCTGCTCCATTTAAGGATGTGGTATACCGATTTGTTGTTGGCCTTCCATTCTCCCCAGCATCCTTCTTTCTCCCATGCCTCCCTGCTCTGTCAGTAGATCATCTAGGCCCCACCCAACAGTCAAGAAGAAATTAGAGCACCTCTTTTCCCATGCTTCTGATTTTCAATTACACCAGTATAATGTACTTAAAAGTCAGTCTTGTATTTGGAAAGAGAAATCTAGCCAGGTGGTAATTTCAATGCTCTGTCAATTTTTAAAGAAGATTCTATGTAAGTGCAGCGATTGGCTCTCTGCCACACTGCCAGCCAACAGCAAGCTAGTGTCTATATGGACAAGGAGATGCCAGCAGAGCCCCTGGGTGCATACCACAGCTGGCAGGAAAAGTCCCTGCCTCCCTTCTAGTACCTTCTGGAACTTTGCAGGAGTTTCCTTTGGGATAAAACCTAGAATTAAACACAAAAATATTGAATTATTATCATTATTATTATTATCGTTATAATTATTATTATTATTGCTTTACAGTTTCCAGATGCTTTGCATCAAGCTCATAGCAAATAATGAGTCCAGCCCTACTTTCTACTCACTAACCATTCACACCTCAGAAGCCTCCTTTGAGAGAAGTGAATTTGAGAGAAATTAGACAGTGTGAACAACATCTCTCTCCTATTTGATATCCCAGGCACAATCCCATGTTTGTCTGTTCACAGAGGTGACACGTTTGGTCCACTGAAAATGGATTGCTCCTCCACTGTCCTGCTTATGCTAATCATAGTCCTGCACATGTTTGTGAGAGAAAATGAAGGTATAAGCTGGGTGCTGGTGACTCAGGAGGCTTAAATCTGAGGAGCATGGTTCATCAAAGTCAGCCTGGGAGGGAAAGTCTGTGAGAATCTTACCTCCAATTAATCAGCAAAAAGATAGAAGTGGAGATGTGGCTCAAGTGGTAGAGCACTAGTCTTGAGCAAAAAAGCTTAGGAACAGTGCCTATGCTCTGAGTTCAAACAAACAAAAAACAAACAAAAACAAACAAAACAGAAAACAAACAAAAAACCCGGCTATGGAAAATAAATGTCAAGTATCTCCATCATTGACTAAAGCTGGAAATGGATAAGATTATCCAAAAATTTTCACTGCAAGCAAATCTTGGAACACAAGATTTAATGTGTAAATCATTTAGGGAAAAGATGAACCAGGGGAAATGATGGCATGATATTCATATTTGCATTGCTCAATTAGTTCTTTCATCAAGTATTTGCTGGATGTTCATTTGGGGCCTGGTTGTAGACTACAGTATTGAAAAGCAAGTCCATTCTTAGCAAACTGCCTTGGTCTGGTTTAGAGCTCTCCATATCTCAAAGAAAAGGGAGCTTCAAGATTGCTTGCTTCAGGTCACACAGACTCGATGATGTCAGAATGTTCTAGAAAGTTCCAGAAAGTTCCCTCCAGTTGACAGAGGCCTCAGTGAGCCTGGGTCGGAGTGAGGGAGAGTCTGTAAGTCTTCAGTTCAGGTTAGACTTTAGGCTACAGCTTGAATCAGGGATCACTGGCTGCAATCAGAGGCCCACCTTGATAGAACAGGAGAATTCTCTGGCTGACAAGAAAATCACATTATCCATTGAGGATCGTCTATGTTTTTATAGACCCAGGCACCAATGATTCACATCTATAATCCTTGCTAATCAAGAGGCTGAGATCTGAAGATACGAGTTCAAAGTTAGAAAAGTCCATGAAACATTTATCTATAGTTCACTGCCAAAATAAAAACTCATCCCACAACAAAACAAAACAAAACCCCCCTGAAGTGGAGCTCAAGAAGTAGAGTGTTAGCCTTGAGCAAAAGGGACAGCTCCCAGGCCCTGAGTTCAAGCACTGGGATCAACACACACAACAACAACAACAACCACAACAACAAGAGGCAAAGGAACAGAGATTGCCCTTAGTTCAACAAGGAGAAAAAAATATTTGCAGTAGACTGACCTGCAAGGAACACAAAGAACTATTAGTTCTTACCAAAGCTACTTACCTCCTTCCTAAAATTCTACAGCCAGCCAGCACCACTGGCTCCTGCCTGTAGCTACTCAGGAGACTGAAGTCTGAAAGTCAGCCTGGACAGAAAATTCCCTGTAAGACTCTTATCTCCAATTAACCACTCAAAAACCAGAAGTGGCACTATGGCTCAAGTGGTAGAGCATTGGCCTTGAGCTCAAAGAGGCTCAGTGATAGCACCCGGGACCAACACAGAGACACAGACAAACAGAAACACACACACACACACACACACACACACACACACACACACACACACACACACACACACACACATACACACACACACACACACAATTTCTGCAACCACATTATACCCAAGTATAAAACCAAACCTCCCCAACCTGGCCACATGCTGGAATCCACCAGACAGCCCTCAAATAACATAGCTACCTTCGGCCTAGCCCAAGGGCTTCTGATGACACAGCCTGGGATAGGGTCTTGGCAGTGGGAAGCTTTTAAAATCTCCCCAGTAGGTAACTTGACTGTGTAGCTAAAACTGAGAACATAGGGGCTGTAAGGTTTTCAGAGCAGTTTTCACAATCAATACCACATCCATCCATTTGCTATTCAAGGCAGGAGGTCTCTAACTTTACTATATATGAGAATCACCTGAGAGGACAGTGGTAAGTAGCTTTGGTAAGTGAGGGAGTGTCTGTAAGTCTTCAGTTCAGGTTAGACTTTAGGCTACAGCTTGAATCAGGGATCACTGGCTGCAATCAGAGGCCCACCCCCTGATGGGCCAGGTCAGTGATGAGAAGGAACGGCTGTCCACAGTGTTTTAAATAACATATTTCTGCTGGGTATGTTGGCTCCTGCCTGTTATCCTAACCACTCAGAGAGGCTGAGATCTGAAGACCATGGTTCAACACCAGCCCAGACAGGAAATGTCTAATTGCATGCCTAATTACCCATGAGCACATGGCACAATGGCTTATTTAATTCTGCCTTGGCTCAGAGTAGAGACAGGTCCCCATTCCAGTTGGAAAGGTTTCAGTCCTTTCGGGGAGGGGCAGGAGAAGAAGGAAAGGGAGTTATTGAAATGCAGAAATCTTTTCTTCATTACTTTGCATCTGGCCATCTTTCCTTGTCTCAAAAACTACTCCCTGCAAATGAGGGGAATTTTTCACCTTTGGGTTTAGCTACCCATGATATGCTGGCCATGGCGCTGAGATCGGGGAAGAGCCACTTCCACTGCCTTGCTAGGCAGTGGACAGCCGTTCCTTCTCATCACTGACCTGGCCCATCAGGGGGTGGGTTGGCTTAGGAAGCTGTCAGGATGTGTACTGTCTCCTTCCTAGGTTCCTTCTCACTTTGTTGGAGTAGAATCCAGGCTTCACCCGCGCTGGAGAGGCAGTGAGTGTGAGCACAAGGCCAGGCCACCCCCTCCACACAGTGAGCACACAACCAAACCATAGTGCTGGTTAGTTCTTTTTTTCCCCCCTTCCCATCCTTTCCCATCCTCCCCCCAATCCTCCCCTCCCCCTCCCCGCACCAAAGTTGTAAAGTTTGTTTTCGACATAATGACTTGTACATCTCATTGTTGCAATGGGTCCGCCTGTATCCCTATTTAAATTATACCGACATCAAATAGAGTGAAAGCAGGGGTTATACTGTGGGGAAGGGACATACAAAGCTACAAAGAAATAATCTTATAAATGTGTTAGAAACAATCGAATGAAAGAAAAAAAAACATGTGAATACATATCTTAAGATTCATTTCCCTAACATCAACTTATCTGACCTTTTCTGCTTGACTCAGACATATACTAGATATTGCAAATAAAGGAAACTATGGGACATATGCTTCCTTGGGCCCGGCTTACTTCACTTAATATAATTTTTTCCAAGCCTTTCCATTTCCTAACAAATGGGGCAATGCCATTCTTTCTGATAGAGGCATAGAATTCCATTGTGTATATATACCACATTTTCTTGTCCATTCATCTACTGAGGGGCATCTGGGTTGGCTCCATATCTTAGCTATAGTAAATAATGCTGCAATAAACATAGTCGTGCTGGTAGCTTTAGCTTGGTCTTGTTTGTGAACATTTGGGTAAATGCCCAAAAGTGGGATTGCTGGGTCATAGGGAAGCTCTATGTGGTGCCTTTTGAGGAACCTCCATACTGCTTTCCAAAGTGGTTGAACAAGTTTACACTCCCACCAACAATGCAGTAAGGTTCCCTTCTGTCTACATCCCCTCCAGCATCTGTTTTTATTAGAGTTCTTGATTTTAGCCATTCTAACTGGAGTGAGGCTGTATCTCAATGTTGTTTTGATTTGCATTTCTTTTATGGCTAGGGAGGTTGAACATTTCTTCATGTGTCTATTGGCCATCCTTCTTTCCTCTTCAGAGAAGTTTCTCTGTAAGTCTTTAGCCCATTTATATATTGTGCAGTCGTTCTTTAAGGATTTGTTGTTGGGAGATTTAATTTTTTGAGTTCCAGGTATATTTTAGATATGAGACCTTGTCCGTTGTATGGCTAGTGAAGATCTTCTCCAAATCTGTGTGCTTTCTATTGATCTTACTAGCTATGTCCTTTGCCATGCAGAAGCTCTGGCATTTCATGCAATCCCATTTGTCCAACATTTCTTTAATTTGTTGTATTTCTGGGTGTCTACTAAGAAAATTTTGGCCTGTGCTAAGGAGACCTAGGGTTTCTCCTATTCCAACCTGTAATGTGTTAGGAGTGTCTGCTTTGACTTTGAGGTCTTTGATCCATTTGGAGTTGATTGTAGAGCAGGGTGATATATAAGGAGCTAGTTTTAGTTTTCCATAAGTGAGTAACCAATTTTGCCAGCACCATTTACTAAAGAGGCTGCCTTTATTCTATTTATTTAGTTCCCTTATGGAAGATTAGAAGGCTATAGGTCTGTAGGTGCATTTCTGGGTTTTCAATTCTATTCCATTTGGCCTGCCATCTGTTATTGTGCCAGTACCAAGCTGTTTTGATTACTACGGCTTTGTAGTAGAGAATGAAATTTGGTATTGATATTCCTCCACCATTGTTCTTTCTGTTAAGGATCATTTTGACTATTCGGGGTCTTTCATTGTTCCATATGAATTGTTGGATTGCCTCTTCTATTTCTTTGAAGAATGAGGTTGGAATATTGATAGGCATCATATTGAATTTGAAAATAGCCTTGGAAGTATTGCCATTTTCACGATGATGATGTTGATCCTTCCAATCCAGGAGCATGGGAGGTTTTTCACATTTTAAATTCTCTTTTGATTTCCTTTTTCAGGTTTTTAAAGTTTTCATCATAGAAGTCCTTCACTTCTTTGGTTAAGTTAATTCCTAGGTATTTTTTGTGGGGTTATTACAAATGGAGTTGCTTTCCTGATTTCACTCATGCTTTTCTCATTGTTGGCATGCAGAAAAGCCATTGATTTTTGAGGGTTAATTTTATACCCTGCTACTTTGCCAAAGTTTTGAATCAGCTTGAGTAATTTGATAGTGGAGTCCATGGCATTCTTTAAATACAAGATCATGTCATCTGCAAAGTGGGTGAGTTTTACTTCATCTTTTCCTATTTAGATCCCTCTTATGTCTTCATCTTGTCTTATTGCTGTAGGTAGGCATTTTAATACTAAATTGACGAGAAGTGGAGAAAGTAGACATCCTTGTATCATTCCTGCGTTAAGAGTAAATGGCTTTAGTTTTTCACAATTAAGTATAATGCTGGCTGTAGGTTTGTCATATACAGCCTTTATTGTATTGAGGAATGTTGCCTGGATTCTTAGTTTTTCCAAAACCCTCATCATAAAGGGGTGTTGGATCTTGTCAACTGCTTTTCTGCATCTATTGAGATAACCATGGGCTACTGATGCTCAGCTAAGAACATTTTTATAAAAGAAAGAGTATAAAAAGTTTCAGGAATAGTGCTCTCAGAGGCCCATACAGTGGTTCGATAAGCCCATACATATAGTCAAGCTGAAGGCATTATGCATGTCCAAGGTGTAAAGCTGACCTGAGTTCTCATGTTTCCTTTTTGTTTTTTTTGTTCAGTCATGGGGCTTGAACTCTGGGGTTGGGCACTGTCACTGCGTTCTTCAGCTTAAGGCGAACACTGTACCACTTGAGCCACAGCACCACTTCCGGTTTTCTAGTGCTTTATTGTAGATAAGAATCTTATGGACTTTCCTCCCCGAGCTGGCTTTGAACCATGATCTTCAGATCTCAGCCTCCTGAGTAGCTAGGATTACAGGCATGAGCCATCGGAGCCTGGCTGAATTTTCATCTTTCTATGGCACAATTGAGTTCACTTAATTATAAGTGAAATAGATGTTGCTTTGGGACTCTGTAATTGAGTGATCTCTTAACTTTATTCAGCAAGTCATTCAGAAGTTTTTCATATTTATAGTACTTCTCAATTTCCAACGCATTTTTTAACATACATTATTCCAATGGAGTGTTATCAGAGCTACCAGGTCTCTTCAGAATATAGATGAAGACACTGAAGCTCAAATCATTAGTACCTGAGTGCAGAGCCAAGGGTTGGGAGAACGTGGAATGTCTAAGAAGTTTAAAGTCTATATAACAGTTTTTCTCAGAAAAAAGTGCTTCAATAATGCTTCACTAATGACTAATTCCACCTGTGATCTTAAGTAATCAAGAGGCTGAGATCAAAGAACTGTAGCTGGAAGGCAACGAGAGCCGGAAAGTCTATGAGACTCTTATTCCCTTTAACCAGTAAAAAGCAGGAAGTGAGCTGTGGCTCAAATGGTAAAGTGCTGGCCTTAAACCAAAAGCTAATGGACAGCACCCAGGCCCTTAGCTCAAGCCCTAGTACTGGCACGTGAACACAAAATCTATCTCCCTAAGAATAAAAGTCATAAGTCATCACCCACCACATTGACCTATATTAGATTGAGGTAAATAGCAGTTTCCTTGGAAAAGTCACTGGCAGCTTAGGTATCAATCAAAACAGCCATCAGAAAGTAAGCATTATTTTTCAAAGTATGCCAAGTCATTGCTTTTTATTTCTACAATAATGGCCAAATGCCAATGTAATTATTTGAGAATATGTAAGAGTGATTGTGCAAGTGCAGAAATGGAACCTGCAAGCCTTTATTAGTTGTGGATGACATAGGATAGCAAGAACTAAGTTGCATTCTAATTTCTATGACATGACAGATATTAATAATCAACCATGATGCACTTCCTCATTGAATTCAGATGAGGCATTCCTGTTCTCAGTTCTGACTCAGTTACCAAGTAATTGTTCAGTTGTTTATTTACCATCTTGTTTTCAGAAATCTGCACAGAGGACCCATCTCAAAACCATACTTGAATCCACATTTTATTTTGGAAGTCATATGTAAAACTATTTTTAAAATTTCTTATGCCAGAAACCTGTAAACAAAATAGGCCACATAACTATAATCTGTGCAAAATTATGTCAACATTTCCAACATGAAATTTGCAGACCTGCAGACTCAATATATAAAAGTGGCACTCCCTTCATAATTGCTAAACTTTCCTCTTGAAAGGTGTGTCTGTTAAGTGCTTGTAGCAATTGTGGAAATTAATTTTACTCCATGGACCCTATGGAGTCAGGCATTTCCTTACAAAGAAAATTTCACCGTGGCGTTATTCATTGTGAGTCTTTCAGAAACCAGCAGTTTCTTTCACAAAGTGGAATGCACTGCTTTAAATTGGAAGCTTAATCCTCCATAATTAGACCTTGGGCACTCAGTGTAAAAAAGCAGCCCATGACCAAAAATTGTTTTAGATTTAAGGATGTGTTACTCTCTTAAGAGAGCTTTCTCAGAACACATTTACTTCTTGCCCAAGCTCCATTTTTTTTAACCTCCAGCTCCTAACTTCCTTTTTTATTTTTTTTGATGCTAGAACTAAGGCTTGAACTCAGAGCCTGGACACCACTTCTCAGCTTTTATCTTGAGCGTGGAGGTCTACCATTTAAGCTACAACTCAACTTAACAGCTTGCTGGTGGTTAATTGGAGATAGAAGTCTCATAGACTTCCCTTTCCAGGCTGGCTTTGAACCATGATCCTCAGATCTCAGTCTTCTGAGCAGCTACGATTACAGCATGAGCCACCAGTGCCTGGCTGCAACTGATGACTTCTGAGCATATATATGTGTAGATAGATAGATAGATAGATAGATAGATAGATAGATAGATAGATAGATAGATAGATAGATAGATAGATGATATAGTTGTTTTTGTTGTTGTTGTTTTAAATTGCCTCGAAATTATTCCATCACCAAGTCTCTATTCTTTGTAGTTAGAGTCACTAATTCAGTGAAAGTGACACTTAGATTTTAAGTTAGGAATCTGTTGGATAGGAGTCTTCTCCTGACACTTTTCAAAGTAGGTTTATCTGTAACTTGGTCTGAATTGGTGGCAAGCAACAGAAACTCAAGTCTAAATGGCTTTAGCAAAAAAAGGAGTTTTTCATAGGCATGGGTTTTAAAGGCAGAGCAGGTAGGTGGAGACAGTGAGAAGGAAGTGGAAGCCATAATAAAGGCTTAGTAAGGGTCATTGTTTGGGAAGGCCGAAGTCAGGCCTCCTCCTCCTTGCCCACAACAAGAAGCCCTGTGCTGAAAACTGCACTGGTCATCTCTTCATCAACCTTTTCCCATAGAGAGAGGCCAATAAAGCAACATAAAAACTGCCATCTATATACACCCACCTGCCAGCTCTATTATATGATTCATCATTTATTTGATTCATCATTTATCAGTGTCTACCATGGAGCAAAATCTTCAGCTAGACATTTTTGTTGTGTTGTTGTTGTTGTTGGTCATGAGGCTTGAAATCAGATTGGGTGCTTTCCCTGAACTCTTTGGCTCAATGATAGCACTCTCTCACTTTGAGCCACAGTGCCACTTTTGGTTGTCTGGTGGTTAATTGGTGGTAAGAGTCTCACAGACTTCCCTACCCAGGCTGGCTTTAAATCACATCCACAGATCTCACCCTCCTGAGTAGCTTGGATTGCAAGTGTTTTCTAGCACCCATGACTAGAAAACATTGATACTTACAAAATTCTAAAACTGGATGCTGGTGGCTCACACCTGTAATCCAACTACTCAGAAGGCTACAATTGATCTGAGAATTGCAGTTCAAAGCCAGTCTGTGTAGGAAAGTTTGTGAGAGCCTTATCTCCAATTTACAAGCAAAATCTCTTCAGAAGCCATGGTCCAGGTGGTAAAATGGTAAGAGTCAGCTTTGAGCAAAAAAGCCAAGGGAGAGAATGAGGCTCTGAGTTCAAGCCCCAATACTGGCACAAAATTCAAAAACAAAAGAGACAAGTGCCAGTGTCTCATGCCTATAATCCTAAATACTCAGGAGTCTGAGATCTGAGGATTACAGTTTGAAGCCAATCCAGGCAAAAAATTCCACAAGACTCTCATCTGCAATAAACTATTCAGAAAAAGCTGGAAGTAGTGCTGTGGCACAAGTGGTAGAGCCCTAGCCTTGGGAACAGAGTCTCAGAGACACTGCCCAGGACTGGCAATGAAAAGGAAAAAGAAAAAGAAAGTTGAGCAAAATGAGTAATAAGGGGCTGGGAAGGTAGCTCAGTGGTAGATTGCTTGCCTTGCATGCATGAGGCCCTGGGTTGGATTCCTCAGCACCAAATAAGCAGAAAAAGCTGGAAGTGGCACTGTGGCTCCAGTGAGCTGAGGGACAGTGCCCAGGCCCAGAGTTCAGGCTCCATGACCACCTCCCTAAAAGAGTAATAATAAGGGCTGGGAAGGTGGCTCAGTGATAGAGAGCTTGCCTTGCATGCCTGAGGCCCTGGGTTCGATTCCCCAGCACCACATAAGCAAAAACAAAAAAAAAGCTGGAAGTGGCGCTGTGGCTCAAATGGTAGAGCACTAGCCTTGAGCTGAAGAGCTGAGGAACACCACCCAGGCCCAGAGTTCAGGCACCATGACCGTCCCCCCCCAAAAAAGAGTAATAATAATAATTAATAGATGTGTATATATACCGCAATAATCAATTATAAATGATGAAAATAGAAAAATATTCACTTGGTATGTATATTATTCTCTCTTCATATGTGTGTCTATTTATATACGCATATATAAACTCACCTATATGTAAGTTTACATGCTTGTATATATGCAGTTATTTTTTCATATATGTACATAACTATAGGCAATTGTTCTTGTGTAAATATATGCATATGTGTAAACATAAACACATATGAAAATATATACATATGTGTTTATATACACACATCTTACTAGAAAATATAGCTAACTGATAAAATTCCCAGAATGTTTATTTACTGAAAGCTTTTGAAAGAAAAGAGCTGACATATCACCTTAAAAATAACTTGACTTGGGCTGGGAAGTTGGCTCAGTGGTAGGGTGCTTGCCTTTCATGTATGAGCCTCTGAGTTCGATTGCTCAGCACCACATAAGCAGAAAAAAGCCAAAAGTGGCACTGTGACTCAAGTGGTAGGGGACTGGCCTCGAGCTGAAGAACTGAGGGACACCACCCAGGCCCAGAGTTCAGCCCCCACAACTGACAATAAAATAAAATAATTTGACTTTGTAAATCTGACACCTCTTGCTGTGGAGTTGTGTAAGAGGGTAGGCATGCAGACTGCACACATGCTATGTTTGGTGGTGACACCAGGACTTTTGCAGTTTGGGTTGCTCAGTTTGGGGCTGGAGGCAGAGAGCTTTGTTTTTCGGTTGTCACTTTTGTTGGCTTCATCAATTTAGAAGTGGTCAAGAACTTGAGTTCCTAATGTGTAATTTTTGAATACGTGTGTGTGTGTGTGTGTGTGTGTGTGTGTGTGTGTGTGTGTGTGTGTGTGTGTGTGTGTATTTGTCTATAGAATCCCAGCATGTTATTTTGGGTTCAGATCCAGGAATGTCATGTTTAAAATGAAAGTGAAAGTGTAAAATCTTTTGCTTCCTTGTGAAATGGCATTGTGTGTGACAGAGGTGCTGATTATTACTCTGTAATGACTAATGCTGATGGAAGGACTGCTTACCCTTTCCAACCTTGCCCACTCCAGCACCAGGCCAGCACATTTATTCTCTGTGAATGATGTGTTTTTCTGGTCTCTACAAGAGACTGCATTGTTATCCCCAGAGTGTTTTGTGAGATCACTGTAATGCCAACAGTTCTTTCAAGCTTTCCACAAGCAACAGATCATTGCATAGCCCTGAAATAGTCTCAGAGAGTGGTAGGGGCCTTATCTGCTTCTTTTGTTGGTGTTCTTGTTGTTTTGTCCTTGGGGGAGTTGGTGTGGAGCTTGAACTCTGGGCCTGGGCGTTGTTCCTCAGCTCTTCAGCTCAAGGCAAGCACTCTACCACTTGAGCCAAAGCCCCACTTCTGATTTTCTGGTGGTTAATTGTAGAGTCTCATGGACTTTATTGCACAGGCTGGCTTTGAACCGTGATCCTCAGATCTCAGCTTCCTGAGTTCCTAGTATTACAGGGGTGAGACACCAGTGCCCAGCTCATCTTTCTCTTTCTCACAGAGAACCTGAAGCCACCTCTGCTACCTTGGGTCAGTGGATGATGTGTGCACAGAGCTGACCACATAATGGTATTCTTAACAGTTTTTTTTTTCCTGTCCTTTACTTTCTTTTTCTTTCATGCTAATATTGGAGCTTGAACTCATGCTTAGGTGCTGTCCCTTAGCCTTCACTCCTTAAGGTTGCAGCTCTACCACTTGAGCTACAGCAGAGTTTTAGCTTTTTATGGTCAATTGGAGATAAGAGTTTCATGGGCTTTCTTGCCCAGTCTGTCTTCAAACTGTCAACCTCAAATCTTAGCTTCCTGAGGGACAAGGATTTAAGGCATGAGCAACTGGTGCCCAGCTGCATTTACTTCTCTTCCTCAACTTTCTCCTTGTACTCTGCCTTAGAGATGGATCCTCCTTAGAGGATCTGCTCTGCCTTTTTGGAGGGTGATTGAAGATAATTATTTCATGGACTTTTTTTCCTGTCTCAGATACCTCCAAATCATGATCCTCAGATATCTCCTGAGTAGCTAGGATTTCAGACATGAGCCACTGGTACCTGGCTTTCTATTTTAATTTTATTTTATTGCTAGTGCTGGGGGCTTGAAAACTAGGACATGTGCTGTCCATTAGGTTTTTTACTCAAGGCTGATAGTATAGCATTTGAGAAACATGTTCACTTCCAGCATTTGGTTGGCTAATTGGAGATGATACTCTTCTCTCTGGAGCTTTTCTCCCTAGGTTGATTTTGAAATGGGGCCCTCAGATCTCTGCTTCCAGAGTAGCTAGGATTAGGTACATGAGACACTGGTGCCAGATATCAGTAGTGCTTCTTGAGAGAGGCACATCATAGATATGAAAAAGAGGGGCA
The DNA here is from genome assembly GCF_024711535.1 of Dipodomys merriami. Lineage (NCBI taxonomy): Eukaryota > Metazoa > Chordata > Mammalia > Rodentia > Heteromyidae > Dipodomys > Dipodomys merriami. The sequence continues at coordinate 1,226,132 of NW_027204115.1, forward strand.
TGAGTCATGTGACTACTGGATTGGGGAGAGTGTCTATCAGGGAAGAAGGGTTTATGAAAATAGGACAAAGCCTGTGAATGTGAGGGGAAAGGGATGGAAGGGATGCGAGGGCAGAGATGAGTATGCTATGATGGATCCTGGAGGCATAGGGTATCCTGAGGGCATTACTCCTAATAAACTAAAACACCATTGAGCCTTGAGCAGAGTGGTGACAAGACCGCTCTTATAAAGCATCATCCTGACATTCAGCCATTGATAATCAGTTGCAGAAGAACATAGGTGGAGGTAGTGAACCCACTTAAGTTACTCATTTGCCATGTGAAGAATCGATACTGACTTTTAGTATGAGACACACACACACACACACACACACACACACACACACACACACACACACACACACACAGAAGTTGGGGCTGAGGAATGGGGCACTTCCAACTCTACAGCATGCTGCCTCTTCCACCTCAAGAGATGCTCACTTCCAGGTGTGGACACTTGCACATGTGCTTGTGAAGACACTGGTAGAGTTATGCAGAGAGCCCGAGAGAACAGATAGCACAGAACAGAAACAGAATAATTTAGGACACCCCAGAGCTCATAGCAGAGGCACCTACACCAGACTGAGAAAGGAGGGAAGATTAGCTAGAATGAGCTGCCAGGATCCAGACCTAAATGATAAAAAGACATTAGTAACTGGGAACAAGTAGCCTTAGGAGGAAGTAGTGCAAGAAGTCAGAGCAACACCATGTGGGAAGTTCTGAAGCAAAATAAAGGAGAGTTTAGAAACCAGTCCAGAGTGTGAGCAAGGAAATGGAATATCATCATAACCATGAGGGGAAGAACAAGTAGCCTAAGGAGAAAATAGTACAAGAAGTCAGGAACCAAACCATATGCCCCTCAATGGATGAATGGATCAAGAAAGTATGATATATATTATATACATTATATATTACATATATAATATATAATATGTATATAATGGAATTCTATGCCTCCATCAGAAAGAATGACATCACCCCATTTGTTAGGAAATGGAAAGCCTTGGTAAAAATTATATTAAGTGAAGTAAACTAGGCCAAAAGAAACATAGGTCTCATGGTTTCCCTTATTTACAATAACTAGTAAATGTCTGGGACAAGTAGAAAAGGTCAAAAGCTATGTACATATGACCAGATAAGATGAAGTTAAGTGAAATGAACCCCAAGATATGGACACAAGTGGTTTTTTTCTTTCTTGCTATTGTTTCTAACATAGTTTAAGGTACCATGTGATTTTTTTGTTGCTTTGTATGTTCCTCCCCCATGGTATAACCCCTGTTTTCACTGTATTCGATGTTGATATAATTTGGGGAGGGGAAAGGAAAAAACGAAATGTTTAAATAATAATACAGGTGGACCCATTGCAACAATGAGATGTACAAGACGTTATTGCAAAAAACAAACTTTACAACTTTGGCACGGGGGTGGGGGGGTGTATGGGAAGGTATTGGAAGGGGAAACAAAGGAGGAGGCAACAATGCTTGATAAGAAATGCATTCATTACCTTGCTCTTGTAACTGTAACACCTCTGTACAGTATTTTCACACAAAAAAAAGCTTATTAAAAAACAAAACAAAACAAAGAAGTCAGGTCAACACCATGTGGGAAGTTCTGAAGTGAAATAAAGGAATTTGGAAACCATTCCACAGTGTGGGCAAGGAAATGGAATTTGGCTATAACCAGGAGGGAAGAAAACCTGAAATATATTCTTATTCGTAGGAGTGGCAGGTCCTTGTGTGGACAGTGTTGGCTTAGTGATCCTTTGTTTGGTCTCTGATTACTAGATATTTCTTGCCACCTGTAGAGTAAGTGGAGTAAGCCAAGCTGTTTCACCACAGCTTCTGCAGGGGCTTGGGGCCTATACTTGTCCCACAGTGGGATTCGGCTGTTTCAGCATTTACATGTAACCTAGAGTCACATGTGCAGGCACCACCTTATGTAAGTAGCCTGGAGAAGTGGGTGAGCATGCATGGCCTTGAGAGGCAATCTTTGCCTCTTTTGCAATGCACTCTCTAAGCACTTAGCTTCTTAGAGCATCAAGTACTATTTCTCATGACTCTGTGGGTTTACTGGACTTAACTTTGTTCTGATTCCTGCGGTGTGGGTTGAGATCACTCTAATGGCCCAATTGCACAGCCCCATTCACTTTCTTTTAGAACACTGAAGCAAGCAGTTTAACCCCAGCAATGAGAAACTTAGTTACAATTGGCCACTAGCCAAGAACGTGCAGTTTAGCCCAGGCTGTGTCGAGGCCACTTTACTTTCAACACAAAGGCACATGCAGCAGAAGTTTGGCTGTATTTGGAGATTTGTTTCACATCATCAAAAGAAGGCTGGAATCCACAAACTGAATATAATTACAGGTCTGACAGCTAGGAGGCAATTAACCCTTCTCTCATTCCCCCTTCCTCTCCGCCAGCTGCAAAGTGTCATTTTTTTCTTTCCTTCCTTCTTGTCCTAATTAGACACATGCAGTAGGGTGAAAAGTGGCCCATGAGAAATTAGAACAATTACACCAAAACCCCTTTGATCTCAGGGAGATGGAGGGGAGTTTTTGCTCTTGGACAGGGAGGAGCTGGGTGTGGTGTTGGTGTCACAGCCAGACTGTGGCAGCCATCTGCCTAGCTCCATGATTGGGGTATGTTGCTTAGTGTGTCTGTGTCTCCACCTTTTCCAGTTCCCAGGGCTCTGTTGCTCTTATCTCAGAGGAAAATTCTATGTGGCACTACTTAGAATGGCAAAGAAAGCATCATTCTTTGTCTAAAAAATGGTTTCTTTCAAAGGTAGTGATGAACTGGCTTGGAGACCTAGGACCCAGAAATCAAGAGGATACAGACTTCTTTAAAAAAAAAATAGTATGTTTACAGCCAGGTGCCAGTGACTCATGTCTGTTATCCCCACTACTCAGGAGGCTGAGAACTGAGGATTGCAATACGAAGCCAGCAGGACAGGAAAGTCTGTGAGAATCTCATCTCCACTAAACTATGAAAAAAGCCAGAAGTAAAACTGTGGTTGAAATGATAGCCTTGAGCAAAATAAGCTCATGTACTATGCCGAGTCCCTGAGTTCAAGTCCTGGCACTGGCACCAAAAAAAATTTAGCTAAGCAGACTGTCAACTCACACCTGTAACCCTACCTATCAGGAGTTTGAGACCTAGAGAATTGAGGTTCAGGATCAACCTGGAAAGAAAAGTCCTCCATACTCAATTTCCCATTAACCAGCAAAACACTAGGCTGTAGGACTGGCTCAAGTGGTAGAATGTTAGCTATGAGCAAGAAAGGATCAGTTGAAAGGATCATGGTTCAGGGTTAAACCTGGCAGACAAAGCTAGGCATGAACCTCTGAGTTCATGTGTGGAGAGCTGCGGGAGCCGACCAAAGATGGCGGGGCCGCATGGCACGGCCATGACCTAAAATGGCGCTGGCTTCCGCCTTCCGCCTTCCCGATGGCGAGTGCTCTTTGTGAAAAACAACTCCTTATATGGCTATGGCTTGGCTACTGGCTTGCTTCTGTGTTTGTGACCCTATTGGTATTTGCCACGTGGCACTTCGGGATTGGCCATCCAGGAGGCTTATAACCGGAGTGCGGGTGCGGGGCGAGGGAGAAGCAGGAGAAGCTAGCAAACAAGGTTCCTGAATAAACTGCTTTGAGAAGAATCCCGGGTCGTGTCTTCCTTGCTGGTCGAGGTGGATGCGGCATTTATGCCCCAGTAGGCATAAAAGAAATAAATGTTCATGCTTGTTATTACTGTTACTCAGCAGGCAGAGAGCACTATCACAAGTTTGATGCCTTTCTATATAGAAATAGCAAGGTTCTTGAAAACAGAAGGGTCTGTGGGACGTAGCTCAAAGTAGAAATGTAGGAGAGTCCTTGAATCCCATCTGTAGTACTGAAAAATGATCATGATGATAAGAAAAGTTTAAATGAGATGGTAAGTATGAATGCACAGCTTCTCATGGAAATTGTCCCTTTCTCTCCACATGAGCTCCTCAAGTGCAAATACAGGCTCAGCAAACAGGCTCCAGTCCCTGGTCTCCAGCCTCAGGTCTTCAGTCCCTGGACAATTTCTTGAAAGCTGTTACAAAGGACTCCAATACCCCAGGTGGAAGGCAGTGGCAGAATGTCACTTCCTTCCTGGCTTTCTTCAGTGTCACACTGAGTCTTTTCCTTGTTTATTCTACATGTTAGATTTGCTAGCTATTTGTTTTAATCATTAGAAAAACAACCACCAACAAACAACCTGCAAGGAGAGATTAAGCAACCAGGGAAATTTAGAGACAAAGTAACTTTTCCAAGTCATGGGCTAGCTCTCAAGATGGGGCTAGAAGGCAAACTTCCTCAATCCCAGCAGGAGTTTTAGATTGGTAATTAAGCTCCTCCAGAATTCCTTTCTCCTACTTAAAGATAATTATGGTCCCAAATCTCATTACATTAACTGCATAACTATTCCATCTGTAAGTTCCTTGTAGAATCACTACTACGACTACTACTAATAATAATTATGCATTTTAAATGTATCTTTTGTTTTTTTCCACAGTGCTTTTTTTGTTGTTGTTGGTCCTAGAATTTGAACTCAGGACCTGGGCTGTGCTCAAAGCTATTCTCTGGGCTCTACCACTTGAGCCACAGCACCATTTCTAGCTTTTTGTGTTTATGTGATGCTAAGGAATTGAACCCAGGCCTTCATGAATGGGAGACAAGTACTCTACCACTAAGCCACATTCCCAGTCCCTCCACAGTGCCTTTTGATCCATCCATCAGGGTTGTATTTCTTTCTTAAACTAACACCTTCAGTTTGTATTGTTGCTGTGGTTTTATTTATGTTATTTGTTTCTGACATTGTCACTTGCTGTCTAGAAAACTATAGAGGTTAATCATATGTGAGATATTTTCTGCCATGCCACTGTGGTTGAGGCTATGCACAAATACCAGCTTTATAGCAAGCTGTATGAGAATTTAAAAAATGGTACATGAAAAATAAATACCTAGCACTTCTGTGATTTAATATGCATCTTGTTCTTCAGACTGCTTTATAAACTGTTTGACTGTGTCATTTTCCTTATGAAATTCGATGTTCCTTTTTATTTTATTTTAAAAGTGACTATTTATTTAAAAGAGACAATTGGATGATTAATTAGATGAGAGTGTCAAACAGGAAACCTGTGACTGAACAGTCTTAGTTTACCTGCTTTGTGTCTACAAAGCGTGGCTGGAGAAATTGGAAGTGTAGTGTGAGTTGTAGAGTTTTGGCTTCTCTTGGGATATCTGCAGAGCTGGCCAGCATGTAAGCATTGCCCTAAGAAGTATTGCACTGTGATTGGTGGTGGTCCTAGCATGTGTGTAGTCCACTAAAAAATAATGGGCTGTGATTGGTGGTTGTCCTCTCAGGGCTGGCCTCTATCACTTCCATGGTATACTTGTTCATTCATATGTCTTCTCTGCCTGGCTCATTAATTATATCCATGACCTTCACCTTTCTTTACTCTCTGCTCCTGGGATTTGATGCCTCTTCCTTCCATCTTTATAACATCTCCCACATTTAAGGAACAGAACAGGTGTGATGACACCAGCCACTTATAGCCAATCCTAGCTATTTCAGTAGGTTAAGATCTGAGGATCATGGTTCAAAGCTAGTCCAGGCAGGCAAATCCCAAGTAACTCTTGAATTCACCAGCAAATAGCTAGATGTGGAAGGGAGGTATTGCTCAAGTGGTAGAGTGCCAGTCGTGAGGAGAAAAGTCAAGTGAGAGTTTGAGGCTCTGAGTTCAAGTCATAGTACTGGCATACCAAACAACAGTATTGTTGAGGGAGAGGGAAAAGGGAGCAGAGTGCCAGAACCCTCACTCAGTCACTCATAGTATCTTGGGGGCACTTTACTTGCATTACATGTCTTGACTCCAAATAGGACCAGTTTCAGAACAGTATCCCAAATATCTTGCATATGATTCATGGTAAACTAAGCTCATGAGTTTTAGGGTTTTGTTGCCTGAGGCTAAATGCACACAAAGTAGTAGTAGTTGTACTTGTAATTATGTTATTAATCAGTAGGCATGAATCAATAATCAGAAGTCACAGTGAAGGATGAACAGTAATGTTTGAATGAACAACTAATGTTTCTTGGATACGGTCATGCCTTATCACTCAGGTTGCAGGGGTCTTCACATGCCCTTCCCAGTGACTTAGCATGACAATTACATCTTAGCTTGTTCCTTGATGTGCTAATGGAGAGGGAAATGTGACAATGTGGAATGTGCCATCTTCCAAAAGAACACAAAAGAACAACCCGAAAGCAAAAACACAGATCCATGTGTTCTGTAGCAGTGTGAAGATCACATTTTACCTTCTCTAGATAAAAATGAGAAGCAGAGGGACAAGGAGCAGTGGTTTATGGAGCAATACCCCATTGCCACCTCTAAATGAACTCCACCTTCTCTTGCCAACCTGAAACAAGCCTGCCAAGCCACCACAAATCCACAGAGTTCTTTTCTTTTCTTTTCTTTTCTTTTTCTTTTTCTTTTTTTGCTAGTACTGCGGTTTGAACTCATGTCCTCATAAATGCTTATCCAGTTTGTTCACTTGACTGGTGCTCTACCAGTTGAGACCTATCCCCTGTTTTGCTTTTTGCTGGTTGCTTTGGAGATTAAGTCTCTCGGACTTATCTTTCCAGATTGGCTTTGAGCCATTGTTCCTTGTATCTCCGCCTCATGAGTAGCCATGATTCCAAGGTTGAGCTGTCAGCACCTGGATCACAACTAGTTTTACAATGTTCATTAGGAGGAGGACCAAAGACACAGAAAGATTAAATCACTTGTAGAGATCATAGACATAAAGGGTCATCCTGACACAGGAGCCCCCTTCTGTCACCTCTACAAATGGAGGCCTTGATTCCATGGCCTTTGCAACACTTCCAACACAGATAGCATCTTATTTAGAGTGGCGTTACTTTCCACATCTATGGGGATAATTCAGTATGAACCTGGCACTCTTGCTTGCCTCTGGTAAACTGTGGCCCTAATTACTAACATAGATGTTCTCAGTCCTCCCAAAATAAATACCATGAAAGCAAAGATTATGTCTGTCTTTGCTATAGACAATACCCTATGACCAGAAAAAAAATCTGCACACTTAGTAGGCAATTTGAAAATATTTGTCAACTAAATATATGTTTTTAATATAACTAAGTGAATGTTTTAACACAGGAGAGATTGTACATGTCTTAAAGGCAGCATATGTGTTTTGAGACCTACCTCTTTGCCAAATCAACTTAGGACTCAAAGTCCCTACAATCGCTGGGTGAGCAGGGAGAAAAGAGCTTCATGAAGCAGCACCATAGGTCACACCAAAAGCCCTGTGTCAGGCCCTGTCTCAGGTCCTCCGGGGAGTTTGTTGTTGCCTACATGTGACCACCAGGTGGCAGTGCATGGTCCTTCAAGCCCGGAGCTGATTTTATTCTGTACAATGCATTCTGGCAGCGTTTGCTTGTTCTTCTTCTTCGGAGATGTCTTTATGGTGCTTATGAGTATGGAATGAGATTGCTTTCTAAGTACTGCATAGAACACTAATTGCATTCTTGTTCTTGCTGAATATTTAAACAGTGAGGCTGAGAATTGGGTTCAGTTTAGTAGAGCTGACACTGACATCATGCACCATGGTAGGAAGACCTGTTTTACAGTTTCCTCTTTAAGAGTCCAGTTGGGTAAAACCCATCTATGCATGGAAGGCTCCTGACTGGCCTAGGAACAGCACCAGACTTCATGCATTAGGAATTTCTTCTTTTTCAGGCTTAAGTAATTACTTTTCAAATAGAAAATGGGAGACTAGAGTCTCAGGAGCACAGCTAAACCTTACTTCTGGGTTGAGGCCTCTCTTCCCCAAATAGACTTGTGTGTCTATTTGGCTGTGTTCTTCCTTGCTGTGGCACAACTGATTTCATGACCTTTGGAGTCAGGGTGGGTGAAGATTCTCCCCTTTGGCTCTTCAAATGTTGTTCATTTGCTTTGGAATTATACATAGTCAAATTGAAATTATTTCTCGTATTTCCAAACCAAACAACAGAAGGGATAATTTCACTGTGTGACCAAGGTAGTTGAAGGGTTGAATTTGAGATGGTGCTAAGTATGAACCTTGGGAAGAGATCATGAGATGCAAAGGACCAAGGCCCTACCCAGTATTCCCACTTCCTGCCTTTCCTGCTGTCTGTCTGTAGATGACTTTGTGTGTTTATGAGTTTTTCCCTGACAAATATTTTTGCTTTTGTATCTTAGCCACTCTCTGACCTCTGAATATCCCAGTCATATGAGTGTAGCTCATGGGGGCAGCCATAAGTGTGAATTCAAAGACACTTTTCTTAATTGCTTTTCTTAATTGCTTGCTCTGCAAATGGCATCTTTTGTAGTACAGCTCCAACAAGAAGTAATGGAACTCAGAGGGAGTCTAAGATCCAGATTGTTACTGAGAGGTTATTTCTCTAGATTCAGAAAATGCATCTCTTGTCTGGGACTCAGACAATGTTCATTTTACAAGCTTTTCATATGATTTTGATTTAGGTGACCCATGAGCCACTGTTTTGGCAAACAGTGTCATTCCCCAAAGATTGCATGTAACAAGAGGAAATCAAAGGAATTAGGGGCTCTAGCATTTATTTAGTACCAGTTTTCTGTTTTCTTTTCTTTTCCTTTTTATTTTTGTCAGTAGTGGGCCTTGAAATCTGGGCCTGGGTGCTGTCCCCAAACTCTTCAGCTCAAAGGTAGGGCTCTAACACTTGAACCACAGCGCCACTTCCCATTTTCTGGTGTTTTTGTTGTGTTTTGTTTTTTTTTTTTTTTGAGATAAGAGTCTCATGGACTTTCCTGCCCAGGCTGACTTTGAACAGTTATCTCAGATCTGAGCCTCCTGAGTAGCTAGGATTAGAGGGGTGAGCCACTGGCACCCCACTTACTTAGTACCTGTTTTAACTCTGTCACTGAGTTGAGCATGAAATATTCTTGTTACTTTAGCTTGAGCAGATTCCATCCACTGTCCTTTGGCTTAATTTATTTTTTAGGAAAACATTTTTAAATGTTTTATCTTTATTGAAAAGAGATGACTATATAAGTAAGGTAATGGGTACATTTGTTTTTAAACACTGTTACCCCATCCCTATTTTCTCCCTCTTACCCATCCCTACTCCCCTTCCCCACAAGTTGTAAAATTCATTTCCAACTTAGTGTCAAATGAGTATGGATGTTGCATTACTTAATCCTTTGTCCTGCTATTTATATAATTCCTTTTCTTTTCCAAAGACTGAATAACTTATATACATACACAAGGTACAGAAAATTAAAAGAGGAAAAAAAGAATAACTACATACAAGATATAAAAAGAACCTCTTGTTTCTGATTCATGGGGTTCATGTTGTTATGCTTCATTATGTATGGTCCTATGCACTTAGCAGTTTCAGTATCGAGAGATTGTTAAAGAGTATCATAGACATATTGTGGTTCTTAAAATGAGGGAAACCATGGATCATTTTAATATATATTTATTGTAAAGATACATGGGTCAATTTTTAATAGAACCAGATCTCATTGACTATGAAATAATTCTCCTATAACCTATTAGTCTCAAAGGTTAAAACAGCTATAATAACTGCCAGTCAGGTACCCAACTGGAGCTGGTATGTAGAGAATATTATCCATCTCTAGAGAATGTAGACACCTTTCTGGGCCTCAATGCAAGCTCCATTTGTTGCTTGGTTTTCTGGGTTCTTTATTTCAAGTAAAGCTCAACACATTATTTATTTTTAATGTAGATGTGCACTGGTTTCCCTAAAATATTGGTGGCAAGAGTAGGCTTAGGTAAATATAGTGTAGCCAGAATCAGGTTATGGTTGATGAATTGATAATCCCAATCTAATCCTTGGTGGGTAGGGTTCGTTTGAGAAGAAAGCGTGACACATATGTAGTCAGGAGAATTTATTTTAGTCTCAGTTCTATATGACACGAGTTCTGAGACCTCACTTCTCTAAGTATCAATACTCTATCTGTGGAGAAAAATGATGCTAATAGTGCTTTTTCACAGGACTGCCTCAAGGCTAAAATGAAATACATGTCAGTATCTCTTTTCTCTCTTTTCATTTCTTTCTTTCTTGACAGATAGTATAGCACCCTGTTGACCTCTGTTGGCCTGAAGCACATGATCCTCCTGTATCATCAGCTTTCCAAGTTCTGGGGTTACAGGCATGTACTAATATGCCTAGTTTACAGATCAGTATTTTCTTTTCTTGAATTCTTCACAAGCAACTCTCATAATGTTTGACATATCCAGGTAACAACTTAAGTAAATATCACCTGTTATTTGCTTGTTTTATTCACTTTTAAAACTATCTGAACAGTCTGAACAATCTACCTTGCTGCTTTCAGTCAAGGAAATACTTGTAGAAATCTAATTTCAAGGTAATAATGCATTTCCTTACTGTGTGATAAATAGAATAATATCTCAGTGTAGTTTGGCTATAGGTTTTTAACCATCCAGTCATAAAATTAATGGACTTGTATAAAGTAATCTAACCTACAGCTTTGAGCTGAAGAGCTGAGGGGCAGCTCTGTCCAGGGCCAGAGTTCAAGCCCCATGACTGACAAAAAGATCAACAACAACAACAACAACAACAAACAAACAAGCCGGGTGCCGGTGGCTCATGCCTGTAATCCTATCTATTCAGGAGGCTGAGATCTGAGGATCGCGGCTCAAAGCCAGCCCAGGCAGGAAAGTTCGTGAGACTCTTATGTCCGATAAACCGCTAGAAAACCGGACGTGCTGCTGTGGCTCAGACGGTAGAGCGCTCGCCTTGAGCTGAAGAGCACAAGGACAGCGCCCAAGCCCAGAGTTTAAGCCCCACGACGAAAAAATAAATCAGCATAGGTCTTATAAAACTCAATACCATAACATGTATTTAATGTCATAGCTTTGATTCACATTGATTTGTACATAAACATTTCAGTTCCTTAGCATGCCATTTTAGTGTTAATTCAATAAACAGCCATATTTTAAAATAGAATTTTGCATTACATGGTTGGTAGGTCTTCAATGTTCTGAGGATGAAGTTGGATGTTTGGAGAAATAAACTACACATTCGATTCATAAAGGTTGTTTGGTGGGTCTTTTTTATTTTATTTTTGTGGGGCTTAAACTGAGAGCCTCACATTCTCATTTGCTTTTTTGGTCAAGACAGCTCTCTTCTATTTGACCATTTTCTAATTTTGTTTTTCTTGTGGGCTACTTGGGGATAAAGAGTCTCATGGATTTGTCTGCCCAGGCTGGTTTCTAAGCATGATCCTCAAAACTCAGCCTTCTGAGTAGCTAGGATTACAAGCATGAACCACCAGTGTTGAACACTCTGTGGGTCTTTATTCAACCATGACACATTGAGTACCAATGTAGAATCACTGTAGAAAACAAATTGAGTCCTTAAGAAGCATCAGTCTGCAGGAGGACAAAGGTCATTGAAAATAATATGTTTACTTCCAGGTGCTGGTGGCCCTTGCCTGGCTGCAGAGGAGGCTGAGATCTGAGGATCCCAGTGTAAAGCCAGCACAGGTGGAAAAATCCTTGAGACTCTCATCTCTAATGAACCATCAAAAAGCCAGAAATGTTGGCGTGTGTGGTTCAAGGCTTAGAGCACTAGTCTTGAGTGAAAATGCTAAAGGACACTCCACCTAGGCCCTGAATTTAAGCCCTAGTATACATACACACACACACACACACACAGAGTATTATTAGGTCATGAGAAATGTTATTAAAGAAAAACAACAAGGTTTTCATCTGGGAGCAACTCTCTCAACTATGTGGTTGTTTTATTGAAACCAGAGTTTGGAGAAAGAGACATGATTTTATCTAGGAGAAAATTCAGTGCCAGTGTATGCGGCCCTGAGATGGGTGCTGGGGGTGTGGGTGACTCAGTTAAGAAGACAGGAATAGCTAGAAGAGAATAACCAAGAGAACTGGCGGTAAGGAAGGGTATCATAACACAGAGACATTTCATTTTCCTTCTGAAATGAGTAGAAAGCCATTGTGGAGTTCCAGGCAAGAAATACTTCTTAGTGTGATAGTGTTTGAATGAGAGTAGGAATGGGACTATTTAGGGACTGTAGTTTGCAGGTGTGGGAATAAGGATGCACTGCATTCATGTGGATTGCATTAAGGTAGACACAGTGGTATATTCTGCATGCAGTTTAACAGCCTAACAGGTGGTATTTTGTGATGGCGTGGATAAAGCATAAAAGCAAATAAAGAATTCCAAAGTGTGTGAGAATGGAAAGAGTGCTGGGAAGATGACAGTACTGATTGTGAGTTTTATCTTTGCTGGATTCATCAGGCTTTTTCTATCCATATGTTTGCTTCCAGAGCAACCTTCTCCCATAGGTGGCAAAGCTCAATTAGAATTCATGCCTCCAGTGTGGATATAGATGCTGTGGCCAGTGCCCAAGGGGCCATGTTTGTTCTAGTGGCAAAAAGCAGCAATTGAAGAGGTGAAAAGAAATACAGGCTAATGCTTGCTTTTTTTTTTTTTTTTTTTACATTTCTTGTCTTCCACTTGTTCCTCAGGAATACTGATACACAAGCTGTGCCCTCAGAAAAAACCATTTCCCAAAATGTTCCACCATATGGAGTGAAATTGTTCAACCCCAATTGAGTTATTTGTCTTTTGTCTGCTCCTTTTGTCCCTTATTCCCATAAACCTAATCATTTTTGATTTCCTGGATGCTGGTTGACTCTCCCCTTTCTTTTCTTCTAAACACCGTGCCCTTCATTATAAGAAGTAGGCTCCTGTGTTCCCAGTGCCCCCAAACTCATTGCTTGTCCTCCTTCCACAGCTGAACAATCCCAAGTGTCATTGAGATGAGTTCATGGAGCTTTCTGAAGCTAGGATGCTGAGATTTGGAGCTGGAATGTCACAGAGGTACATGGAACCATTTCTCAATGCTGCACTCTACTGATGCACAGATCTGCTTTTGCAGGTTGCATTAACAAAGATCATTTTGCTACCTTTGCTAAGAATAAGACAAAATGAGCATCATGCAATTGTCTTTTACTCTGGAAATGCAGGAAGAGATTATGGGTTCTTTTTGTTGGTTTGTTTTGTTTTTTGGGTCCGGTCATGGGGCCTGAACTCTGGGCCTGGGCGCTGTCCCACAGCTCTTCAGCTCAAGGCTAGCACTCTACCACTGGAGCATCAGTCCCACTTCTGGCTTTTTCTGCTTATATGGTGCTGAGGAATCGAACCCATGGCCTCATGCATGCAAGGAAAGCACTCTACCACTGAGCCACCTTCTCAGACCTGAAGAAGAGATTCTTACTCTGGTCAATTCCTGTTTCAGTGTGTGTGTAAGGTGGGGAACTCCTTGTGAGCTGCCATCTAATGTCACCAAAATTGAGATTTAAGTTACATTAAAAAAATTAGTAAAGTCAATGCATGTTTCCCCTTCTATTGTGGATGGTAGATTTAGCTTGTAAACTCATCAGTAAATATGGTTGGTGGTATGTATGTATATACAAATGTGTTCACTGAAATATGATGGATTGAAGGGAGAACTCAAATATGTAATTCCTTAGAAAGGCATAGCCAGATTTTAGCAAAATGAAATACTAGGAAGCAGGTACTGGAAAAAATGGGTGGAGTCAAGAGGAAAATTGTGAACAAATAGCAAAATGGGGGGAAATGCAGTCAAGAATCCAATGCATCTGCTGCAAAATTAAGAGTGAGGGAAGGGCTGGGTAGGGAAGGGATGGGTTGAAAGGGGTGACATGGATCAAGATATATTGTATTCACGAACTGCTTTGTTACATGAGAACTCCTTTGTACAACTGAAGAATAATAACATTCAAAATTGTGTTTTCAAGAAGATGCTGATCAAGGGTCTCTAGATGGAATTTTTCCCTGAAAGTTACATTAAGTGCTTCCATCTAAGGAATATAATCTTGAACAATTCTTTATTTTGATCAATTTGAAAGGAATGAGGTCAAGTAATTTCTGCATTACCTTCATTAATCCAGCAACATTTTTGAAGTACTTAACTATGCTTGTAGATTATGCCAATGTCCTAAGAAGGGGGTGTGAATACAAATGTGAACTGTCCACTTCTTTTTCTCCTAAGAGAGAGGGCATGAACATTTCAGCATAGGGCTGGATATTAACTCAGAAGCCTTTGTAACCTATGTGGTTGGTCTCTGTCACATTCCCTCTGGCTTGCTGTCATGATGGAAAAGCTCACAGTAGGTACATTAATGAGCCGACAACCGTCTAGGGAACTTGGTTTACTAAATTAGGTGGAAGGATGCATTTGGTTTACTGGCTACAGTGCACCAGTTGCTTAAAAACTGGATTGGAGTAGAGGAAACAAAATAGAAACCATAATGACATGTCTGAGAACACCAAAGAGCGGCTACTTGGGGATGATTCTTTCACATGATCTGGTAGCAACAGTGCTTGGGAAGTCTTCCTGGAGAAGGTGATATCCTAGAAGATTCTCACAAATAGTGATATTGGGGGAAGAACTGTCAGACAAATGATTGGGGTATGAGTGGTAAGTATTTCAAAATCCCACCAGCAGAGTTGAGAGGTATGGGGAGAGAATTATACACTTTCTTGAATTTCTACAGGTTAAAGTAAATGACAAAGCCAGGAGATGGTGGCTTCCACCTGTAATGCTAGCTACTTAGCCATATTTAATTTAAAAGAAGACAGGCCATATGTTAAGAGAGCAAAATGAGGACTAAATAGTGAGCTTGAATAAAAGGGTAAGAGTTTGCAAATGTACCAGGAAGGATGGGGATGACAAAAATGTATAAAGATCATATTAAGAAATTATGAGCTTCTTGGACTGGGAATGTGGCTTAGTGGTAAAGTGCTTATCAGCATGCATGAAACCCTGGGTTTGATTCCTCAGTACCACATAAATAGCAAAAGTTAGCAGTGGCACTGTGGCTTAAGTGGTCAAGCACTAGCCTTGAGGAGAAAAAAAAGCTCAGGAATCGTGCCCAAACCCTGAGTTCAAGTTTCAGGACTGGCAGGAAAAAAAGAAAACAACAAAAACAGAGAAATTACCAGCTTCCTCTCCTTGAATTGTAGAGACTCCAGTTTTCACAGTTAAATGAATTTTCACAGAGGTGCTTGGCTGCTTGGTTAGAAGAGCAGACAGAAGACTGTCGAGTTGAACCAAGTTCATGAGCTAACACCTGGGGAGAGAAAGCAAGAAAGGATTAGTCTTATGATTCTGGGATACATCCTCATTTTTATCTCCTACCATGGGACTTTTAAGCCCTCATTAACGACAGCTTGGAGAGAAGTTTCCTTTTTCCTTTTTGGTTCCAAGGCAAATCAAATCCCTACTATCACCCAATATTTTCTTTTCTTTCTATTTGGACTTGATTCACTTGATGATGGAGTGCACCAGAAACTCACCATGACACTTGAACAAGTAGAAGTGAGTGGGAATGTGCATGGTACCTGCAGGATTAAAAAACACAAAACCTGTGCAACATTCAGCAGTGTTCCTGGCCAAACAAATAGCATGATCATCCCTCTGCTGATGTCCAAAGTATGAGAAGGTTGAGCTAGGAATGTAGCAAACTGTCCTCCAGTGTTTGGAGTGTCTAAAAACACTCTATTTTTGGATATACAAAATTGAAGAAATGACATCAGTGGGCCTAGTTTCTGGACAAGAAACCAGGAGTGTGTGTTCTTGCTCAGTTCTTTGGATCAGCCCTGGTGTTTTACAAACTGAGCCATTCATCTGGTACAGTATTTTGGTGATTAGTGATAGAGTGTCATAAACTTTGCTGCCCAGGATGTTTTGAATTGTGATCCTCCATGTTTCAGCATCCGGAATATCTAGGATTATGGGTATGAGACACACATTTCATATTCTTAACCCTAAAAGGCCAGTATGTGGGATGAATGAATAAATGGGTTATTTCTTTTCTGTTTACTGTTTCACTATATAGTAGATCTTGTTCCATGTTTCCTGGACTTTTCCAAAGTAGCTTATGCATTTCATTAGGAGGAACTTAAATGCATGCATAGCCAGAAACTATCCCCCAATCCCCACCCACCCACCCCCAGTACTAGAGCCTGAAATCAGGGCCTAGGAGCTGTGTTTGAGTTTTTTTGATGTTGTTGCTTGTTTTTATTTTGCTTAAAGCTAGCATTGTACCACTTGAATAACAGCTCCACTTCTGTCCTTTTGGTGATTAATCGGCAATAAGTGTCTTAATGATCTTTTCTGCCTGTGTTCACTTCAAACTGTGATCTTGAGTATTTGGGGTTATATGAGTGAATTACTGGTACCCAGAACAAACTTTTTTTAAAGACCATTCTTATTAGCATGTAATTAGTTGTCTAAGGAAAGGTCTCGTGATAGTTCCATACTTGCATACAATCCATTTCAGTTAAACATTCTCTTCCATCACTTTCTTTTATTCCCTCCTTGAAACAAATGTAGGCAGGCACTGGTGGTTCATACCTGTAATCCTAGATACTCAGAAGACTGAGACTGGAGGATCTTGATTCAAAGCCAGCTGGGACAGAAAATTATGTGAGATACTTATCTCCAATTAATTATCAAGAAGCCAGAAGTGGAGCTGTGGATCAAGGAATAGAACAATAGCTTTGAGCAGAATTGCTAAGGAACAGGGCCTGCTGGATCCTGAGTTCAAGCACCCCTCCCCGCCCCTCTCTCCAAACCAATATCAACAGGTTTCATTTTTCTATTTTAATACACTCATAATTATTTGTATCGTATTTGCCCTCATTCAGCTTCCCTCCTGGCCTTCCCTCATATTTTGCTTTCCTGTCATTCCTTTTGTTTTCATTTTTTAGTGTAATTTAACAGTGAGCTTTCTATATGCTTTTTCACCAGTACATATATTATAATTTAGTCAGATTCACCTCTTATATTATGCTTTGTTTCCATACCCCTCTACCAGCACATTCAGTAGGTTTCAGTGTGTCTCCTTACACCATCTTTTTACATAGTCACAATGTATTTAATCTTATTTGTACTCCATCATTCTCCCTCCCTTTCATCCCCATATAGTTCCACATTGAAATCATGTTCTCTAGTCATGTCTATAAAAATATGCTTGTAACTAGATATGCATATCTTTCTAAGTCTAGATGGGTGAAAAAATGTGACACTTGGCTTTTGGATCTTGGCTAACAAATCAGACACATCCTCCATCCCCACCTCCCATCCTCTTTTAGAACTGTAAATTTATTTTGGCTTTCAGGGAAAGCAATGTACATAAATCGGTATTTGCTTGCTTGCATTCTTTCATAGATTAGTGGACATGAGTGTGTTTGGATCTGGGTTCAAATTCTAGATTCCACTCTTAAATACCTGACTTGTAATTTTCAGCTGAAATCCTGTGTAGGTGTTTGAATAATAATAAAACACCATTCTTAGGATGATTATTAAGAGTAAAATGAAATGGTGTAGATAGCTTTAGGTCATCTTTACCCAATAGGAAACCAAGATTTGGAGATTCCAAACATGCTGTGTAATTATTATCTGCAACATCAGGTAACTTTTTTTGCATTCCAAAAGCATTACAGATGTGTTCTTACAGATTTTCGATATGGGAAAAGCAACATGTAAGAACTGATTCATAGGCACTTTTTTTTTGGTCATGGGGCTTGAACTCTGGGCCTGATCTCTGTCCCTCAGTTCTTCAGCTCAAGGACAGCACTCTACCATGTGAGCCAAAGTGATGCTGCCAGTTTCCTGAGTGATTTGTTGGAGATAAGAGTCCCACAGACTTTCCTCCCAGGGCTGGCTTTGAACAGTGATCTTCACATCTCAGCCTCCAGAATAGCTAGGATTAAAGGCTTGAGCCATCAGTGCCCAGCACATAGGCACTTTTATAAACACTCAAGTACTTGAACTATTCAATCAGGTCAGTTGACTGGAATGGAAAAGGTTGATATATTGCCTGCTCTGCAGGAGTTGTTATTTGGGTTTGTCATTTATCTCTTTGATTTAGAAAGCCTGTGCTTAGTCATCTCCAGACACACTTATCAGAGACACACTTATCAGAGATGGGTAATCAAGCCAGGGCCATCCCCAGATGTTAGTCAGCGATACTGTGAAACTCATTTTCTCAGAGCTCACTTACATCCATCACTCTTCTTTGGGGACAGGTCTCTGCAGAGTTACAGTACCTGTGACTCTGTGGCCTTGTCGGGTATCAAAGTGCTCTGTCATGAAAAGCCTAGCCAAGGATCTCCTTTTCTTTTTTTAAAAAATTTTATTTTATTTTATTTGTGAACATACTGTACAGAGGGGTTACAATTGCATGGGCAGGATAATGCGTACACTTCTTAACAAGCATTGCAGCCTACTCCTTTGTTTACCCTTCACATCACTTCCCAGCCTCCCCCCTCCCCCCCAGTCCCAATCCTTCTCCTTCCCCCCTCTCCCCCCCCCCCCGCACCGACGTTGTAAAGCTCATTTTGGACATGACAACTTGTACTTCTCATTGTTGCAACAGGTCCACCTGTATGCTTAAGCAACTGGTTTTTCCCCATCTCCTCCACAAGTTATACTGACATCAAATATAGTGAAAGCAGAGGTTATACTGTGGGGGAGGGACATACAGAGCAACAAAGAGATAATCTTATAAATGCATTAGAAACACATGCATGAAAGAAAAAAACATTAAAATACACATCTAAGGGTTCATTTTCCTGACATCACATTATCTGACCTTTTCTGCTTGACTGATACATATACTAGATATTGCAAATAAGGGAAACCATGGGACCTATGTTTCTTTGGGCCTGGCTTACTTCACTTAATATAATTTTTTCCAAGTTTTTCCATTTCCTAACAAATGGGGCAATGTCATTCTTTCTGATGGAGGCATAGAATTCCATTGTGTATATATACCACATTTTCTTGATACATTCATCTACTGAGGGGCATCTGGGTTGGTTCCATATCTTAGCTATGGTAAATAATGCTGCAATAAACATAGTTGTGCTGGTAGCTTTAGTGTCGTCCTGTTTGTAAACATTTGGGTAAATGTCCAAAAGTGGGATTGCTGGGTCATAGGGGAGTTCTATCTGAAGTCTTTTGAGGAACCTCCATACTGCTTTCCAAAGTGGTTGAACAAGTTTACATTCCCACCAACAATGAAGTAAGGTTCCTTTCTGTCCACATCCCCTCCAGCATCTGTTGTTGTTAGAGTTCTTGATTTTTGCTGTTCTAACTGGAGTGAGGTGATATCTGAATGTTGTTTTGATTTGCATTTCTTTTATGGCTAGGGATGTTGAACATTTTCTTCATGTGTTTTTGGCCATCCTTCTTTCTTCTTCAGAGAAGCTTCTCTTTAAGTCTTTCGCCCACTTATTTATTGGGCAGTTGTTTCTTTGAGGATTTGTTGTTGGGAGGGTTAATTTTTTGAGTTCCAAGTATATTTTAGATATGAGACCCTTGTCCGTTGTATGGCTAGTAAAGATCTTCTCCCAATCCGTGGGCTTTCTATTGGTCTTGCTAGCTATGTCATTTGCCCTGCAGAAGCTCTGCAACTTTATGCAATCCCATTTGTCCAAACTTTCTTTGATTTGTTGTGTTTCCGAGGACCTCTTTTCTCTGTCCCATCTTTCTAGATGGAAGTTAAGATTTCTATTTCACAAAGCAAAAGGGCATGCTATTTGGAACCAGTGTCTGCTCCTCTGTGCAGTAAAGTTCAGAATGTAACATCACCTCCAGTTGACCTTGTTACAGTTGGATACATTTTACCAAGGTGATTGCATCCTCTTTATGGCCATTGTTTCAATTACTGTAGGGCACTGGTCTGCAGTGGAAAGATAAGGCAGCTTTCTTCTGTTGCATGATAAGAATGAGGGACTTTGCTGGAGGAGACTGTCTGTTAAGCCATCAGAGACTTGAAACAATCGACTTTTTGCCATTTGGGATTGGTTTCTGCTTAATCTGTAAGAATGTCCATCTGCCACCTTTGGATATTATTTTCTCATTTGAGAAGTTGTGCCCAGCTCATTAGTTGTCTATTTTTATTCAGAAACAAAAAGAGATAGATTCAAAGCCTGTACATAAATCATTTCCAGGCTTGACTACTTCCTGCTCCTTGTCATGGGGCCTTCTCCATGGACTCCTCACACATGGAGTTGTTTTGACCACAGCAAAGGATGAAAGAGAATGAGAGAGAGCAAGAGCGAGTGAGAGAGTAAGAGAAATATCCCACTGTGAGAGTAACAGCTATTTATATTGCAAGCTGAGAAGTAATATCTCTCATTTCTTCCACATTCTATTCACTAGAACCAATAAGCTAGATGTGGCCACATCTAAAAAATGAGAGATTGCAGGCAATTGTCAGTCCTGGTGTGGTTTTTGACCTGGGATTAAAGGGACCTGCACAGTTAATCCTGATAAGTCCTGAAATGAAGGGATAATCTATACCTCATCTATGCTCTTGTCATATCCAGTGCCTGAATGAGTCTGTGCGCAAGATTCATGGTCTTAGAGAGGGTTGGGTGTGCCTGGCACTGGTTGAAGCCACCTCAAGACTAAGGGCCACTTAATGGGACAGGAAAAAAAGGAAATTCAGAAAAGAGCTTAAAAGATAAAGAGGACATGAAACAGCCTAATGCATGTGAAGAGTCTAGAATCAAGGGAGAACTTTATGGAAAAGTTAATGGTCCAGTATTCTCTGCATTGGGAATTTGTCATGCCAGTGTACTCCTGTAGTACTGCCAATCAGTATGCTGAGGCAGGAAGAACATAAATTCTAGAATAGCTTGGGCTATATCACCCAATTCTATCTCAGAAAGGAAGGAAGAGACAGACAAAAGGGAGGAAAAGTGCAAGAAAAGAGAAAAGGAGGAACTAGTAAAGAAAAGGTAGGGGTAAACAGAGGAAAGAAGGAAGGGAAGAGAATAAAAACCAAGAATAGGGAAAAAGTATATGTTGGGATGTCTAAATACCCCTCATGTATGACTCAACAATGATAAATGTCAGCAACTACTTATGGAGACTTTTTCAAAAAGAAAGAATAAAGTAGTATGGAGGAACAGCTCTCTGAGATTCTTCTGTGAGTGAACTTACTGGGTGCTTTTGGGGTCATAGGGGAATGGATTTGGAACTAAGTCTTGCTATGTAGCCCAGGTTGGACTGGAACTCACTATATAGGCCAAGCTGTCCTCAATCCATAAACTTCCTGCCTCTGTCTTCTGCATTCTGTGTTTGTGAGTATGGCTTTATTACACCCAGCTCATTTTTAATGCTGCTGTTCTTGCCAGTCCTGGGACTGGAACACAGAGAATGGACCCTGTCCCTGAGCTTTTTTGCTTAAGGTTAGCTCTCTCCCACTTTGAGGCACAGGGCCATTTGCAGTTTCTGGTGATTAATTGTTAAGAAGAGTCTCATGAACTTTGCTGCCTAGGCTGGATTTAAACAGAGATTCTCAAATCTCAGCCTCCTGAGTAACTAGAATTACAGGTGGGAGCCACCAATGCCTAATGCATTATTAATTCTTTTCCTTTAAGAAGACCTGTGAGATAGCTGGGCAGTGGTAGCGCATGCCTGCAATCCTAGCTACTCAAGAGGCTAAGATTTGAGGATAGCAATTGAAAGAATGTCCAGGTAGGGGACTGAGAAGGTGGCTCAGTGGTAGAGCATTTGCCTTACATGCCTGAGGCCCTGGGTTCAATTCCTCAGCACCACATAAGCAAAAAGAAAAAAGTCAGAAGTGGTGCTGTGGCTCAAGTGGAAGAGTGCTAGCTGAGCTGAAGTGCTGAGGGACAGTGCCCAGGCTCAGAGTTAAGGCCCCACGACTGGACACCCCCCCCCCAAATAAAAGAATGTCCAGGCAGGAAAGTCCATTAGATTCTTATCTCCCATAAACCACCAGAAAGCCAGAAGTGGCACTGTGGCTCAAGTGGTAGAGAGCTAACCCTTAGCTGAAGAAGGGGTGGGGTGAAGTGGACCACTTACCTCGAACCAGCCCTACTCTGGGTGGGCATTACATGCATGCATGGTCACACACCCACAGGGACTAGGAGGACGGAGATCCATGCAGCCAGGGCGAAGAGATCCTTGGGTTTCTTGTGCCAGCAGCAGGTGCCCCACCAGCTGCAGGAGGATGGTAGCAAACATGGCCTGGATCCTGAGACTGTCGATGGACACAGTGGATGCAGTGGAACCAAGTAGCCTCTGGGCAGAACCGGGAGAGGATGCAGGGCAGACTCCGAGCCTCCTGCTTCCTTCTTGTGTGGCCGCTATGGTTGTGTGCTTCCAGACTCATCTGGGACTGTGCGCATGTGTGTGCACATGCGTATCCCTCACCAGCATTTGGGCTCATGCCCATTGCACGTTTGTACCGTCACAGTTTGTGTGCATGCGTGCCCTTCCTTCACACTTCCTGGCTGGGCTTCTATATCTCCTGAGAGGCTGGAGGACCCATGACTGCTGGAATCCAGACCTGAGGTAAGACTTTCCCAGATTGTATTGGAAAACATCCAGTGAAGGATGCAGCAGGGCACCCTGCTTGGTTGGAGCACTATCTATAAAGTAGATTTTGTACTCTGTTTTCTAGTGAGCTTTGTTCTTTTTTTTTTTTTTTTTGCCAGTCTTGGGGTTGAACTCAGGGCCCGGGCACTGTCATTGAGCCTTGCTGTGCTCAAGGCCAACGCTCTACCACTTGAGCCACTTCCAGCTTTCTGCTGTTTATGTGGTACTTAGGAATCGAACCCAGGGTTTCATGCATATGCTAGACAAGCACTGTACCACTAAGTGACATTCGCATCCCTTTTGTTAAACCTCCAGCTTATCAGGAGGTTTAGAAGCCCAGCCCAGAAGTGTGAGGGAAGGGCATGTGCACAGGGTCAAGTGAATGCACATGCAATGCGCATAATCATGCACGCTGGTGAGGGACATGCATGCACAGACGCGCATACATGTACATGTACACCCACCTGGATGAGCCTGCATGGGTATGACCACAGTAGCCACCCAAAAAAGAAGCGGGAAGCTGAGAATCTGCCCTGCATTGTCTCCTGGGTCCAGCCCGAGGCTGCTTGAATCCACTGCATCCACCAGCAGTCTCACGACCTAGGCCGTGTTCGTTGTTGTCCTCCCCCAACTGGTGCTGCACCTGTTGCTGGGATGAGAAACCTAGGGTGTCTTCAGACTGAGTGCATGCATCACCATCCTCATAGTCCATGTGGGCATGTGACTGCAATATGTGTGTGATGGCCTCCCGGTCTCGGGCTAGTTCAAGGTAAGTGGGACACTTCACACACATGCACGTATGCATGTGAGTGTGTGTGTGTGTGTGTGTGTGTGTGTGTGTGTGTGTGCACGTGCATGCACACACACACACACAACCACACAAACACAGACACACACACTCATAGGACCGGAAGCGCAGGTCAAGGGACTGTAAGTGTGTGTGAAAGGACCTTAAACTGGGTGAAGGGACTTGGGAACACACTTGCAGAGCTACATAGACATTGACTAAGGCGCCCTAGAGCCCCACAGAGAATAAAGGGGGGTTGGGCTGTCTCAGAGGCCTCCTTGCTACCACTCCCCAGTATCGCTCCGGGGTTGGTCAGTTCTGCCGTTACCACTGGTGGTCATGGAACTGGAGCCACATTCATTGCCACCTTTCCCAAACTGGCACTGCACCTGCTACAGTGATGTCTCTTTGCCTGTGGACCTCTGTCTTCCTGGTCTGCATGTGCTTTGTTGAGGTGCCATCATGGGAACGCCCTCATTGCCAGGAAGTACCCCTCCTCTTGATCCTCCTCCCCACCAGGGACTGGAAGCCATGGTAAGAGGAGGTCCATTACTCCTGCTGACACAAGAAAAAATGGAGACTTGGAGAAAGGAGTTGACAGTGGGGATGAAGTCCTGCCTTGTACACAATAGATATCCACTAAGAGATTCACAGGGCACAATGGCATACTGATAATTCAGAGAAGTCTAGGATTAGAAAAAGGATGTCATTTTGGCTCACATGAGTCTTTTGCACTTCCTGTGAAACTTACATCAACAACCTTATTTTCTCTATCTTTTCACAGACCATTCCCCAGGAGCTCAGGACATCTGGATTTGAGCAGAGTTGTCACCAGAATGCCAAGGGACCATTATCATTGCATGGCCACCACCACCTGGGACTAGTCCACTTTCCTACAATGCCCATACGAGGCTTAATGTTCTTTCCTGCCTGGTTTCACTTCAAACTGTGATCTTCAGATCTCAGCCTCTTGAGTACCTAGGGTTATAGGAGTGAGTTACTGGCACCCAGAACAAACTCTTTTTAAAGACGATTCTTATTACCATGTAATTAGTTTTCTAAAGAAAGGTCTCACCGAGTGCCGGTGGCTCACTCCTGTAATCCTAGCTACTCAGGAAGCTGAGATCTGAGGATCGTGGTTCAAAGCCAGCCTGGGCAGGAAAGTCCTTGAGACTCTTATATCCAACCAACCACGAGAAAAAAAAAAAAAACAGAAGTGGCACTGTGGCTCAAGTGGTATGGTGCTCAGCTTGATCTGAAGAGTGTAAGGACAGCACCCAAGCCCAGAGTTCAAGCCCCACGACCGATCAAAAGAAAAAGAAAGAAAGAAAGAAAGGTCTCGTGCTATTTCCATGCATGCATACACTGCATCTCAGTTAAACTCACTCCTCCATCACTTTCTTTCATTCCATCCTTGAAACAAATGTAGGCAGGCACTAGTGGTTCATGCCTGCAATCCTAGATACTCAGAAGGCTGAAATCCAAGGATCTTGATTGAAAGCCAACTGGGACAGAAAAGTTTGTGAGACACTTATTTCCAACTAATTATCAAGAAGCCAGAATTGGAGCTGTGGATCAAGGGATAGAACAATATCTTTGAGCAGAAAAGCTAAGTAACAGTGCCTGCTGGATCCTGTATTCAAGCTCTCTCTCTCTCTCTCTCTCTCTCTTTCTCCCTCCCTCTCTCTCTCCCTCTCTCCCTCTCTCCCTCTCTCTCTCTCTCTCTCTCTCTCTCTCTCTCTCTCTCTCTCTCTCTCTCTCTCTCTCTCTCTCTCTCTCTCTCTCTCTCTCTCTCTCTCTCTCTCTCTCTCCAAATCTCAACAGGTTTCTTTGTTCTCTTTTAATACACTCATACCGTATTCACCCTCATTCAGCTTCCCTCTTGGCCTTCCCTCATATTTTGCTTTCCTATCATTCAGTTTGTTTTCATATTTTTAGTGTAACTTAAGGCAACAGTGGGGTTTCTATATGCTTTTTCACCAGTACATGTATTATAATTTAGTCAGATTCACCTCTTTGATTATGCTTTGTTTCCATACTCCTCTACCACCACATTCAGTAGCTTTCAGTGTGTCTCCTTACACCATTTTCTTACCTAGTCACAATGTATTTTAATCTTATTTATACCTTATCATTCTCCCTCCATTTCACCCGTATATTTCCACATTTAAGTCATGTTCTGTAGTCATGTCTATAAAAATGTTTATATCTAGATATGCATATCTTTCTAAGTCTAAATGGGTGAAAAAAGTGATACTTGGCTCTTGGAGCTTGGCTACCAAATCAGATATATCCTCCCTCCCACTCCTGCCCCATCCTCTTTTAGAGCTATAAATTCATTTTGGCTTTCAGGGAAAGCCAAGCACCTAAAGCAGAGCTGCTCACGAGGCTGAGATCTGAAGATCACAGTTGGAAGTGAACCAGTTAGGAAAGACCATTAAGACTATTATTGCCAATTGATCACCAAAAGGCCAGAAGTGGAGCTGTTATTCAAGTGGTACAGCAAAATTAAAACAAAAACACCAACATCAAGTATTTGCTTGCTTGCATTCCTCTTCATAGAGTAGTACACATGAGTGTGGTTGGAGCTGGGTTCCAATTCTAGATTCCACACTTAAATACCTGACTTGTAATTTTAAACTGCAATCCTGTGTGTGTGTTTGAATAATAATAAATAAAACACAATTCTTGGGATGATTCTTAAGAATAAAATGAACCAGGGGCTGGGAAGGTGGCTCAGTGGTAGAGCACTTGCCTTGCATGCTTGAGGCCCTGGGTTCGATTCCTCAGCACCACATAAGAAAAAAGAGAAAAAAGCCGGAAGTGGCGCTGGGCTCAAGTGGTAAGAGAGCTAGCCTTGAGCTGAAGAGCTGAGGAACAGCGCCCAGGCCCAGAGTTCAGGCCCACAACTGGACCCGAAAAAGAAAAAGAATAAAATGAACCAGTGTAGATAGATTTTGGTGATCCTTACACAATAGAAAACCAAGATTAGGAGATTTCAAACATGTGAAATTATTCTCTGCAACAACAGGTATCATTTTTTGCATTCAAAAAGCATTATTGATATTTTCTTACAGATTTTCTTTTTTTTTTGGTGGTTGTGGGGCTTGAACTCTGGGCCTGAGCACTGTCCCTCAGCTCTTCAGCTCAAGGTGAGCACTCTACCATTTGAGCAACCATGACACTTCCAGCATTCTGAGTGATTTATTAGAGAGAAAAGTTCCTGGACAGTTCCTGTCCAGGCTGACTTTGAACCATCATCCTCAGGTCTCAGCATCTTGAGTAGCTAGGATTACAGACATGAGCCACCAGCACCTGGCTCATAGGCACTTTTATAAACACTGAAATAGTTGAAGTGTTGATTCAGGTCAATCGACTTGGAATGGACATGTTTGACATATCACCTGCTCTGTGGGAGTGTTTGTTTGTGTGTATCATTTATCTCTATGGTTTAGAAAGCCTGTGCTTATACATCTTCAGACAAACTTAGCAGAGATGGTTAATCAAGCCAGAAGCCAGGGGCCATCCCCAGATACTAGTCAGCACCACTTTGAAACTCACTCACTCTCTCCAAAGTGACTTCCATCCATCACTCTTCTTTGGGGACCGGTTTCTGCAGAGATATAGTACCTGTGAGTCTTGGTCTCATCTGTTATCAAACTGCCCTGTAATGAGAAATCTAGCCAAGGACCTCTTTTTCTTTGCCCATCTTTCTGGATAGAAGTCAAGATTTCTGTCTCACAAATCCAAAGGGCATGCTATTTGGAACCACAGTCTTTGGTCCTGCGTGCAGTAAAGGGAGTTGAGAATGTACCATCCCCTGTTACTGACCTTGTTACAGCTGGATACATTTTACCAAGGTGGTCTCATCCTCTTTCTGACCATGGTTTAAATCACTGCAGGGCACTCATCTGCAGTGGAAAGATGCAGCAGACTGGTTTTGTTGCATGATAAGAATGAGAGACTTAACTGGAGGACACTGTCTGCTGAGGCATCACAGAAAAAGTCTACTTTTTGCCATTCAGGACATGGTTTCTGCATAGTCTATAGGAATGGCCACCTGCCACCTTTGGGTATTATTTTCTCATTGGGGAAGTTGTGCCCAGCTGATTATTATTCAGAAACCAAAATAGATAGATTCAAAACCTGGACTTAAGTCAGAGTCATTTCCAGGCTTGACTATTTCCCACTCATGTCTTCCAACTGTCATCTGGAAGCTGCAGCTCCTTGTTCTGGGGCCTTCTCATACACTGCTCACACATGCATTTGTTTCACCCAGAGCAAAGGGTATAGGAGAATGAGAGAGAGAAGGAGAGAGCAAGAGAGAGCAAGAGAGAGAAATCCTACTGTGAGAGCAACAGCTATTTATATTGCAATCTGAGAAATGATATCTCTCATTTCTGCCATGTTCTATTCACTAGAAATAATAACTAGATATGGCCTTATCTGAAAAATGAGAGATTGCAGGGGATTGTCGAGATTAGTATGGTTTTGACCTGGAACTTCCTTTCAGAGTGTGTTCCCTTAAGGGGATCTGCTCAGCTAATGGCTTATGGATCCTGAAAGGAAGGGACAATCTACATTTCATCTATGCTCTGTCATATTCGGTGCCTGAATGAGCCTGTGCCCAAGCTACTTTGTCTCAGAGAGGGTTGGGTATGCCTGACACTGGTTGGAACCACTCCAAGGCTAAGGGCCACTGAATGGGACAGGAAACCAAAAGGAAATTCAGAAAAGAGCCTAAGAGACAAATAAGACATGAAACAGCCTCATGTGTGTGAAGAGTCTAGGGAATCTAGGGAGAACTTTATGGAAAAAAGATAATGATCCAATATTCTCTCCCTTTGGGAATTTTCCAGTCATGCCAGTGTACTCCTGTAGTACTGCCATTCAGAATGCTGAGGCAGGAAGAACATAAATTCCAGAACAGCTTGCACTATATCACCCAATTCTATCTCAGAAAGGAAGGAAGGGACAGACTAAAGGGAGGAATAAGGGCAACAAGCAAATGAAGAGAAAAGGAGGAACTAGTAAAGAAAAGGAAGGGTAAACAGAGGAAAGAAAGGAGGGAGAGAATTCAAAGAACAAAGAATAGGGACAAAGTATTTTGGGATGTATAAATAACCCTCATGTATGACCCAACAATGATAAATGTCAGCAACTACTTATGGAGACTTTTATAAAAAGAAAGAATAAAGTAGTAGGTGACAATATGTGACAAAATGAAATAGGTTTATGGAAGAACAGCTCTCTGAGATTCATCTATAAGTGAACTTCCTGGGTGTTTTAGGGTAAGAGGGATTTTTTTGGAACTAGGTCTTGCTATGTAGCCCAGGTTGGACTGTAACTCACTATAAAGGCCAAGATGGCCTCAATCTCTGAACCTCCTGCCTCTGCCTTCTGCATTCTGTGTTTGTGAATATGGCTTTATTACACCCATCTCCTTTTTAATGCTGTTGTTGTTGCCAGTCCTTGACCTGGAACATAGGGCTTGGGTGCTGTCCCTGAGCTTTTTTGCTTAAGGCTATCCCTCAACCATTTTGAGGCATATGGACACGAGGTTATCTTGTCATTGTCAAGAAGAGTCTCATGGACTTTTCTGCCCAGTCAGAATTCAAACCGAAATCCTGAGATCTCAGCCTCCTGTGTAGGTAGAATTACAGATGAGAGCCACCAGTGCCTGACACATCAATAATTTTTTTCCCTTAAAAAGACCTGTCAAGTTGCTGAGTAGTGGTTCCTCATGCCTACAATCCTAGCTACTCAAGAGGCTGAGATGAGAGGATAGCAGTTCAATGCTTGCCAAGGTAGGAAAGTCCATGCGACTGTTATCTCCAATAAACTACCAGAAAACCAGAAGTGGCACTGTGGCTCAAGTGGTAGAGTGCTAGGCTTTAGCTGAAGAACTGAGGGACAGCACCCAGGTCCAGAGTTCAAGCTCCATGGCCAAAAATAAATGAATAACTAAATGAAATAAAGAATAAAAGACCTCTCAAGTAGAATAAACTTCAGGTCCATAAAATAGAAGTCTGCTTCTGAGATAGACATACTTTGTGTATGGTTTTTATTAGAACAATTATAGATATATTAAAATTCAAGACAACGGTACTAAAAGATATAAAAGCAAGATACTTTATTTCTAACCTGTGAGGGATAAATAAAGATTTAAAAAAGGGAGTAAGTGAATCAAAAACAATAAAAAGAGGTACAAAGCAGCACAGGGACCCATACAAACTGGAATCAGAAATGAGAATGGTAGATGTGGACAAAACTATGACTTCATCTTGGATGTCTTGTCTCTCTTCTCAAGTGGAAAGAAATTTTTGAGTTGAATCTTTACAAAGTCTCCTTATCTCAGGCTCTCTTGCAATTAGATGTAGACCATGCTATGTGAAAAGGACAGTGTTATAATTTCTGTACAAGGATAGTGTCTGTAATAACCCGTGGGACCCAGGGAATCAGTGGGGCACAATAGTGTGGCCTCATGGTCCGGCCTGCTGGAGGGGGAGCAGCATCAAGAGTCAAGCCTCACAACTCCACAGACCCAGCCACTGGACAGAGCAGGGCATTGTGAGGCTGATGTCACCACCCCAAGGGGCAGTGGAGGAGCGTGCCATGGCTGGGGCATGCCACTGAAAGGGGCAGAGCAGGCCACCAAAAGGGGAAGGGGCATGCTCCTGGAGACATGCACATAGGGAGCTGACTATTGGGATTGGACTTGGGCTGCTTGGGGGAAGATCATGAATATCAGTTTGATGCCATTAATGGGGCAGGGGTGCAGCCTTTCTGGGTGTATATAGGCTGCATGCTCCAAGGCTAGGGGGGAAGTTAGGGGAAAACACATTGGGAGGGAGGAGGGAGGAGTCCTGAGGACACCTGGTCTCTTGTGGAGAGGGGAGTAAGGAGGAGACCAGTGGTTCTGAAGAGATGAGAGTAAAGGAAAGACCGGAAGTCCTGAGGCAGGAATTGAGTGTGGAGGAAGGAGAGGATTGGGAGTGGAGGGGGAGAGATGGCAAGAGGGGAAAGCCTGCCACAGTAGGGCAGGGCAGGCCTGTGGAGGACAGGGCAAGCTCTGAGAGGCCATTTGGGGCTTCTTGAGGGGCCATTTGGGACCTCCTTGAGAGGTCCTTTGGGGCTTCTTGAGGAGCTATTCAGGGACTTTTTTTGGGGGGGTGGGGGTTCCAGTCGTGGGGCCTAAACTCAGGGCCTGGGCACTGTCCCTCAGCTCTTCACCTCAAAGCTAGCGCTCTACCACTTGAGCCACAGCACCACTTCTGGATTTTTTTTCTTTTTGCTTTTTTCTGTTTGGTCTGGTCGTGGGGTCTGAACTCTGGGCCTGGGCGCCGTCCCTCAGCTCTTCAGCTCAAGGCTAGCACTCTACCACTTGAGCCACAGGGCCACTTCTGGCTTTTTTCTTATGTGGTACTGAGGAAGTGAACCCAGGGCCTTATGCATGCAAGGCAAGAGCTCTACCACTGAGCCACCATCCCAGTCCTTCAGGGACTTCTTGAGGGGCCATTTGGAACATCCTCCTGAGGTCACTCAGGGCCTCCTTGAAGGGCCTGTTGGGGCCTCCTTTGGAGGTCATTCAGGGCCTCCTCTGGAGGCCATTTGGGACCTCCCTCTAGAGAGGCCTGTGGACAGTGGAGAGGCCTACATGTGGGGGAGGAAGGGAAGAAAGGGAAAAGCCTTCCCCTTTGGAGGTTTGGAGGTTTGGGGCTTTGGAGATCTGAGGTTTGGAGGTTTGCAGACCAACTAATTGGTGGTTTGAAGACCAACCAATAAAAGTTGGAGTGTCAGGACTGCCTATTGGAGGTTTGGAGGTTTGGTGATTGAGGCTGCTCTTGGTTCTGGGTATCTAAAAGGACAAGGAAGTCTCAAGACACCTTTCTGGTGTAAATAAACTTCTTTTGTTCACTTCTCACTGTGCCTCCATGGATTGTCTCGCTCTCTGTGGTTCATCAATACCCCACTGGGTGATGTCCTCACAGGGGCCATCCTAGGATGGCCATCCTAGGATGCCCAACCCCGAGGAAACATGAGGGCCACTGGCCAATGTCCTCATGGTTTCCACATGGCTGCCATGGTAGCAGTAAGAGCATCCTGCCATGTGCCCAGTGTCATTAGCAACAGACTTCCTGGACCAAGTACCTAACTGCCAGCAGGTGTGCACTGGGCTCTGATTGGTCCACTTCCTCACTGATGTCAATGGCCTGACTTGTGATTGGTCCATTTCCCCCTGACATCACAGAGGATTGTGAAGGTATGCCCAACAGGGTACATATGAGGCAGCTGCTCTCCAGCTTTTTCAGTTACAGTGCTGGAAGCTTTTACTCCGGTGACCTGATGGACTAACTCAGAACTACTTGATTGCTTTCTTTGGGTGTGGGGAGTGGTAGTTGTGTTGTTTGGGTTTGGGGATTTCATTTATTTAGCTGGGGGTTGTGTTTACTTGTTTGTTGGTAGGTTACCTTCTGTTTCTTAAGATTTATTAGTTGTCCACTTCATTTAGATCATCTTAGGTAATTCTTAAGCTTGATTACTTGCCATCCCAGGGACAAGGTGTTAATGTACAACTTTAGTTCCTCCCCCACGGAGGGGGAGATCACTGTCATTGCACAGTACAACTTGACAAAGATTATCGGTTACTGCAGCTGTGTCTATGAGAAGCTGGCCCATCACTGCCTCACTGACACCACAGTGGCAGTCAAAGTTCTCCCAAGGAAAGATCTGAAAAGTCATGAGATAGAAAACGAGGTAGCAGGTAGGAAGTTGGTTCAGTGGTAGAGCGTTTGCCTTGCATGCCTGGGGCCCTGGGTTCGATTCCTCAGCACCACATAAGAAAAAAGCCAGAAGTGGCCCTGTGGCTCAAGTGGTAGAGTGCTAGCCTTGAGCTGAAGAGCTGAGGGACGGTGCCCAGGCCCAGAGTTCAGTCCCCACGACCAGACCAAACAGAAAAAAGAAAACGAAGTAACCATTGTGAAAAGTGTATGTCACCCACACATCATCCAATTGTTCCAGGTGATGGAGGATGAAGACTCCTTGTCACTGAGCTGGCCACTCAGGGCCATCTCTTGGGGTGGAGTCAATAAATCCCCTTGCATACGCCTATTCCAGTATGAAGCCAAGAGGTTGTTCAAGCAGATCACGAGTGCCGTTCACTACCTTCAAGAGAACTGAATTGCACACCTAGACCTGACGGCCAACAACGTCCTGTTCGACACCAATGGCAATGTTAAGGTCAGTGATTTTGACGTTTCAGGGTGACCCCAGGACAGTTGCTAAAGGGGGTTTGTGGAGCCTTACTATTCCACCCCCCTGAAATGATCCTACAAAACATGTTCAGTGGGTACAAGGTGGACATTTGGGGACTTAGGTGTGCTTTTGTATATGATGACAACGGGAAAGTTCCCATTTGAGGAGAATAAGATGACTCAGATATGGAAACAAATCCTAGAGGCCAGGTACATCGGTCCCCTTTACCAACTGCAATGGGACGTGATCTCCTTCCTAAACTGCTGACTGTGGGCTTCAATCTGAGGCCTGCTATTGAGGAGATAATGGAGCACCCATGGCTGGCCCTAAGTGTGGGATTTGGCCTGCTTCCTGATTAGCAACTGCCCAGCAAGCTGGACCCCATTATTGTCACAGTCATTTGCAACATGGTGTACACGGTAGCTGGTATTAAAAAGAAAGAACAGAGCATTCAATGAAGCCATGGCACCTACCTGCTCATCCATGAAAACATAAAGGAGAATACCAGAAGTGTGGAATCAAAAATGATGCTTTTGGCTAGTCCACCATGCACACCTCCTGAGGACAATCCCACCAGCCCTCTTCCTCCACAAAAAAGAGCCACCTATTCTGCAGGATGTAACACCTTCAGCTTGTCCTCAAATTTTCAGTTACCTCTGAAGAGAACCCAAAGTGCCAGTCTGCCTGTCCTTCTGCTCTACACCCTGCAGAGCTCCAGTTCCAGCTTCATTTGTGGCCCAGATTCTTTTAGCTGGTCGGGTACACTAGACAGTTTCCACTCAGTGGAAAATGGTCTTCCCTCTGGGCATCCTCAGGGGGAGGCCATAGACCTCAGGTGGAACATTAGACAGGGCTGGAGGAGGGTGGCTAACAGGATAGTCACCATTTTTCGCAGACTTTGCTGCTGTGTGAAGGCCCCAAAGTAATGTTCACAGATTGAGAGCAAAGCTGTCCCAGAGAAAGCAGTGCAGAACTCTGAAACAGCACAGTTGAAAGCCACCAGACTCAGATCTTCGGGGTGAGTCTAACTAAAGCAGAGAGATGTGGAATTGAAGAGCTGCAGGTGGGAAAGGAGTCATGCAGGAAGTTCACACTGTGGAGGTCTCAGTCCAGCATGGCCAGGTTGTGTGACGGCTGCTAGGGGATTCTCCGGCAGGGATTCCTTTCGGAGAAAGGACAGCTGACATCACCAAGGCTTTCCAATGCTGAAAGATAAGTTGAAAGGTGGCCTCAATCTGCTGTACCTTCTGAGCTGGGCATTTACACATCGATCCCTTACTTAATAGTATTGTCACTTTATTGAACAACCTTTTCCCTTGGTCCTCTGAACACTAAGGTGTTTTTGTCCCAAACGCTTCAGTTCATCTCACCTTTCACGTAGGTTGCTTGTGTCCCCAATTGCTAGTTTATTTATTTAGGTTTAAAGTGAGGCCTTGAACTTGGTGGTATAGGAATCCATGGATCTCAGGGGCAGGAAGCATCCTGGACTCTGTTTCTCCTTCTGCAGTCTCTAGGTGACTGGGTACAACTACTGAGCACACTAGTTACACTGGCTGGGTTGGAGTACAAAGGCAAATCTTCACTGTGAATGGAGAGGTACCTGTCTCCATTCACCCAATGCACTATCAATGGTTTCTGCCCTTACTTTCCTCCATTTCAATGCACTTTCCTGCGTGTGTAATTTCTCTCTAAATCTCATCATTATCCCAACATAAAACCTTCATCCAAGCATCTCTTCTTTCAGAATTGTTTATTTGCTCACAATCAAAGAGACCCTATTACTAAGACAGGTTGTTTTGAATGGCAACTCCTCCCATGAGTCCCCATTTTCTCTAAGGGGAACCAGAAGGCTGGGTTAGCTGAGTTTCAAATAAGAGAACAGTCTGACCAACCAGAGCCACTGTTTAGACTGGCTAAAAATATGAAGTAGAATAATATTCCTTCCTTGATCGTAGAGGTAGAGAAACCTGTGAAGGAGCAGCATTCCTGAGAAAGTATGGAGATACAGTGGTGCCACTGGATGGACCCTGCCTGGAATGACTGCATCTGGACAGTAGCAAAAATTTGGTAAGGTTGATATGACCTCTACCACTGGGCTATTTGTGTTGGTTTAGCCAGGGCCATGAGATTTCCACAGAGAGGCTTTGATGCAGGCTGATGCTGTCTGCCCTTGGGTGACAAGTGTGTTATAGGGAGGATTTGAGCACACCTGACTTTTGCTATATGTGCACTGATGTCAGGAGGCTAAGCCTGCAGAGCAGACTGATGAGATTTTCTGCAGTAGGTAGGATCAGTGGTCCAGCTCAGAGCTATTTGGGAGCAGATCTCCCCTGAAAGAACAAAAAGGGATTCTGGTGAGAGTCCCAATAAGGGCTACAAGAGGGAAAAGATGGGTACAAAGTAAATGACAGGGTGGACACTAAATGTAAAGGAGAAATGACAGGAGGCAAATTAAGAAGGGAGCTGAGGAATCCTGAATTCCACATGGGCCATTCTTCAGTGAAGAAAGTGGGTGGGAAGGAATTAACTGTTGATTTGTAAGACTTCTTGATCACTATTCTTTTTTTTTTCCTTTTGTCTGTTGTGTGTATGTGTTTGTGAGTGTGTGCTGCTACACCTCAGTGCTTTTTTTCTTATGCTGTTTCCTTTGCCTTCTCTGTTCTCTCTCCACTTTTCTCACCTTCTCCCTGCTGCCGCCCACCATTTCTCTTCCTTTGTTTTCATTCCTCCCATAGCTACTCCTATTCTACTTCTCCTGTTCCTCTTCTTGCTGTTCCACTACTACCCTCTACCATTCCCTTTCCCTCTCTTCCTGCTCTTGAATCTGTCTCTCTCTCCCTCCACCTCCCTCACTCTTCCTCTCTCTCCACACTTCTCCCTTTTTCCTTCTTTCCCTTTCTCCCTCTCTGTCTTTCTCTTTTTTCTCTCTCTCAGTTGTCATGGATATGTCTGGTTCTCTCCTGCTTGAGTTAT
Source organism: Dipodomys merriami (assembly GCF_024711535.1). Lineage (NCBI taxonomy): Eukaryota > Metazoa > Chordata > Mammalia > Rodentia > Heteromyidae > Dipodomys > Dipodomys merriami. The sequence goes on from NW_027204115.1 coordinate 1,261,691, forward strand.
ACTTCCAGGCATGCATTTCTCTATTTACTTGAAGATGGAGTCTTCCCAGACTTGCTGTAAATGCAATCTTCAAGGTATCATCTTGGGAGATAGGTAGGAATACAGACAAGAGCTTACAGCATCAGGGAATGCAATTGGCTTTGTTAATCTGGTGTGGCAAAGGTTGCTTTCTCTATTTTGAAAGGGCATTTGTGTATTTATGTGAGGGATAGCTGTGTAGAGTCACCTTACAATTGGTTGTGGAAGGAAGGGGGTGATGGGTTTGTGTAAATGGACAGGGAAGGACGACATATGTGCTGTACAATTGCGCTGAGAGGTGTCAGATTCTTAGTAGAGACTCTATGAGTCCCCAGAGAGGCCCCCTTTCCCAAAGCACCAGCTTGGGCATGGTGCTTCCGTTTCCTGGTAAAGACTTTAGGCCTCATGGAAGAATAGCAGAGCCCAATTTTTCTCCTTGGGGAATCAAGAATGCTATCAGAGCCAAGTTTTAAATATTTGAACATCAAGAGGCCATTTTTGGAATCACAAAGTGTATGAATTAAAAGATATTCCCTTCCGTTCAGCTAGAGGTGGTCAAGGAACAGGATACCTGAGGAATCATGGAGATAAACTGGGATCTGTGGAAGGACATAGCCTGGATGGACTTTGGTTGTATATGGACCACACCCGTGGATGGACCCTGCCTGGGATGACTGCCTTCCCACAAGAACAAAAATTCGGTAAGATTAGATATGAGCCTTCACACTAGAATATTTGTATTGGTTCACCCAGGGCATTAGAATTGCACACAGAGGCAGTGTTGAGGATTCATGCTGCCTTTGGGTGACAAGTGTATGATGGGGAGGAGTTGGGCAAATCTGGCCGTTTCTCTGTATACACTGGGTCAGGCGGCTGAACCTGCAGAGTAGACTGATGAGAATAGCAGCAAGAGGAGGGCTGGGGCTCCTGGTGGGTCAGTGGTACTGCTCAGGGGTATTTGAGGAGCAATGCTATTCTCAAACAATGAGATGGATTTGTGGCGAGAGAAGCAATAAGGGTCCAAATAGGCAAAGGATGCATAACTGGTTTAAGACAGGGTTGATACTGATGCTGAAAGAGAGCTGAGGAGGAATGTAAGGAATGCTGAACTCCTCATGGAACAATGTACAGTGGAGAGGGTGGGTGGGGAGGGAAGTACTATTAATTTCCATGATTTCTCAATGCTTTTTAATTGTCTTTTTGTTGGTTGTGTGCATGCATTTGGGAATGTGCTGGCTTGAACTCTGTTCTTTTCTCTTTCTCAGTCTCCTTTTCCCTCTGTGGCCTTTCCTTGGGCCCTCCTCCCCTCTACTGTCTCTAATCTCTCCTTTCTTACACCCTCATTCTTCTTCTCCTCTTCTCCTCCCTCTAATCATTCTCTTCTCCCTATCTCATTCCTTCTCATTCAATCCTTTCTCTTGAATTTGTCTCTTTGTCTCTCTGTGTTTAGGTATGTATGCATGTCCCTCTCTTTTTCTCTCTGTCTGTTTTCCTTCTCCCCCTCAGGCCCCCTCTTTCCCTTTTTCTCTCTTGAGTGTGGGCGTGTTTCTGGCTGATGTTTTACCAGTGGAGTCACTCTTCTAGGCCTGATTTTCTACTGAGTTGGACATGGAGTCTGCTCAGACTGGCTTTATCTACAGTCTTCTCAGTGTCAGTGTGTACAGTAGTTAGGATTATACAGGTGAGCCTCCAGCACCTAGACTTTGTGAATCTGGTAAAGCACAGATTGGTTTCTCTGTTATTACAAAAGGAATTTGTGTACTTGTATGAGGGACAACTTAGAAAATTTTGGGAAAGGAAAGGGTGTTGGGTTGGGCTGCATGTGGAGAATGGAGAGGTAGAGAATTACGTTTCCACAGTACAAGGGTTTCAGCACTGAGAGATGTCAGATTCTTAGGAGAGACACTTTGAGTCACCAAAGATGCTTCCAGTTGACACCCCCTTCCCCAGAGCACCAGGCTTTGGGCATGGTGCTTCCTTTTCCCTGGCAGTTCCCAGGGGAAGCCTCTAGGTCTCATGGAAGAAGAGTAGGGCCTGATTATTGTCCTAGGGCACATGGTGTGTAGGAAGCTGAATTTCAAATATTGCCACACTATAAACCTCCAGAGCCCATTTTTTGAACCAAAAAATGTAGGAATTACAATATTTTCCTTCCTATCAACTAGAGGTGGAGAAACTTTTGAATGAGTAAGAGACCTAAGAAAGCATGAAAATATAGGAAAATGTGGATGGAGATGAGTACAAGCGGACATGAGCAGAAATTTAGTAAGATTGGATATGAACCTCCACCACTGTGATATTCATTCAGCAGGGCATTAGATTAGTGTACTTCACTGAGGAAGTTCACTCAAGTATGGAGAATGAGAATACTCAAACTTACAAAAGTAGTACATAGTATATATGAAAAGGAAGATTAAGGCAGAAAGAATCAGGATGAGTGTTGGAAATAATCTGTGTTTTTGTGTGTTTGCAGATGTGTGTTGTGTGTACATGTGCACAAAGTTGTATTTTTGAGTATCAGAGTAGACCTCTTTGGCAAGGGGGTTTTGGGGAAGGATAGGGGACTGAGCAGCTGGGTGTGGGGAAAAGCATTCTAGGCAGTTGGAATAGCAGTGGCCCCCAGCTGGCACAGTGCAAATGCCAGTGTGGTTGCAGCAAGGAAGCCTGGCCTCAGTGGGGAGAGACAGGATCAGAGAAGGCACAGGAGCCTCTTGGCAGCACAGGCTCTGCACTACACCAAAGGAAGCTGTGAGCAGAGTGGTGACCCACCATGCTTCAACATTGTCCTGTGGTTCTCCTGTCTACTCTAAAGCCACATTTCTTAGTCTTCAAATATGAAAGGGTGTGTGTGATATTGGTGTTTCTCATGAAATTGAGTGTCCTCCAGTTCCATCCATAGTGTCTGAGTATTGGTTTCTTTTTTTTTTTTTTTTTTTGGTTCCTTTCTGGTGCTTGAATTAGGGCCAGTAAAAGGTCCCTGAGCATTTAGCTCAAGGCTGGAGCTTTACCAATTTGAGGCACAGCTCCATTTCTGGTTTTCTGAGGGATATTTGAAGTAAGAGTCTCATGGACTTTCTTGCCTGGGCTGGCTTTGAATGATGATTCTTAGATTTCAGCTTTCTGAGTAGCTAGGATTACAGGCGTGAGCCACCGATGCCTGGCTCATGATATAGTTTTGATAGTGAAAAGATCCTATCCAGAAGTCAAGATTGCCTGCTCTGGTTCTGGCTCTGCAGTCTTCTTCAATCTTGAAAATTTTTCAAGAATTTTATTGACTGTTTTCAAGATTATATGCCACTTCCACTTAGTCTTGTCTGAAGTTTTATCATGATTTGACTTGGGTCTTGCAGGACTATCGTGAAGTGACACTGTGTGCCTCCCACTGCATCCCACCAGGTGGCTGGGGACATCAGTTTGTCTTGGGAGTGTAGTAGGTAATTTTGATCACTTGAAGATGGCCAAATTTGCCCGTTTTTCTACTGAAAAAATTCTCCTCTCCCTTTGTAACTGAGTGATGTGTGGGAAAACACATAAGGCTGTGGAAATATCCCATTCCTCACATCATTGACAGTTTGCTTATGTATTTACATATTTATTCATGTTTGAACTTGCTAAGGGATTCCTATTGAATGCATTGGGTTGTAATTCCACTCCTGTCATGGTTTTGATGGTTCCAGACTTGGCCAGTGCGAGCCCCTTCTAACAGACTTTTATTAGTGCTTTTATTTTATTTTAATTTTATTTTTTTTGCCAATCCTGGGGCTTGAACTCAGGGCCTGGGCACTGTCCCTGAGCTTATTTGCTTAAGGCTAGCACTTTACCTCTTGAGCCACAGTGCCACTTCCAGCTTTTTCTCTTTATGTGGCACTGCAGAACCCAGGGCTTCATGGATGCTAGGCAAGCACTCTACCCCTAAGCCCTCATTAGTGCTTTTGTTCTTCACTCATACACAAGATCAATGTTTATTTAGTACCTTCCATGCTCTAGTCTTTGAATCAACTATTATCCAGGAGCTGTGGCTGGATGGCATTTAGAAACCAACATCTGAGTATTAGGTATGTTCTTTGCTTTTGAGATGTTATTGTTCCTAGACCCTTTTGGAGAAGAGAACTGGAAAATACATAAAACGAATATACAAAATACATGTATTCATGTATATTGGTGTGCATTGATATATACAAGCCCATACATGTATATTTACACATATACACATTTAAATTTATATTAATTTCTTTTAGTAGTAAAGAAATGTAAACTCAGAACCTCTTGCTTGCTTTGCTTGGGTCCTAGTAATTGAGCCCCCCTTTAAGCCCTGCTTTTTGCTGGTTAGTTTGGAGGTGAAATCTAATAAACTTTCCTGCCTGGACTAGTCTCAAACTTCAGTGTTCAAGCTCTTAGCCTCCTGAGTGTCTCAACTTCTGATTTGTACACCAATCTATGTATATATATCCATCTATATATACTCAAAATCATGAGTTCACACTGACACCTCCAACTGCAATCTCACCCCAAATATTCTTCCAGTTTTTTTTTCCTTTTCCATATTTGTAACTACCAAGAAACCTATTACCCTTGATAGGATGACTTACTGAGTAATTCATTCTGTTTGTAAACAATCTCCTGTGATTGCCAGTGATGTAAATGTATTTGGCCTTTTTCTATGGTTCCTGACATAGAAATCCCAAAACACTCATGCTTTCCTGAGTAACAGGGGTGGTAGTAGGATCTTTTGCTCTACTATTTGGTCATTGACCCTGGTTCCTCAATCAGAGCTCCTAAGACCTTAGTAATTTCCTGAGTTATAGTAGCATCTGACCCAGAGCTATGAAATCCTTTGGAATTTCCTGTCACAAGAGCATGTTCTAAGAGGTGCAACCCTTGATGTACACCTGGATAGCCTCAGGATGGAAGATGATCTTTTTATGATGGACTGGTAGTGCAAACCTGTAATCCCAGTATTTAGAAGGCAAATGCAGAAGGCTCTTGAGTTCAAGGCAAGCCTGGGCTACAGTCAAACCATCTTTTAAAAAACAAGCTTTTATAGGTACATTATTTGGGGATTAGCTCTTAATTTTGTTTTTTGGTTTCATGAAATTTTGTCATGTCTGTAAAATTTATACTTGCCAAGAGATTCAAACTGCCTGATCAACCCATTCTCTCTATTGCTCTGTATCTGTCTGTCTCTGTCTCTGTCTCTCTGTCTCTGTGTCTGTCTGTCTGTCTGTCTCTCCCCTTCTCACCCTGTCTCTGGTCGATGTCCTCATGGTTACCACATGGTTGCCAAGGTAGCAGTAGCAGCATCCTCCCATGTGCCCAGTGGCCTTGGCAATGGTCCCCTAGGCTACATGGAAGAGTAGTAGTCCCCCAAGCTCTCACACAGACTTGATTTTTGTGACTATTTACCAGTCCTTTACACACTAGTTCACTCATTTCAGGAGGCATGACTAGTGCTATGAGCCCAGCATGCCTGGCATAGTCCCCGTGTAGCACACTCAGGCCAAGTGCCTGGTGCTACAGGATTCTGCAGCCGAGCTTCTGGTCAAAGTACATTTGACACTGAGCTGGCCTTCCCAGGCTGAAAGGAAAATGGAAAAGTAGCCTGAAGGTGTCTTTACCTTCAGAGGTGGTAGGGGTTGCAGCTTGATCACATGGTGACTTCACCTGACAACCATTCACCTTTGTCCTTGAGGTGGTTTTGTTCCAAATGCTACAGCAGGTAATCACCTTACCTTTCATGTAGGTTTCCTGTATGTTTATATACTTATTTGTTGTATTTACATTTGAGCTGAAGCCCATAGATCTGAGGGTCAGGAGGCATCCTGGACTCTGCTCCTCCTACTGTGGCCTCTAGATGACTGGGTCCAACTCCTGAGCACACCAGTTACACTGGCTGGGTTGGAGCATAAGGGCAAGTCTTCATTGGGAAAGAAATGAGACCTGTCTCCATGTACCATGACAGTGGTTTCTGCCCCACTTTTCTCCATTTCAATGCAGTTTCTTCTGTGTGTGTTTTCTCTATAATCCTTTACTCATCACTATCCCAACATAAAGCCATCATCCAGGAGAACCCGATTTCTCATTTATTTGCTCACATTGGTAAAAGATAAAACACATATTTGAAAGACCCTAATGCATACACCCTGAAGTCGTAATTGCAACTTCCTCTGTTAGCCCAATTTTTCTCCTCAGGTAAACAGAGTGTTGTGAGTGCTGAGTTTCACATATGAGACCACTGTGAACATGTAGAGCCTATTTTTGGAATCACAAAGTATATTAATTAAAATATGTTCTCTTCCTTTCAGTGAGAGCTGGAGAAACCTCTGAAGGAGCAGGAGACCTGAGAGAACATGGAGGTATAGTGGTGCCTGTGGATGGACCAGGTCTCTGTGGACTTGATCTGAGGATGGACCCTGCCTGGGATGACTACTTCTGGACATGAGTGGAGATTCAGTAAGATTGGATGTGACTCTCCACCACTGTCTTATTTGCGTTGGTTCATCCAGGGCTATTAGATTTCCACACAGAGGAAATGCTGAAGGCTGATGCTGTCTTGGGTGACAAGTGTGTGATGGGGAGGAGTTGGGCACAGCTGGACTTTGCTCTGTATACATTGGGGTTAGGAGGCTGAGCCTGCAGAGCTAACTGATGAGATTTGTAGCAAGAGGAGGACTGGGTCTCCTGGTGGACAAGTGCAGTTCAGGGTTATTTGGGGAGCAGATCTCCCCTCAAAGAATGAGGTGGGATTATGGTGATAGAAGCAGTGAGGGCTAAAGAGGGTAAAGGATAGGCACCTGGTGAATGACAGGGTTGACACTAATGCTGAAGGAGAACTGAGAGGTGGAAGGTCATGAAGGGAGCTGAGGAATCCTGAATTCCTCGTGGTCCAGTGTTCAGTGAAGAGGGTACGTGGGGAGGGAAGTACTGTTAAATTCCATGATGTTTCCATGCCTTTTATTTTTTTCCTTTTGTTTCTTTGTTGTGTGTATATGTTTGTGAGTGTTTGCTCGTACCAAGTCTTTATCTCTGTGCTTTTTTTCTTAATTCTCTCTCTGCTTCCTTTTCCATCACTTTCCTCTTTCACCTTTCCCTGTCTTTCCCCCTCTCTACTATCTCTTCCCTCCTCTTCTTCTACCTCATACCGTCTCTTAGTCTACTTTTCCTTCCCCTCATCTTCTTCCTCTCATCTCCCTTTTCTCTTACCTCTCTCTCTCTCTTCCTGTTCTTGAATCTGTCTCTAACTCTGTCCATTTCTCTGTCTTTCATCTCTTTGTCTCAGTCTTTCTTTTTCTTTCTCTCCTTTCAATTTGCATGTTCATGCCTGGTGCTCTACCACTTGAGTCACACCTCCAGGTCTGCATTTTTCTAGTTAATTGATGATGGAGTCTTCCTAGACTGGCTGTCGCTGCAATCCAGGTAGCTTCTAGGATAGTTAGGATTACAGAGCCTCCAGCATCAGGCAGTGCACTTGACTTTGCTAATCTCTTGTGGCACAGGTTTGTTTCTCTGTTGTTATGAAAGGTATTTGTGTACTTATCTGAAGGACAGCTGTGTCAGTGACACATTAAAATGGGTGTGGAAGGAAGGTGGTGTTAGTCTGCTGTGCAGAATGGACATGGAGAGAAGGACATGTATAGTGCAAGTGTATCAAGACCCTTAGAATATCAGAACATGTGCACACTCAAGGACATGTGCACTCCCATTTCCTAGTGAAAGAGCAAGCAGCTCCCTTTGCATGATTGATTAACAGCTTCTTTCTCTCTTTACCAAGATGTCTCAGAAGCACACAAGCAGATGGCTGCTCAGGAATTCCTCTGGGAATCAGCCTCCTTCAAACCCAACCTGATGTGCACGTCGAGACGGAATTAGGAAGGAAAATGTGCTCTTTTCTTCCTTCAAGTTCAGCTCTCAATGCAGAGCTAGATGTGTCAAATGATCTCCTCAGAGTGAGGCAGAGACTGCCAGGAGACAAGGCCTTGCTGCCCCAAAAGCTGCAGTTGAGGCTCAGAGTGAGGGAGTGGGCTTCAATTCACATCTGTGGGTTTGGCTTAAGAGGCTAGTGTCTTGTAGTCCTAGTGCAGTAGAGAGTGTGCCTCTTCGCTGCTGTGATTTCAGTGTTGAGTTGCATTGTGGAGATGGGGGAGAGGGGCAGTATCCCAAGCAGGAGGCAAGTCATTTTATGATTCCATGCCAGTCTTGTCTTAAGGGGCAAGATGAGCTCACTGTCCTAAACTCAGGTCTATGTTTGACTTTTCAATGGATAGTCTGATGCACACGCATGCTAGAACACTCCTAAACCTTTGTGGAACAGTTGGAGTGCATTTGGCTCAGTAGGTGAAGGAGATAGGACCAAAAGTTGCCCCAGAGAATGAGGCTCCCACAGCTTAGCTAGAATATCACACAGATCATTACATAGGCTTCTAACCAGCAGGATGGGACCAGGGCTGGAGGAAAGACTTGGAAGAACTGAAGAGGGAGGAGCCAGTGTGGGATGGAAAAGCTTCCCAGAGGAGGAGCAGGTGAGCTGGTGTGTGCACACCATCTCCATGTGTGAGATTGAGGTGCACAAGGCTTCAGGCAAAGGGCATGGAAACACAGGTGAGGAGACCACAAGGCAAGGGTGAGAAGGGCTGTGGAAGGGAGTCATAAGAAAGCAGTGGGAAAGAGCTTTGACCATGTGCAACAGGACACTTGTCAAATAAGTGTGTGAGGGAATGGGTAGGCCTTCAGTCAATGGACATTTGCTGAGTGACCACAGGGTGAGAGACATCATGCTGAAGACTGACACAATGCTGAGAACAGCACAAAAATATCTCTCCTTGTGAGTTTACACTCAAGGATGGAGAAAGACTTTACCCAGATTTACATAAGTAATAAAGAGAATACATCAGAAGGAAGATGTAAGGCAGAAAGGATGAGTGGTGGGAATATTCTGTGTGTGTCTGCACCCATGTGTGTGTGTGCATGCATGTGCACAAGGTTGTATTTTTGAGCAGGGTATCATAGAGTAGATCTCTTTGGTGGGTGGGAGTGGGGGAGGATGGGGGATGAGCAGCTGGGTGTCTGGGGAAGAGCATTCCAGGCAGTAGAATAACAGTGGCCCCCAGCCTGGCACAGGTTATCCTGGGCTGCTGCAGAACAGGACAAATGCCAGTATGGCTGCAGCGAGGAAGTCTGCGCTCAGTGGTAAGAGACAGGATCAGAGAAGGCACTGGAGCCTCAGGCTCTGCCCTTCACTGAAGGAGGACTATGAGCAATGCTTCAGCAGTGTCCTATGGTTTTTCTGTCTGCTCTAAAGCCACATTTCTTAATCTTCAAATATAAAAGGGTGTGTCTGATATTGGTGTTTCTGTACCTGCATTATTTTTTTTTCTTCTTTTATTGTCAGTTGTGGGGCTTGAACTCTGAGCCTGGTCACTGTCCTTGCACTCTTCAGCTCATGGCAAGCACTCTACTGCTTGAACTACAATGCCACTTCTTGTTTTATAGTAGTTTATTGGAGATAAGAGTCTCAAGGGCTTTCCTGCCTGGCTGGCTTTGAACCGTGATCCTCAGATCTCAGCCTCCTGAGTAGCTAGGATTATAGGTGTGAGCTACCAGCACCCGGCTCTGCATTATTTCTTGAAGCTTAGTGTTCTACTGTGCAATTTATATTGTTGAAATTGTTTTCTTTTTATTTGTTTGAACATGGGTCTAGGGCACTGTCTCACTAGCACTCTACCATTTTGAACCATAGATCTGCTTCTGGTTTTCTGGAGGTTAATTGGAGAAAAGAATCTCATGGACATTTCTTCCCAGGCTGACTTTGAACTTTGATCTTCAGATCTCAGCTTCCTGAATTGATAGGATTACAGGCGTGAACCTGATTTTATTTTATTTATTTATTTTTTTTTTACTTAAGGCTGAATAACATTCCACTGAATGTATGTGCTCTCTTTTTATTGGTCCAATGATGTACACTTGATTGATTCCCTATCTTTATTGTGAGTGGTGCTACCGTAAATGGAAGTACATGCAGACAAAAAGAAACAAATAACAACAACAACAACAAAAAACAAGTATTCCTTCACTGGAGTCTGATGGCTCATGGAATCTTGCCTTGGTAGGAACTTGCATGAGAGTCTTTTCTCTAGTTAATGACCAAATACCTGGGAGTTGAGCTGTGGCTTAAAGTAGTTGAGCATTAACCTTGAGCTAAAGAGCTCAGGGACAGCATCATGGCCTCAAGTTCAAGCCCCACACCACCACCACCAAAATCACTAAAAATATATTTGTGAAACCGTCTGGGAAGGTGGCTCAGTGGTAGAGTGCTTGCTTGCATGCATGAAGCCCTAGGTTCAGTTCCTCAGCACCACATAAGCAGGGGGAAAAAAAGAAAAAAAAGCCAGAAGTGGCACTGTGGCTCAAGTTGTAGAGCACTAGCCTTGAGCTGAAGAGCTGAGGGACAGCACTGAGGCCCAGAGTTCAGGCCCATGACTAGACCCAACACACCCCCCTCCAAAAAAAATATTTGTGAAAATCAAACCTCACACAACTTACCCATTTTGTTGTTTGGTTTGGAAATAATATAAATGATTTCAGATTGACTACATTTAAATTCCAAAGCAAGTGACCAACCCTTCAACAGAAAGGCAGGGGTGGGGGCTGAGGGGTGGTCTTTACCCACCCTGACTCCAAAGACCCTAAAATGAGCCAAGACATGACTAGAAAGATCTACAGCCAAAGAAACATACATGTGAGGGCTGGGAAGGTGGCTCAGTGGTAAAGCGCTTGCCTTGCATGCCTGAGGCCCTGGGTTCGATTCCTCAGCACCACATAAGCAAAAAAAAAAAAAAAAGAAAAAAAGAAAAGAAAAAAATGTACATGTGTTGTCGGGAGAGAGGCCTCAGGACCTAGAAGAAAGTTCTAGCTGGGCTCCTGAGACTCTAGTCTCCATTTTCTATTTGAAGCCTCTGGTACCTTCTATGTACAGATGATTTTGCCAATCTGAAAGTCATTCTAAACTGACTTCCCACTACAGGGTGTTATATCAGTGTCAGCCCTATTGAACTGAACCCAATTCTCAGCATCACTGTTTAAAGAAAGAACAAGAACACAATTTGTTTTCCATACAATACTTAGAAAGCAATCTTGTTCCCCAGTTATAAGCACCATAAAGACATCTCCAAGGAATAAGAGCACACAAAGTCTGTCAGATGACATTGTACAGACTGAACTCAGCCCTGGCTTGAGCGAGCATGCACTGCCCTCTGCTGGTCAGAGATAGGCAACAACTGACTCTTGGGAGACCTGAGACAGGGACTTTTGGTGAGCCCAGGGCTTTTGGTGTGAGTGATGGTGCTGCTTTATAAAGCTCTTTTCTCCCTGTTCACCCAGCAATTGCAGGGACTAGGTTTGCTCTGTTTGAGAAAGCAAAAATTTCAAAACTTACTTTCTTCCCTTTGAGACATCGGCAATCTCTCCTGTTCCCATCTCTTTTATTTACTTATCCTAAGCACATACATTTATTCAGCAAATATTTTCTGATTGCTACTAGTAATGTGCAAACTCTTTCTGGTTACTAGGAATGTCTGTAGGAAAGATAAACATAATCTTTGTTTTGGTGTTTATTTTAGGGGCCCAGCGAACATGAGTGTTAGTAATTATGGGCAAAGTTTACCAGTGGCAAGCAAGGGTGCCAGGTTCACATTTTCTCCTCCCTGTAGAGCTGAAACATGAAAGAAGTGATATTTTTCCCACAAGGCCATTCTGGCATTTTGGGGGCTTTTTTGTTTGTTTTGTCGATCGTGGGCATTGTGCCTGAGCCTTTTTTTTTCAGGGTATCCCTCTACTACTTTGAGCTACATCCCTGCTTCCACTTTCCTGGTGCTTCTTTACAAATAAGGAGTCTCAGGACTTCCTGCCCAGGCAAGCTTTGAACCATGATCCTCAGAGATCAGCCCCCTGAGTAGCTAGGATTATAGAGATGAACTGCAACTCCAGGCTTCCCTTGTTATTTAAAATAGAATCCCCTAAATTGCAGAAGACTTTCAACTGAAGTTGATTCAAAGTCCACTAGATGGCAGGATTGCCTACTTTAATACCAAAGGCAAGCAGAGTCACAGATTCTCCTTTACAACTCAATACAGAGCCTCAGCTCTTCTGACAACTCTGGGATGTCCATTTGACTTTTTTTTAAAAAATCAATGATCAATCATTAAGAGTCAAGATACAGTGCTATCAAATTACATCTAAACTTACAAAGAAAAATTGCTGTGGAGGCAAAAAGTAGTAAGTAGGGAAATACAAGGTTAGTATTTCTATTTCTTTTTTTTATTGTGAAAATACCGTACAGAGGGGTTACAATTACATGAGCAAGGTAAAGGTTAGTATTTATAACCTTGTCTCTAATCCTCTATCTTCCATTCTTCATGGTCTTCTGGTGAACTCTGACGTGAATCACAAGTTTCTTCTCCTCACAATCCTTTATTTAGCTGGAGGACAGATTGCTAAGAGTGACAAGGGGCAGGTATAGAGGATTCCTTTGAGTTGGAAACAAAACATAGTCTAAAGCTCTGGCTTGAAAAAGAACTGGGAGCCAATGGCTCATTCTGTAATCCTAGCTACTCACGAGGCTGAGATCTGAGAATCACTATTTGAAGCCAGCTCAGGCAGCAAAAATCCATGAGACTCTATTTCCAGCAAACCACCAGAGAAGTGGACCTATGGCTCAAAGAGGTAGAGAGCTGGCCTTGAGCAAAAGAGCTCTGGGACAGACTCCAGGTTCTGAGTTCAAGTTCATGACTAATAACAAACAAAAAGAAGGGGAGTGTGTTTTATCACCATGGTTGTATTGGTCAGCTTTGCTTTACTACAGTAACATACTTGAAGCAATTAGCTTATAACTGAAAAGTTCCCTTAGCTACCCACAGTTTGTGGGTTCTAGTCCAAGGTCAAGTAGTCTCTTGCTTTGAGCCTCTGGCAAAGATTGCATATCCTGATAGGAACATGTGTCAGAGAAGATGCTCAGATGACAGGCAGAATAGGGGAGCAGGAAGCTCTTGACCTGAAGACCTCCCCAGAAAGACTCAACTCTTAAAGGGCCCCTAATATCTCCAGTACTGGTGTTTTAGAGATGAAATCCTTAGCACATTCAATACCCAAACTATAGCAGTGACTTTTTCAGGGTGAGACCTTGAGAATTTTAACATCTTTGAGACACAGCATCTCCAAGGCAAAGTTATAAAACTAGGAGACTGTAATATCCAGTGATTATGAGAACTAAATAATATCATAATATCATAAGGAAATCCTGCTAAAATAGAATTGGAGGCAGGCACTGGTGGATCACACCTGTAATTTTATACTTACTCAGGAGGCTGAAATCTAAGGATCCAGGTTCAAAGCCAGGCTGGGCACGAAAGTCCGAGAAACTTTTTTTTTTTTTTTTTTTTTTTTTTTGTCGGTCGTGGGGCTTGAACTCTGGGCCTGGGTGCTGTCCATTAGCTCTTCAGCTCAAGGCGAGCACTCTACCACTTGAGCTACAGCGCCACTTCCGGTTTTCTGGTGGTTTTATTGGAGATAGGAGTCTCACGGTCTCTCCTGCCCGGGCTGGCTTTGAACCGTGATCCTCAGATCTCAGCCTCCTGAGTAGCTAGGATTACAGGCGTGAGCCACCAGCGCCCGGCAGTCCGAGAAACTTTTATCTCCATTGCACCACTAGAAAACCAGAAGTGGTGCTGTAGCTCAAGTGGTAGAGCACTAGCCTTGAGCTAAAGAGCTGAGGGACAGTGCTCAGGCCCAGAGTTCAAGCCCCATGACCAACAACAACAACAAAAATAGAATGGATCCGGGAGCCTTATCGCATCTCCATCCTGCCTGTACCTGTCCCTTATGTATAGGGTCTTAGCTTCTCCCTCTGAGGCATGGCCTGGTCCAGTTGGTGGGTATAGGGTTAGATAGGGTGTAGGGAGTGCTGTAGGGAGTCTCCTTGGTTTCTCTGTCTCTACTGAGTCATTACTGCATTGTGAGATTTGCATGCATCATCTTGCTGGGTCCTTCTCCTCAGGCATCTTGTTGAATCATCTCTCTCCCATATTGGAGCTGGTCCTTGCTGTTATCCTTTACCTAGCCAGGGAGGCCTAACTCCTTCATGAAGGAATATGGAGGGAAGCTCAGACACAAAGCTACCTAAGAGAAAAATCTCCTCTTAAGTAGCTACCATATTAGGAAACAAAGGGACAGAGAGAGAGGCAGATTTGCCACAACTCCCCAATGTCTCTTCAAACTAACAGCAGTAAACATTGGTGGAAAAATGAGTCTTCATCCCATCTTTCTACCTCTAAAATATGCATATTTCTTCATCAGTCTTTCTCTTACTCTCTCTTATTCTTATCTTCACTCCAACCTCCATTCTTCCATGGCCTTTTAGCCCCAATTGCCTCTACCATGCCTCTAATTTTCTTCTTTTCTTCCATCCATCCCTCAAGCTTGCTCGTGATTCCCAAAGGTAGGGCTTGGAGATATTCAAGACCTTGAGAAATAGAGAGGTTGATGACTCCTATGTTGAATGAGAAAGAGGGGGAGTAAATAAACCTAAATGCAGCCTTCAGCATTCAGAAACATGGCTCATGTTTTCATTGGCCCCAGAATTGTTTTGGAAAGCAGGAGAATGTTCTCTCAACACTTTTAATTTATTTATTGTTGCAAAGGAGAAGTGTAGCCTTGGAGATTTGAAACAAGTGAATTTCCAAGGCATATTCCTAGGTATCAATATCACTTCCATCCCATTTGCACAGTTGCCTAGTAACGTGTGAGTGAGCCCCATCCATCTCTGACCCACTTGCATGGTCTTGCAGCTTCTCTCCTGTGGGAGTAAGACTTGTGTTAGTACAGTGCCAATCCCGTTATTAACTGTCTTCTTTGCAAGTGAAAACAATGTTTTAAAAAATGCTCACAGGTTTTAAAAAAATGCTCACAGGGCATAAGAGAGCAAGGCATGATTGGCTCTGAGAGATAAAGTGGGATGAAGCTGTATTACAAAACTGTTATTTAAACAGAGTTGGCAACTTCATCCATAGTAACTCTTTCTTCAGGATGGACAGAAACACAGACTCCCAAAAACCAGTCTGGCCAAGAAAGCTACATGGACGTCCAATGATTCTGACCTTTTATTCTGTTTACAAGAGAGCTGAAGTCCTGGCAGGAAAGGGGACAGGTCCTATAGGGACAAAATCCAAGTGGTGGTGTCAATGCAGTGATAATGGTCCCTTGTCATTCTGGTGTCAACTCTCAGTCTGTCCAAATCCAAGTGTTGTGAACTCCCTGGGGAGTAGTCTATGAAGAGATAAAAGGGGAAATGCAGTTCTTTGATCAGTTTCTCAGGAAGTGCTGAGAATCATGTCAGGCAAAGTGACATTCTTTTTCTATTGCTGGAGTTTTCTTTTTTTTTTTGGGGGGGGGGGAGGGTCCGGTCTTGGGGCCTGAACTCTGGGCCTGAGTGCTGTCCCTCAGCTCTTCAGCTCAAGGCTAGCTCTCTACCACTTGAGCCACAGCGCCACTTCCGGCTTTTTTCTTTTTGATTATGTGATGCTGAGGAATCGAACCCAGGGCCTCGAGCATGCAAGGCAAGCGCTCTACCACTGAGCCACCTTCCCAGCCCCTCTATTGCTGGAGTTTTCTGAATTGTCAATATGACACCATGCCTAGTACATCTCCAAGTGTGTATCTATAGGGAAGAGCATCATTTTCTGTTTTACTTTGCAATACAACACTTCCTCTTGCCATTCTTAAATAGCATCTTTTTGTACAGATCATCCATGAAAGCTCTACTTTGGGACTTAGCTATATAATAGATATGTCTTACATTTATGGAGCTGACCAAGTCCATCTGCAGTTCCCCTTTGTCTTATTAGAAAGAATTTGCATGGATCCAGTGAAACCTTGTATGATGTGTTCCTCAGGCAGTGGTAGGAAAGGACCTACAATTATGTGGCATCTCCATCCCTTCCATAAACTCCTTTCTCCAATCTTCCATCTTGTCTTGATACCAGTAGGAATGGTAGGCATCTCTGAGGGAGGTATATTAGGCCAACATACAAGTCAGTAGCACTATATTTTCACAGAATACATTTCCCTGATGTGGTACAAACTCTGTGTGTATCTGTGAGGGAAGGAGTCGTTGAAGGGGAGGCTTGACCTGGGAGAACACCAATGAGGTTTTACTGGGATAATTCAGAAAGGATGTGATGCACTGCTGACACAGTAGCTACAGAAGAGAAGATGGACAGTGCTCCCTTTGTGTGTGTTCAAGGAAGAGATAGCAAGACAATGGTGAGGGACCTGAAGTGTGGTAACAAGGGTTAAAAATTTGATCTTGGGCTGGGAAGGTAGTTCAGCGGTAGAGTGCATGCCTTGCAAGCATGAGGCCCTGGGTTCGATTCCTCAGCACCACATAAACAGAAAAAGCCGGAAGTGGTGATGTGGCTCCAGTGGTAGAGCGCTAGCCTTGAGCTAAAGAGCTGAGGGACAGTGCCCAGGCCCAGAGTTAATGCCCATGACCAGCAAAAAAAAAAAAAAAAATTGATCTTTACTGAGTCCTCATCTATTCTGAATTAGCTAGTGTGAGGATGCTAATATTTGATCAAATTTTTTTAATGAAATGTCCCTCTACAGTCTAAAGAGTCATTTTACTTAAGTCAAATGATTGGGAAGGTATAAAAAAGCATGTAAGGCCAGGTGCCAGTAACTCATGCCTGTCATCCTAGCTACTGAGGAGGCTGAGATCTGAGGATAGCCATTTGAAGCTAGCCTGGGCAGAAAAGTCCCCATGAGATACTTATCTCCAATTAACCACTAAGAAACTGGAAGTGGCACTGTGGCCAAGTGATAGAGGGCTCACCTTCAGTAAAAGAAGCTCAGAGATAGCACCCAGGCCCAGAGTTCAAGCCCCAAGACTGGCTAATTGTGTATATATATACTACATATATATGTGTATATATGTATACACACATATATACATGCACATACATATATACATTTATATAGATATGTATATGTATATAGAGAGAAACATAGACATATATACAAAAGCATATAGGAAGCTATGGGCTCATTAATAGGAATTATGTGGAGGAAGAGCTTTTTTGGCCTATGGTTCCAATGTATACTGAACCAAGACTGTTGCTGGTGGCTCATGTCTGTAATCCTAGCTATTCAGGAGGCAGAGATTTGAGGGTAGAAGTTCAAAGTCAGACTGAGGAGAAAAAGCTATGAGAAATCTCAAATTAACCAGCAGAAGTCCTGAACGTGGAGCTGTGGTTCAACTGATAGAGTGCTAGACTTAAGGAAAAAAGCTCCAGGACAGTGCCCAGGCCTTGAGTTCAAGCCCTAGTACTGGCATGAAAACCAAACCAAACCACACAGAATAATCATAGGGCTTCTATCACAGGCAGCTCACCTCTATACTCCATGAGCAGCCAGAAGAAATCTCCAAATTATCAAAGCCACCATATTGGATAATCTTTTTTCCTAAACAATTAACTTTATGTAATCCAAGACTTCAGTCAAACAAGAATCTCACTTTAAGGCTCATTTAAAGTGAGATATATTCCCAAAGTAATCAGAAGGTAAGCTAGCTAGAAAGGATTTCTCAGTAGTGGGAAGTTAAGAAAGAGAAGAAAAAGTGACACTCGGAGTTCTCTTACTAGTCTTCACAGCTCATGATGTGTGAAAAGAATCACTTGAAGTTATGTGTAACAAGGAAATACAGTGTGGTTAATTTCCAGAAGGCCAATTAATGAGATTTCTGAACCAGGAGCTCAACCTGAAATCCTAGCTATTAAGGAGACTGAGATTAGAGGATTGTGATTCAAAGCCAGCCTAAGTAGGAAAATCTGTGAAAGTCTTATTTCCAATTAACCACTATAAAGCCAGTAGTGGATCTGTGGCTTAAGTAGTAGAGGGACAGCCTTGAGAAAAAAACTAAGGGAGAGTATAAGACCCTGAGTTGAAGCCATACTACTGACAAAATAAAGGAAGGGAAGAAGGGAATGAGGGAGAGGAAGTTAGGGAAGCAAAGGAAAGAAGGAAGGAGAGTAAAATTGAATCACTGATGATAATTACTCTTAGTGATTCAGGAGTTCTGGGTTGTAATGACTTTTCTGTCACTAGAGGACAGTGTTGAGTTTCCTAATGCAGGAATTACCAGGGCAAAATTGTGAGATCCTATAGAGAGCTCATCAGAACTAGATCCTAATTTTGGCTCCACTAATTGCTCATTGCTGCTTTGCATCATTTTGAACGAAGTCTTTCTATGTAAAATGTGGTTCATATTTATACATAGTTACAGGCAACAACAACAACAAAAGACCTATGAAAGTCTCTTCAAATAGGAACTTAGATGGCCTTATTGAGTGGGGGATAATAAAGCAAGGTTTTGTTATTATCTAGGGAAATAGAGGACAAGCATGATTAAGATTGAGATTGTGTAATATGAATTCGGCTTCCATCAATGTCTAAGTGTGATCTTTCATGATAAAGGCTGGCTTATGTTCCTCTTCCATATCACATGTTCCATGGTCATCATTCTCTCATCCTGACTGGGCAGGGATGTTTTCTTTGTTCCAAACCAAGTGAGAGTCAGTTCATTAACATGAACTCCTTACAATGACACAGATCTTGAATTTTTCTACCTTTCTATCATCAATATCTAATTCTAAAATAGAATGAGT
The DNA here is from genome assembly GCF_024711535.1 of Dipodomys merriami. Taxonomy (NCBI): domain Eukaryota; kingdom Metazoa; phylum Chordata; class Mammalia; order Rodentia; family Heteromyidae; genus Dipodomys; species Dipodomys merriami. Next base: position 1,280,416 of record NW_027204115.1, read on the forward strand.
ATGTGGTGTTTTGCTTGTTTTTGTTTTTTAGTTTAGGCTGGACATCAGTGGCTCACACCTGTAATCCTAGCTACTCAGGAGGCTGAGATCTGAGGATCATAATTCAAAGCTAGCCAGGACAGGAAAGTCCATGAGACTCTTTTTTTTATTTTATTTTATTTTATTTTATTTGAGAACATACTGTACAGAGGGGTTACAATTACATGGGCAGGATAATGCATACATTTCTTACCAAGCATTGCAGCCTCCTCCTTTGTTTACCCTTCACCTCCCTTCCCCGCCTCCCCCCTCCCCCCACCCAATTATACCCCCCTCCCCCCCCCACACCGACATTGTAAAGCTGGTTTTGACATGACATTTTGTACTTCTCATTGTTGCAACAGGTCCACCTGAATCCTTAAACGACTTGTTTGTCCCCATCTCCTCCACATGTTATACTGACATCAAATATAGTGAAAGCGGGGGTTACACTGTGGGGGAGGGACATACAAAGCAACAAAGAAATAATCTTATAAATGCGTTAGAAACACATGCATGAAAGAAACGAAAACATTAAAATACATATTTAAGGGTTCATTTTCCTAACATCACATTATCTGACCTTTTCCGCTTGACTCATACCTATACTATATATTGCAAATAAGGGAAACCATGGGACCTATGCTTCTTTGGGCCTGGCTTACTTCACTTGATATAATTTTTTCCAAACCTTTCCATTTCCTAACAAATGGGGAAATGTCATTCTTTCTGATGGAGGCATAGAATAGTCCATGAGACTCTTATCTCCAATTAGCCATCAGAAAAGCCAGAAATGACTTTGCTTTTACTGTGGTTCAAGTGGTAGATCATTAACCTTGAGTAAGAAAACTTAAGGACAGCACCCAGGCCCTGAGTTCTAGCCATAGGATTGGCACACACACAAAACAGTGTTCAATGTTTTCAGAAGTGGTGTGTGACTCAAAGTAGTAGAGAGCTAGCTAGTAGAAGCTCAGGGATAGCACCCAGTTCAACAACAAATATCACACATATACATTGAAGCCAGCTCAAGATTTTTGTCTTCAGCTTTATTAGTATATAACTGTCTCTTCTAGTGCATAGACAGTAAGATCTCTGCTTAGTGTCTTCAGCTTCACAGATGTTTTAGTCTGTGAACCCTGGGGCTTCCCACTGTGTGACATTCACATGCAGAGGGAAGGCCTCCCTTTCCTGCAGCTTCCTGTATGTTATGTTCCAGCAGCTTCTGTCACCTTCTTGCAGCTCAGGCAGGCTCTCCCCCCAGCCCCCCCAACCCCTTGGTCCCCACCCCCCTACTCCAGCCTTATCCTTTCAGGTCTCCTGCCTGGGACTCTCTGAATTATGTCCAGTCAGAGTCCTGCAGATTAAGTGATGCCTTGGGTAGGATTAAATCCAGAAAAGTTCCTTCTCCCATAGTCTAACTACTTCTCTCTTTAAAAAAATATCATTTTGGCCATTTCTAAGGTCTTCATAAGTCCTTTGTGGCTGAATGCTGGTGGCTCACACCTATAATCCCAGCTACTCAGAAGGCTGAGGTCTAAGGATCTTAATTCAAAGCCAACCCAGGCAGGAAAGTCTATGAGACTTTTCTCTCCAGTTGACCACCAAAAAGCTGGAAATGGAGCTGTGGTAGAGGACCAACCTTGAGTGAAAAAAGTGAAAAAATTAAGAGACAGTGCCCAGGTTCAAGCCCCGGTATGGGAACAAAAATTAAAATCTTTTTTTTCTTTTTTTTTTTTTTTTGGTCCGGTCGTGGGGCCTGAACTCTGGGCCTGGGCGCTGTCCCTCAGCTCTTCAGCTCAAGGCTAGCGCTCTGCCACTTGAGCCACAGTGCCACTTCCGGCTTTTTTCTTTTTTTGCTTATATGGTGCTGAGGAATCGAACCCAGAGCCTCAGGCATGCAAGGCAAGCGCTCTACCTCTGAGCCATCTTCCCAGCCCCAAATTAAAATCTTTTATCCTCTATTTGGCTCAGTGTTTAAATACTGTCTGTGGGAAGGGTAAATTTGTTAGAATCTTTATTATAAAGATTAGAACATCACTCAGTTGGTATTCCTAGGTTGTAAAATGAGCTGAACTAAACAGAAATAGTGGCTTAGAGATACCATGTCTCATTAGATTTTATCTAAACCTTCTAGCACCTTTTTGTAAATTTGAAAAGATACATAGAAAAATAATTTCAGTAGACTATTTTCTTCAACTCAACTGATTGCAAGTGTTACTATTTCTAGAAATTACCAGTACAACATTAAGATGCTTTTCATTATTTTTACAATAAACCTGCAGTATGGATAATGGATTTTCAGCAGCCTAATTTAGGTGCTAAATCTTCAACAGTTTAAAAGAAATAATGTACTATGAAAACCATAGCTAAGTTCAATAAAAATCTTTAGATTGGTTCTATTTTAGTTGGACTTCAACACAGGGCCTAGGTACTGTCTCTTAGCTCTTTCACTCAAGGCTAATGTTCTACCACTTTTGACACACAGCTGTACTTCTGGTTTTCTGGTTAATTGGGGATACGAGTTGTATGGACTTTCCTGTTCAGACTGGTTGTGAACCACAATCCTCAGATATAATCCTCCTGGGTAGCTAGGACTACTAATAGGCATGAGAAACTAGCTCCGGGCTTGTTTAAAACTTTTTTTTTTTTTTGGGTACAGTCGTGGGGCCTGAACTCTGGGTCTAGGTGCTGTCCCTCAGCTCTTCAGCTCAAGGTTAGCGCTCTACCACTTGAGCCACAGCGCCACTTCCGGCTTTTTTTTTCTTTTTGCTTATGTGGTGCTGAGGAATCGAACCCAGGGCCTCAAGCATGCAAGGCAAGCGCTCTACCACTGAGCCACTTTCCCAGCCCTTGTTTAAAACTTTTAAGGTAAATCAACAGAAAATAAAATAAAATTCAGTCACATGTTAAATGTCCCCAGGTATTTGTGACTATTGGCTACCATATTGGACAAACTAGGCTTGGATGACAAGAAAGGATTTTTTTTAATTTTTATTTTTGCTAAGCAAAGGAGCTTTTCTTTATTTTTTCTTTATTTTTTTATTTTATTTTATTTGAGAACATACTGTACAGAGGGGTTACAATTACATGGGCAGGATAATGTGTACATTTCTTACCAAGCATTGCAGCCTCCTCCTTTGTTTACCCTTCACCTCCCTTCCCAGCCTCCCCCCTCCCCCCACCCAATCATACCCCCCTCCCCCCCCACACCGACATTGTAAAGCTGGTTTTGACATGACATTTTGTACTTCTCATTGTTGCAACAGGTCCACCTGAATCCTTAAACGACTTGTTTGTCCCCATCTCCTCCACATGTTATACTGACATCAAATATAGTGAAAGCGGGGGTTACACTGTGGGGGAGGGACATACAAAGCAACAAAGAAATAATCTTATAAATGCGTTAGAAACACATGCATGAAAGAAACGAAAACATTAAAATACATATTTAAGGGTTCATTTTCCTAATATCACATTATCTGACCTTTTCCGCTTGACTCATACCTATACTAGATATTGCAAATAAGGGAAACCATGGGACCTATGCTTCTTTGGGCCTGGCTTACTTCACTTAATATAATTTTTTCCAAACCTTTCCATTTCCTAACAAATGGGGCAATGTCATTCTTTCTGATGGAGGCATAGAATTCCATTGTGTATATATACCACATTTTCTTGATACATTCATCTACTGAGGGGCATCTGGGTTGGTTCCATATCTTAGCTATGGTAAATAATGCTGCAATAAACATAGTTGTGCTGGTAGCTTTAGTGAGGTCTTGTTTGTAAACATTTGGGTAAATGCCCAAAAGTGGGATTGCTGGATCATAGGGGAGATCTATGTGAAGTCTTTTGAGGAACCTCCATACTGCTTTCCAAAGTGGTTGAACAAGTTTACATTCCCACCAACAATGAAGTAAGGTTCCTTTCTGTCCACATCCCCTCCAGCATCTGTTGTTGTTAGAGTTCTTGATTTTGCTGTTCTAACTGGAGTGAGGTGATATCTGAATGTTGTTTTGATTTGCATTTCTTTGATGGCTAGGGATGTTGAACATTTCTTCATGTGTCTATTGGCCATCCTTCTTTCTTCTTCAGAGAAGCTTCTCTTTAAGTCTTTCGCCCACTTATTTATTGGGCAGTTGTTTCTTTGAGGATTTGTTGTTGGGTGATTTAATTTTTTGAGTTCCAAGTATATTTTAGATATGAGACCCTTGTCCATTGTATGGCTAGTAAAGATCTTCTTCCAATCGGTGGGCTTTCTATTGATCTTGCTAGCTATGTCATTTGCCCTGCAGAAGCTCTGCAACCTTATGCAATCCCATTTGTCCAACCTTTCTTTGATTTGTTGTGTTTCCGGGTCTCTATTCAGAAAATTTCGGCCTGAGCCAAGGAGACCTAGGGTTTCTCCTATTCCATCCTGTAATGTTTTCAGAGTGTCTGCTTTGAGTTCAAGGTCTTTGATCCATTTGGAGTTGATTCTGGTGCAGGGTGATATATAAGGATCTAGCTTTAGTTTTCTACATGTAGTTAACCAATTTTGCCAGCACCATATACTGAAGAGGCTGTCTTTCTTCCATTCTATTGTTTTACCTTCCTTATCGAAGATTAGATGGCTATAGGTCTGTAGGTTCATTTCTGGGTTTTCAATTCTATTCCATTGGTCCTGAGGTCTGTTCTTATGCCAATACCAAGCTGTTTTGATTACTATGGCTTTATAGTAGAGTTTGAAATTTGGTATTGATATTCCTCCAGCAGTGTTCTTTCCGTTGAGGAGCGTTTTTGCTATTCGGGGTCTTTTATTGTTCCATATGAATTTTTGGATTGCCTCTTCTATTTCCTTGAAGAATGAGGGTGGAATTTTGATAGGTATCGCGTTGAATTTGTAGATAGCCTTGGGAAGTATTGCCATTTTCACGATGTTAATCTTGCCAATCCAGGAGCATGGGAGGTCTTGCCATTTTTTAAGTTCTGTGTTGATTTCCTTTTTCAAGATTTTAAAGTTTTCATCGTAGAGGTCCTTCACTTCTTTAGTTAAATTAATTCCTATGTATTTTATTTTTTGTGGGGCTATTACAAATGGAGTTGCTTTCCTAATTTCAGCCACACTTTTCTCATTGTTGGCATACAGAAAAGCCATTGATTTTTGGGGGTTAATTTTATAACCTGCTACTTTGCCAAAGTTTTGAATCAGCTTGAGTAATTTGGGAGTGGAGTCTATGGGATTCTTTAAATACAAGATCATGTCATCTGCAAAGAGGGAGAGTTTTATTTCTTCTTTCCCTATTTGGATCCCCTTTATGTCTGCATCTTGTCTTATTGCTGTAGCTAGGCATTCTAATACTAGATTGAAGAGAAGTGGAGAGAGTGGGCATCCTTGTCTTGTTCCTGAGTTAAGAGGAAATGGCTTTAGTTTTTCACCATTGAGTATAATGCTGGCTGTAGGTTTGTCATATACAGCCTTTATTGTATTGAGGAATGATCCATGGATTCCTAATTTTTCCAGAACCTTCATCATAAAGGGGTGTTGGATCTTGTCAAATGCTTTTTCTGCATCTATTGAGATTACCATGTGGTTCTTATTGTTGCTCCTGTTGATGTGATGAATAATATTAATTGATTTGCGTACATTGAACCAGCTTTGCATCCCTGAAATGAATCCTGTTTGATCATGGTGTATGATTTTTTGGATGAATTGTTGAAGTCGATTGGCCAAAATTTTGTTGAGAAGTTTTGCATCAATGTTCATCAAAGAAATGGGTCTATAGTTCTCTTTCTTTGATGAGTCCCTGCCTGGTTTTGGGATGAGGGTTATGATGGCTTCATAGAATGTGTTCTGTAGTGAGCTTTCTCTTTCAATTTCATTGAAGAGTTGGAGGAGTATTGGTGTGAGCTCTGCTTTGAAGGCCTTGTAAAATTCCGCTGTAAAACCATCTGGTCCTGGACTTTTCTCAGCTGGGAGGTCTCTTATTGCTGTTTCTATTTCAATGCTTGATATGGGCCTGTTAAGCTGGTTTAACTCATCTTGGTTCAGTTTTGGCATGTCAATATTTGCTAGGAAAAGGTCCATTTCTGTCAAGTTCTCAAACTTACTAGCATAAAGTTTTGAGAATTATTCCCTTATAATGTTCTGAATCTTGGTTGTTTCCGTGGTGATGTTTCCATTCTCATCTCTGAGTTTATTAATTTGGGTGTGTTCTCTCCTTTTGCAAAGGAGCTTTTCTAGAAGACTTGAAGTATAATGTTACAGAAATTAACATCTAATATGCCTGTAATCACTTTTAGGAAATGCAAGAAATAAATTGCGTCTTTAAATATTTTAATATCTATGGGGCAGAAAAAGTTCCCTATGTGGGAGGCTGAGTATGGGAGGATTGTGATTTGAGGACAACTTAAGCAGAAGCTGCATGTGGTGGCACACAGCTGATGATAGCTAAAAGTAGGCATATCTGTCTATGGATCATGCCAGGGTGGAAAGTGAGACCCAATGCTTCACAGCAACCAGTAGGAAATCTGGGCAGGCAGGTTGGGTAGTATCATGCCAGTCTAGGAAATACAAAACCCTGAGTTCAAACTCTATTATGGAAAAAACAAATATTCCCCCATTTTACAAAAATCTTTTTCTAACACCAAAGCCAAATTAGTTTGCATAATGTACATCATTTGTGTGCAGAATATGTCAACAAATTACTGTTGTTTTAATACAACATATGTTCCTCCTTCTATGAATTTGCCCTTTTGGGATTCACATTTAATAATATCCTGGCTATAAAAGCCCACTGTGAAAGTGTGCCTTTTGTTATTGTTGACTGAATAATTAGAATGATGATGTTGACTGTTTAAAAAATGACCTTTTGGTATGGTGGTTATAATTGCCTTTACTCCTGAGACAGAAGAGTGCTTGAATTGGCTGAGGTGAAATTCCAGCTTAGTGAAATAACTCTAATAAATGGTATTTGACTGTGGGAACTAACATGTAGTTACAATTCAAATTTAAATAGATAAAATGTTTTCTTTTTCGAATTTGAAAAAGGACCATAGGGGAACTATCTGTTCCTGAATCAGAGTAGGAAACCCAAGGAGGACTTTCTGCTTTCTACCACCCAGGTAATGTGGGAGGAATTCTTAGTAACTATAGCAGAGGAGGGGATCATGACTGGGAAGATTTTTTTTTAGAGGAGAATCTGTGCATGTGTAAGATTGTTATCCCATAATGTAAGTATATGAATGAGATGTGACCTGTGTGCATGAGGCCCTAGTAGGACTTTATTGCCCAAAGGTCAAGCTAAAGGCACAAGGGGTTCCACTACACACATACCTCAATTTCCATTAGAACTGGCCTAGAATTGTAAGCACTCCCTGACCACAAAGGAAGTGGCATGGGAGGTACTGGGGAAGAGGAAGAGCTCAAGGTGTCTAGGCACCCATGACTAGGAGAGGGGTGTTGATCTGTGCATTCTTTCTCTGGGATGTGGGAGTATTAACATTTAGATTAATTTCTCAAGTTGTGCTATCGGATTTCTCTCTCTGGCCAGCTCACTTTAAATGGCTGTAACGCCTAAGGTCTCCTGTGAACTCCAGAAGTAGAAATGTTTGGGGAGAAGGGATTGAATCCATTCCGTCTTCCCTCAGCACCTCTGCACAGACCTTCTCTGTGTTCAGAATGGCAATGCATTTGTAAAGGTGTAAGCCTTTACATTCCCAGGACCTTAAAAGGGCAGTTTCTCCAGGTCTCTGAATGGGGCAATTGCTTGGCCAGGTCAGAGATAGAACCTCCTCCCTCCTCCTCCTCTACCTCCTCCTCCTCTACCTCCTCCTCCTCTACCTATTCCTCCATTCCCTCCTCCTCCTTCTCTCCTTCTTCATCCTCCTCCTTCTTCCTCCTCCTCCTCCCCTCCTCCTCCTCCTCCTCCTCCTCCTCCTCCTCCTCTTCCTCCTCCTCCTCCTCCTCCTCTTCTTCTTCTTCTTCTTCTTCTTCTTCTTCTTCTTCTTCTTCTTCTTCTTCTTCTTCTTCTTCTTCTTCTTCTTCTTCTTCTTCTTCTTCTTCTTCTTCTTCTCCTTCTTCTTCTATTCTTCTTCTTCTTCCTCCTCTTTTTCTTCTTCTATTCTTCTTCTATTCTTCTTCTCTCCTTTCCTCCTTCCCTTCCCTGAAAGTATTCCAGCCACCCCATATTTGGGAAGTAAGTCTAAATTTATTGATAATGCTAAGTTTGGTGTCTGTATATGCTTTGTAAAATAAAACAAAAAAAGTCTTATGCATTGCTTGCCAAAAAAGATGTGTTTTTTCTCTTTGAAAGACTTAACTCTGAGATGTCTCAGGACAGCACAATTTCAGACATATATACTCCTGTGCATCTGTTGGTCTGCCGAGGTGACAATAAAGACTCCTATAATTTGGCTCAGCCTCCTAAGTAGCTACGATTACTGGTGGGAGCCACTGCATTTCTGTTCACATCAAATAAGCATGCAACTGTTTCAAGTCAAGTACACTGAAGGGAGAGATTGGGAGAAGAAATCTGGGGTTTGCAGGGTGGCTATCAGATGAATGATTCTAAATTACAGAGCGGAGACTGATTTATATGTAATCAATTTGGATTTGGTTTCCCATCTTTAAGTGTAAGAACCAGCCAGGCAGTTCATGTCTCTGCAACCAACTGAATTCAGTTCTGAGTCTCAATTTTCAAGTTGACAAGTGTTGGGGTCTCCCTCTCCTTGTCTCAAGAGGTAACGCTGATCAAAACGTATTGTATTTACTTATTAAATGGAAGCTCCTATGCATAACTACCTAAAGATTATTCTTTAAAAAGAAATTTTTTTAAAAAGAGGAAAAAACTTTAGCAATGTGGCTTCAGTAGTTAATGTAACTAAAAAGGAAAAAATTTAAAGCCATAAAAGCTGGCCAAAGCAGGAACTTGTAACAGGATGTAACTAATACAAGGAGATAGGACTTAATTAAAATAGCTTTTTATTTCAAAGGTTATGCAAAGTTGTATGAGAGAAAGAAACCAAATTTTGACCAAAGATTGTAACTCTTTTTTTTGTCCTAGGACTTGAAGTCAGGGCCTGGGCATTGTCCCTTCCTCAAGATTAGCATTCTAGTACTTTGAACCACAGGTCAACTCCTCATTTGGGGGTGGGTAATTGTACATAAAAGTCTCACAGACTTTCCTGCCGGGGCTGGTCTCAACCCTTGATCTTCAGATCTCAGCCTCCTGAATAGCCAGGATTACAGATATGAGGTACCAGGATATAGCTTGAAGACTGTAGTTCTTATATCCCCTTCCCCCAGTTATGTATTCAAAGCTACTGATCCTGTCTATATTTCTGAAGAAGGGCTGAAGTGCTGTCTTCCCCCCTGTCTACAAGGTAATAAATTTCCTTTCTCTCATCTTCACTGTGTGTCTTTATTTGGTTTATAGGGACAAGAGGCTGGAGCTGGTTTGTGGAATAGCTGGAAATTGGACCTAGGGTCTCCTATGCAGTAGTACACCAGCAATTCGTTCTACCATCAGGCTGTAACTTGAATGATATACCTGAGGGACAACCACATATGTCAAATGTCAGGTTTCTGAATAGAAGATTATTTTGAATTTTCTTTTGCAGGTTTTGTTTGTGGAGATGGCTGTAGTGGCATGCATGACCAGTTAAATTTCCTAGAGGACAAATGGGTAAGAGTGAATGGGGGAGGGGAGACAAGGAAGAGATGGAGGTCACTGGATTCTATTATATGGGAATAGTTTGCAAGATACAGAGAAGCCACATCTTGAGAGGTCAAATTGGGAATCTTTTTTTTTTTCTTTTGGTCAGTTGTGGGGCTTGAACTCTGGACCTGAGCACTGTCCCTCAGCTCTTCAACTTAAGATGAGTGCTCTACCACTTGAGCCACAGTGACAGTGTCACGGAATTTCCTGCCTGGGCTAGCTTTGAACTGTGATCTTCAGATCTCAGCCTCCTTAGTAGCTAAGATTATAGGTGTGAGCCATCAGCGCTTGGCTGGGAGTCTTCAGTAAAATGTCGGTGACTACAGGTAGACTCCTGTCCCAAAGACCTGCAGCCCAGAACAGAGCTTGCACAAAGCTTTTAAAGGCAAAAACCATGTTGTGGGTGGGGACAAAGCTCACCACAAGCTAACCATATAAGATAACAATCAGAGGTGAGCATTCTCTATAGCAAAACTTTCCTGGGGCTAAACAGGATAACATGTATGCAACCCAAAAAATGGCCTGTCTCACCTCAAGGCTTTTCAAGAAGGTTCCCCTAACAAGTTCTCTTTTGGTTGTTGTTGTTGTTGTTGCCACTCATGGGTGCTGTCCCTTGAGCTTTTTTGCTCAAGGGTAGCACTCTACCTCTTTTGGGTTTTTTTGGTCGGGTCATGCGGCCTGAACTCTGGGCCTGGGCACTGTCCCTCAGCATTTCAGCTCAAGGCTAGCACTCTACCACTTGAGCCACAACACCACTTCTGGCTTTTTTTCTTTTTGCTTATATGGTGTTGAGGAATCGAACCCAGGGCCTCATGCATGCAAGGCAAGTGCTCTACCACTGAGCCACCTTCCCAGCCCCCACTCTACCTCTTTGATTCAGTTTTTCTGATTGTTAATTCGAGATGATATAAATCTCACAGACTTTCCTGTCCAGTCTGGCTTTGAAACACAGTTCCCAGATCTCAGCCTCTTGAGTAGCTACATTTACAGGTGTGAGTCACCAGTGCCCAGCTTGTATCTAACTCTTGAGTGTTTTTTGTCATCTGCTTGTCACTGTATGCTCAAATCAGCCATCAAAATTGAAAACAATAGCATTAGGTGTGCTCAGAAAAAGAGCCTGTTCTCCTGTGAGTGATTTCATGACTTTCCCCAGGGGTGGCCAGACCTGTACTCAGTCCACAGAGACACCATGGCCTTCTTCTGATGGACTCTAAAGCTTGAAGAGGGAGCCCCATCACCAGCTGCACTTTGTGGACATTATTGCCCATGCGTCCAGAGTCACATAGGATACCCTGCTCCCTGGGAAAGAAAGGGAGGGAAACTCCAACACTTGGCAACTAGAAAATTGAGACTCAGAACTGCATTTAGTTGGATATAGAGCAATGAACTGCTTTGCTATTTCTTACACTTAAAGATGGGGAACCAAATCCATATTGATTACACACAAACTAGTCTCTACTCTGTAGTTCAGAATCATTCATCGGATAGCCACACTGCAAGCCCCAAGATTTATTCTCCCAATTCTCTCTTCAGAGGCCTTGATTGAAAACAGTTCCATGCATATTTGATGTGAACAGAAAGGCAGTGGCTCCCACCTGTAATCCTAGCTACTCAGGAGGCTGAGGTCTAAGTATACTGGTTTGAAGCCAGCCCAGATAGAAAAATCTATGGGATTCTTATCTCCAACTAATGAGCAAAAAGCTAAAAGTAGAGTTTACTCAAGTGGTAAAATGCTAGCCTTGGGGAAAAAAAAAACTAAAGGACAGCCAGACCTTGGAGTTCAGTCTCTGTACTAGAATAAAAAGAAAAGGAAGGAAGGACAGGGAGGAAGGAAGGAAGTAAAGAAGAGGGAGGAAGTAAAGAAGAGGGAGGAAGGAAGAAGGACAAAGAAAAAGGGTCGGAGGAAAGAAGAGGGGGTTAGAGGGAGAGAAGAAGGGAAGGAAACCTAGTCTCATATGTATCACTATGGTTCTATCTCTAGCCAAGTAATTGCTTCGTTCAGAGACCTGGAGGAAGTTAATACTCTTTAAAGGTCCTGGGAATGTAAACGCTTACACCTTTACAAATGCACTTCCATTCTGCTGAAGAGAAAGGGTCTGTGCAGGAGCTCTGAGGGTAGATGGAATGGATGCAGTCCTTCTCTGCAAACATCATTTCTACTTTGAGGTTCACTGGAGACCTCAGTAGTTACAGCCATTTAAAGTGAGTTGGCAAAGAGAGAAATCCAATAACACAACTGGCATGAGAAATTAATCTACAGGTTAATACTTTCACATCCCAGACTCCTCTGGGCCCAGGGTTTGAAAGAACTGTAGCCGACTGCAATGTTAGCAGAGGGAATTGCTAGTCAAGGGCACCCTGAGAAGAGATGAAGATCTCGTTCCTGATAGGATGGAATTCAATTAGAAACTGGTCACACCCCACCCAAGTTTTTCAAAGCAAACCAGCCTATGGCCTTTCCCTGATGCCTATGCCCAACGTCCAACAGAGACAGACATGTGGCATTTTCTGTTTCTTTTTGGAGTCCCAGGTTGGGAAAAGCATGTACTCAGATAGGACAATGGGAGAACTGAGCATCTACATCAGGATACCACCAAAAAAAAATGTATACCAAAAACTAATGGACAACAAATCAAAAGAGCTGCTTTTACTAGTACTCTGCTGCTGCTGCTGCTGCTGCTGTTCTGTTTTGTTCTGTTGCTCTAGCTACTGAGCCAGTATGGTGGAGTGGGGATTTTGCTGATTGGCTGTCTCCCTTTTCATGGACCCTGTTGATGGGTTGTCTCTATTACAGACCATGGTTGGAAAGTTGCATACATGGGGAATATCTTGGGAGCATCTTCCACTTAGTCCCTTTCTTGCTCTTGGTGCACCTGGTCATTTTCTCCTGGCTATTGTGATTTCTCTGTCCACCATGTTTCCTTAAATGGGATCTCCACACTGGCTTCCATCTGACAGCTATAGAAACACATGTTCCTCAATTGGGAATGTTTTCCTAAGTCTACCTGTCCATCAATGGGAACCAGTGAACCTGGTTAGCTCTGAAAGTGAGTCGAAGGAATCTGTACTCAAATACTCATGGCAATGAGAGGAGTTGTTACCATTTGGGAGTGAATTTCATACGTGCAATTGCAAAACCCTGTTTTCCCTAACTTCAAGAAACTTGTTTAAGCATGATTGCAAATGAGAAACAGTTGTAGTGAAAATAAAATTCAAGAACATATGTTGCTTTTTTTTAGTCAAATGTTATTTTATTTAAAGATATAAGTAAAGCAGGTGTTAGTACAATGTCAAGGACACTGAAGACACAGTAGTTTAAAAAGATCCCTTATGAACCCCACACTATGGTGAAAAGATGAATATTAATCAAATTGTACTAATGAAACTGCACTGAGGGTTCTTCAAAAAATAGCCATCTCATTCCTGTCATCCTAGCTAAACAGGAGGCTGAGATCTAAGGATCATGGTTCAAAGCCAGCTACAGCAGGGAAATCTATAATGTTCCTATCTCCAATCAACCAGGAAAGAGCTAGAAGTGGTTCAAGTGACAGAGTACTAGCCTTGAGTAAAAAATGCTAAGAGATAGCACCCGGCCCTGAGTTCAAATCTTAGTACCAGCAAAAAAGAAAAGAAAAGAAATGGAGAGAGGGATTGGAGAAAGGAGAAGGAGTGTGGGGAAGGAGGGATGGAGAAAAAAGAGAGAGCAGAGCTTTGTTGTGTTTGAGTGATATGTGACCTAAAATGACACATGATAGGAAAGTAGCCCTGAGAAAGGAAGGGAGGGAAAGGGGAGGGGTGTAATAAAGAGTTTTGCGGGACTGGGAAAGTGGCTCAGTGTTAGAGTGCTTGCCTTGCATGCATGAAGCCCTGGGTTCGATTCCCCAGCACCACTTAAGCAAAAAGAAAAAGCCGGAAGTGGCACTGTGGCTCAAGTGGTAGAGTGCTAGCCTTGAGCTGAAGAGCTGAGGGACAGCACCCAGGCCCAGAGTTCAGGCCCCATGACCAGACCAAAAAAAAAAAAAAGAGTTTTGCTGTATTTGAGCCATGTAAATGACCTAGTAATGACCTGGTCAAAGGCCCTTGAAATGGGACAGGAAAAGCAAATGCTTTGTTCTCTGCAGCAGTGGCAGCTAGCTGGACCTAAAGCTATTCTATGAGGTCATAAAAGGACTATAGGCCAGGTGTTTGGTGGCTCATGCCTGTAATCCTACCTACTCTGAAGGCTGAGATCTGAGGATCAAAGCCAGCTTGCACAGGAAAGTCCTTTAAGACTCTTATCTCCAATAAACTGCTCAGAAAAACCAGGATTTGTGCTGTGGTTCAAGTGGCAGAGCACTAGCGTTGAGCATAAAGAAGCTTAGGGTCAGGGCCCAGGTCCTGAGTTCAAGCCCCGGGACTGAAAAAAAAAAAAAACTATACACAGTGGAAACATTTCTCAAAGGGAGGCAATAACAGCCTAAACAACCTTGCCTGGAAACAGGGGATAGAACTGGGTGGGCCCAAGTGTATGTTTCTAGAAAATTCTGACACATGATAAACTCAAAGAAAGAGCAATTGCTATTTCAAGAGGGAAATATGCAAGGTACCATAAACATCAAGAAGTTCTCATAGAAGTTTTTTAACCTTAGACTTAAAGCTACAAGGCCAGTTCTAGCCACGTGAATATTGACAGCTTAGAACACTGACTTTTCTTACCTGCTGTTTCCTTCATAGCCAGAGAGGCCCAATTATGTCACCGCCTTCAGCCCAGCAACAAACCATGCCTGCTAATGCTTTCACCCCACCAGTGGCCACCACTAGAGCTGCAGCAGATCCTGATCTTGCTGTGTCACTGCCTGGAGAACTCAAGGAATGAAATCCACAGCAAGGAGTAAGTGTTAAAAGTTTTCCTAACAGGACTTAAGAAACAAAGAACTCCCACTCATCTGGTTGAACCACTACTAAATATCCCCATGCTGCTGATCACGTGTATGGTATATAACATATGAACACCGTTATATATTACAGACTGTGATAGACAATTTGCTCCAGGAAAGTTAGAATGAACGTGTGACTTTAAATGAGCATCATTATTCCACAATACTGTGAATTTCCGGAAATTAAGTAATCACTTAATCACAATCAAAAAAAAAAAAAAAAAAGAACCTTGGGGAAGGGAGGGAGGGAGGGGATGGTAGGGAGAAAACAATGGAGGGGGTAACAATGTTCAAGAGGAAGTGTACTCATTACCCCACTCATGTAACTGTAACCCTCTGTATAGAATCTTTACAATAAAAAAATTAAAAAAAAAAAAAAGTTTTCAATTTATGCATGTGAGAAGAGGAGAGAGAAAACGTTCTTGCTGGGTGAGAGGGGTCATGATAGCGGTTTGCCAACTAACTGGTTTAATCTATGGTGGGTTCTTTTCTTTTAATGTATATAGGTGTCATTTAACTTTTATGCTAATGATTTGCTGGAAGGTGACTTGCTCATTGGTCACGACCCATGATATTTTTAATTGGTCATTCCCTTTTAGCTCTTGGGGCATGGAATTACCTAAAGACATTTAAGACTATCCTACTTTCATTTTATCCAACCTATCTGGGTCAAAGGGAAGTTAGAATGCTTGGGAAGTTTTCTCAGATCATCCTCTCTCTCTCTCTCTCTCTCTCTCTCTCTCTCTCTCTCTCTCTCTCTCTCTCTCTCTCTCTCTCTCTCTCTCTCTCTCTCTCTCTCTTTTATTTATTTTTTTGTTGGTTGTGGGGCCTAACTCTGGGCCTGGGTGCTATCCCTCAGCTCTTCAGCTCAAGAGTAGCACTCTACCACTTGAGCCACAGTACCACTTCTGGCCTTTTCTGCTTATGGGTGTTGAGGAATCAAACCCAGGATCTCATGCATGCAAGGCAAGCACTCTACCACTAAGCCACCTTCCCAGCCCTATTTTTCTTTTTTTTTTTTTTAAGAGAAATCTTGCAGGCTTATTCCTGATTTCTTCTGCCTGACTAATCTACCTATTCCAAGATATCTCTTTCTTTCTTTCTTTCTTTTTCTTTTTCATTTTTGTCAGTCCTGGGGCTTGAACTCAGGGCCTCAGGGTTGTCCTTGAGCTCTTTTGCTCAATATGAGTGCTCTACACTTAGAGCGACAGTGCCACTTCCAGTTTTCCGGTGGTTAAATGGAGATAAGCGTCTCACAGAACTGAGCTGGCTTGGAGCATTGATCCTTAGATCTCAATTTCCTGAGTAGCTATGATTACAGGCGTACCAGCTCCCAATACTACAGTTCTTTACATCCACAGCACTTGTGTGAATGTAACATACTACATACAGTATAGTCTATGTGCTTTCTATTCCTGGGCATAAGGCCTGCTAATGGATTCACTACCTGTGGAAATGGCCTACGGTAGACTTTTTTGATTGAATGTTAGGCCCATTTCTCACAAATCCATTTTCTTCCCTTCTTTTTTCAAATATGTAAGCAGCACCAAGTTTTTATTTTCTCACATGTTGCTCATCCAGTACGGGCTTTGTAGGTGCCTCCTCTAGTCACCTTCTCCTTTCCCCAGTACATCTGAACATCACCCCTGAAAGCTATAAGGTCTGGAAGGAGCAGCTGGCTGCTCCTTTATATTTGAGCTTAAGTGAATTAGAATGATCCCATCTCTGATCAGTCAATTCCAGGCGAGGCCTAATGTGGAAGAAAGAGCCTTCCTCCGGGATTTATTTATTTATCTATCTTTAAGTAGTTGTACAAAGAGGTTTCAATTCAACACATCAGTTTAGAAGCGCAGGGCATCTTTTGAAAAAAAAATTTGGTTTTTGGTTTGAACTCAGAGCCTAGTCCCTGTCCCTGAGCTTCTTTACCCAAGGCTAGCCCTCTGCCACTTTGAGCTACAGCTCCCCTGCTGGTTTTCTTGTAGTTATTTGGAGATAATCTCATGGAATTTCCTGCTCAGGCCAGTTTGGAACCTTTATCCTCAAATCTCAGCCTCCTGAGTAGCTAGGATTATGGGCAAGAGCCATCAGCTATCAGCTGTACAATGCATCTTGATCCACGCCATTCCTTCCATCATTCTTCCCATCTCTCAACCCCACCCAAGTTACCTAGTTCCATTTTCACAGATGTACATTGAATATGATGATTGCATTCTCCAACCCTTCCTCTCTCCATCCCTCCACATCCTACCACCTCATCCACCCACCCCCCACCTCAAGTTCCAGCTTCCTGTTATCCATTTTGTTATAGTTTTTCAAAGAATTCTCCCCTGCATATACCATGTTATTTCCGTTAATGATATACCATATACTTTAGTTAATTCTTTTGTAGTATGTATCTCTCTCTGTGTGTGTGTGTGTGTGTGTGTGTGTGTGTGTGTGTGTGTGTGTATATATATATATATATATATGCACATGACTCAGTGTGTGCTTATATATATTTATAAATGAGGTCTGTCTTCCATCTATGAGAAAGAACATGTGATCTTTTGTCTTTCTGGACCAGAGTTACTTCCTTTAACATAATTTTTTAGCCTGACACCAGTGGCTTACACCTGTAATCCTAGCTACTTAGGAGGCTGAGATCTGAGGATCACGGCCCAAAGCCAGCCTAGGCAGGAGGGTCCATGAGACTCTTATCCTCAATGAACCACCAGAAAACTGGAAGTGTCACTATGGCTCAAAGGCTAGCCTTGAGCAGAAAAAGCTCAGGAACAGCACTCAGACCCAAGTTCAAGCCCTCCATCCAACAGAAACAAAAACAACTATAATTTTCCCCAGGCCCATTCATTTCTAGAGAGCTTCCTTTTCTCCCTGTATAGGCATTTGCAATTGCTGGCTACAGAAAAAGCTATTTTAACTCAAAAAAGTCTGGTACCGCACAGGGCTAAGGGGAGAGGTGAAATGATATAGACAGATCCTTCATGATATTATTAAAATGCAGAATCCTGCCAGCCTTGAAATTCATTTAAATGCTATACTTGCCAGTTCTATGAGCCTATAAATCCCCTTTATTGTTTAAATCAATTTGAACTGTACTTTTTTCTTATTTGTAACTCTAATGCGCCCCAAATGCTATTGACCATTCCATTAAGGATAGCAATTTGACATGTTCAAAAGTCTGAAAAGTGTGTATTACCCTCCAAGTCAGTACTTCCTCATCTCAGAATTTATCCTAGGTAAACAGTTGAGTGGCTATGAAGATATTTACATGCTTAAGCCCATACATAATGTTTCTCAGAACAGCTAAATACTGAAAGTTATGTAAATTGAAATATAAAGACACTGCCAAACACTGTCCAGCTCATGGATTATGCTAAATGAAATAACTACACATAGTTGACAGTGAAAGCTAGACCTCACTGATTAACTGGTTTTAATAATCTACTCTTATTTAAAAATATAGAACAACGATGATGTATTAAAAAAAAACCTTTTAAGTATCAAGGTCATTACTTCAGAGCTTCTCATCCCTGTCTATATATTAATTATCTAGGAAAACCACTTAAAATTGGGCTCTCTGGTGATATGCATTTGAGTGGTTCAAGTGTACAGTGAAAAGTAAAAATTATTATTTTTTTAACCAGTAACTGGGCTTGAATTTGCTGCTTATGGCTAAGTGCACTACTGTATGAACCATTTCTCCAGCCTTGCTTTTTGTTGGTTATTTTGGTGATGGATTTTTGCAGACATTTTTGCCCAGTCAGGCCTCAAACTACAATCCTCTCAGTCTTAGTCTCTTGAATAGCTAGGATTTCAGACACAAGCCATTAGTGCCCACCTTACTACTTCTTTAATCCTCAGTTTTGCAGTTTTGACAATTCTTCTAAATATTACTAGTGTCACCTGCCTCGTGTGGATGATCAGATCTCAGATAACTTGTTAGTGGCTTGTGATATAGAAGGGTCTAGACTGTATGCAGAGAAATTTGATTTTAAAAGCCATCATGTTGACAGTAACATTGAATTGTCTTTTAGTGCATGAGGATCAACATGAGAGGAATTCTGGAGCAAAGAAAAAAGACTGAAGCCAGGTACCAGTGGTTCATGCCTGTAATCTTAGCTACTCAGGAGGCTGAGATTTGAAGATTGCAGTTCAAAACAGAAAAGTCAGAAAAGTTCAGAGCAGAAAAGTCCATGAGACTCTGATCTCCAATAAACTACTCAGAAATTGCCAGAAATGGTTCTGTAGCTCAAGAGGTAGAGCACTACCTTTCATCAGAAAAAGCTTTATTTATTCAAGGATGTGGGCTGAATGTTGAGCTAGCCAGCAAGAATTAGATTGACTACAGAAGGAAAGTAAGGTAGTTCAGAACCATTAACGGTAGGAGGATCAACTAGCTTCTAGGTATGGTTACATTTAGAACTCGTGTTTCTTACTGGTCATCATATGGAAAACTCTAGAAAGTGTCAGACAGAAGGTGGTGTTCTGTCTTTGTGTGAAACCCTGAAGAGCCTCAGAAGGAGATGGAATACTTGTGTATGCTTGTGTGTGTGTACGCGCATGTGCGCATACATGAACAGACCTAGGGTTTGAACTCTCGGCCTCGATGCAGTGTCTGAGCTTTTTTTTTTTTTTTTTTTGCTCAAGGCTGGCACTCTACCACTTGAGCCACAGCTCCATTTCTGCCTTTTTTTCTTGGTAGTTATTTGGAGATGAGAATCTCAGAGGCTTTCCTGCTTGGGCTGACTTTGAACCACAATCCTACCACTACTCAGCCTCCTGAGTAGCTTGGGTGACAGTTGTGAGCCGCTGGCAGCTGGCAAAGGATTGTTTTGAATAGTCTAGAACTTTGGTTGGGAGAGGGGAAATGGTGGTAATTATTGGCTGCAAATACTTGGAGAACTAAGATATGAAAATAGAATAGATACTTTTATGTGCAGCAGAGAAGATAAAACCAGAACCAGTGCAAAACTGGGAACTGGTGACTCACACCTATAATCCCAGCTACTCAGTAGGCTGATATCTGAAGAGAGTGGTTTGTAGCCAGCCCAGGTAGGAAAGTCTGTGAGACTCATCTCCAATTAACCAACAAAAAGCTAGAAGTAGTGCTGTGGCTCAAGTGGTTGAGCACCAACATTGAGAAAAAAATTTAAAAAATCAAAAGCTAGGGGACAGTGTCCAGGCCCTGAGTTCTAGCATAATTCCAGTATGCATGTGCACGTGCTGTGTGTGTGTGTGTGTGTGTGTGTGTGTGTGTGTGTGTGGTGTGGTGTGCTGTGCACGTGCGTGCACACACACATGCATATAGACACAATTTTTTAAAAAAGATCAATGCACAATTAAAGAAAAAAAGATCAAGAAACAGCTTTTAGCTTAATTTAGGTTGGTCCCAAATAGAATGCATACATACACTTGTATAGAAGGAGGTTGTCCAGTCCTGGGAATGTTCATGTTATTCTGTTTCATAGGCTAGAATGCTTTCTAAATGGATTATCTAATTTGATCTCCCTAGGGGGGAAAATACATTTAGTCCCATTTCGTGGATGAGTGTCCAGACCTCAGGAATCCTACTTTCTCTGCCCAAAACAAAACAGTGGTGTGTGGGTCACAGTCACACACACACTCCTTTTCCAGGTTTTTCATTCATCTTGTTGCTACAGAGATGGGGGATAGGTAGATTCCAGTTTCTTTCTGAGTTTTCTCTTTTCTGAGAGTCCAGGGTATAGCATCTCTGCTTTTCACTTCCAGCGTCTACACATGTAGTGCAGTGACTGACCGCCTGCTTCCTCCTGAGTCTTAGGTGACTAATCTAAGTTTTTGAAAGGCCAATTATACAGTGTGTATACCTGGAAAATTTCAACTTTGTATTTCCTTCCAGTCTACTAGAATCTTCTCTTTCTCCTCCTCCTCCTCTTCCTTCTTTTGTACCAATCCTGGGGCTTAAACTTAGGGCCATGGTGCTGTTCTCGAGCTTTCTGGGGCAAGGCTAGTACTCTAAAACTTGAGCTGCACTTCTGACTTTTTTATTTAGTCGTTTATTGGAGATAAGAGTCTCATAGGCTTTCCTGTTCAGGCTGGTTTTGAACCTTGATCCTTAGATCTTAGCTCCTAAGTAGGTAGGATTATAAGAGTGAGCCACTGGTGCCTGGTTTTATTATTCTCTTTATACACAGTTGTAGTCTGTCTCTCAAGGTGCAGCTCAAATCTCATCACCCCCTAGAGCCTTCTTAGGGAATGAAATTTGGGACTTCTTTGAGCACCTGTAGTATGTATCCTGTGTCCTGTTTGTCTCAAGTCATGGAAATTCTGCTCTCCATGCTTCACATATGCCAGCCATAGCTTCTTGCTTGTGCTGTGGAATCCTCTATGGTGTATTATCTTCTCCTTTTCTGGGGAACTGCACACCACCCACGGCAAAGCTGGAATTGACCCAAAAAAAGGTAAGCAACTACTTGATGATTTTTTGTTTATCTCCGTGGTGTTTTGATCTTCTTATTAATAACATCTTACAATATGCCCCAAAACATTATAGAACTTCAACTCCAGCACTCAACCATCTTGTGTTTGACTTGTGGCTCTGCTACTTTCTATAAATGTGATCTTTTTTTGTCAGTCATGGGGTTTTAACTCAGGCTCTGGGTCATGTCCCTGAGCTTTTTTGCTCAAGGGTAGCACTCTACCACTTTGAGTCACAGTTCCACTTCCTGTTTTTTGGGGGTATTCTCATGGGAGGTTGGCATAAGACAAAGAAGTGTACACCCTGGCTAGTTTCTTAGGACTGGGTCACCAGGGCATTTCATTTTCCTTAGAAGATACTGGAGCCTCAGCAGTTTGCTTACTGAGAGGCTAGGATGACAGGCATGAGCCAGTGGCACCTAACAATGACCCTCATCTAAGTGAGGCCCTATGAAATCACATTTCCCATTAATAAATAAGGGTTCAATAGCCATCTTGCAGGCCTGTGAAGTAATGTAGGTAGAGGAAAGGCTGCAACTTGAACTTGAATTCAAGGCCTTAGTGCTGTCCTTTTGATGCTCAGTGCTAGCACTCTACCCTTTGAGCCACAGGTCCAATTCTGTCCTTTTGCTGATTAATTGAAGATGAGTGGCTTTAGAGTTTACTGACTAGACTGGCTTCCAACTGTGATCCTCAGATATTAGCTAGGATTACAGGCATTTACTTTGGACAGATGCATACAAGCCTCTTCACAGAATTTTCACAGTATTGTAGAGACATATCTCATCAGTTTCTCCGTCACTTTTCTACTACCATGTAGGACTTAGCCAGTCCCATAGGTGTCCTCTTAGTTCAGAAAAGGAGAACCATAGAGTTGACTTCCTTCTCTCTTCTTATTGGTACAGATCCCTTCACCATAACTGGGAGGAAGATGAACAAGTAAACCAGTAAGTGGATGTTGACACAAAAAGAAGTTCTGTTCCTGAAAACTGGGTATCTTTGAGGCTTCTGAACCAAAGTGCAAGTTTGTTTGTCTACCACTTATGAGGGTTGAGGCTTGGCACTTCAGTGAATGCCAAATGACACAGTTGTGAATGTGGTTGCAATTGTGGATTCTAGTGGATGACAGGGAAAGCAGTGTGCAGAAAATCAGATCCTGTGCAGAAACAACATTCTCACTGCCTATCACAGGGTGAATTTTGGAGAATTGTCTTTCAGAAGCTCCTGGAAGTATGTTGTGATGATCATTCTGCTCCCAGGAGTCTCCTTCCTTTCTCAACAGGCAAGTCTGCATATGTGATGGACAGCCACAGCATGAGTCCTGGCAGAAAGGGGCTGTGGTAGAAGGCTCAAGATTGGGAGGTCAGGCTCTCACTTTCCTTGTCACCAATCTGCCCACAGCAGCATTTGTTTCATCTTCACTGTGTGGATGGACTTATACAACGATGAATTCTATGAGCGTAAGGACCATGACACCCTGAAAGAACTTACACAGTATGGCAAATTCAACTTGCCCTCTTCAGACTGGTCTTCCCCTTACATATTCTTCTTGACAAGTTGGAGGATTGTGTGACCAGTGAGTCCAAGAAAAAGGGAAGAAGTCCTTGTTTAGATGCCTCAAAGCCTGTGAGTAGGGATGGAACCTGGGTGTCTAGGGATGGGCCTGAATGGCCAAGAGCCCCTAGTACTACCTGGCTTGGCAAAATGTTCTTTTATGGATATTCTCTGCCAGGTAATTTTTCTTTTTGAAAATACATGAACATAGCCACTCATCAGTGTTCAGTCCAACTTCAAACTATACTGATCCCCCATTAGATCCTCATGGAAGTTTAGTTGCACCTTAACTTCTAGAGTCCACTCTAAAATCCTGTGCTTATTTCCATTCTCAGGTTAGCATTACTGTAGAGAAGCTTCTCTTGAACTCCAGATAAGGAATCTATTAGTGATGTTGGTGATGGTGACCAATGGAGATCTGGAACCATCCCTGCACTCCAGAAAGCATGTGAACATAGAGGGGTTTGTTCCATTGGTTGCAAAGCCCAAACAGGTTTTGAGTCCTGTGCACATTCCAGTGGTTCTGAACCCCACATGTGATGCAGGTGTACCTGCATGAACCACCAAGGAAGAACATGATCCAGGATGACTTCCATTGATGTTTAAAATCCACCTAGATCAGCTCCAAATTAGTCAAATCAGCACTTGTTTTGTTGTGCAGGATAAAGTATTACCCATGGGGCTAATGGAAAATGCCCCCAGTCTATGTTCAGGGGAATCAATAAGTGCCCAGCCAGTGATATTTGGAAAAATCTGAGTTTCTACAAAATCATATAACGAGGTCCTAGAAAAGTTTTGAAGCCTGACTTAAATGTGACAAGCAAAGAAATTTGCCAGTTTGAGGCAATTTAATATCCTGGGTGGTATTTATTGTCATTTTGGGAGTAGAAATCAGACATTTATGACCTACTAAAGTACTGTTCAATTGTGCTATAGGCTCTGAGTCCAGAGATTCAAATTTCTTTTTTTTTAATTTATTGTGAAAATACTGTACAGAGGGGTTACAATTACATGGGCAAGATTTCTATAACATATTAGCTCTCCATCATCTATACCTCCATTTCCAAGGAACACAAAGTTTTACAAGACTTCTACATTTCTACTTCTGTTTCCACAACTGTTCCATTTATATAATTGTTGGTTTGTAAATCTGGTAGTAGAGCTGCATACTGATAATCAACCACAGCTTTTGAAAAGGCAAATCTGAATGCCATCCCAGGGCAAAAACTGAACACCTCGTCTGAAAATTAACTGAAAACCACCTGCCTATGGCAGGGGTCAAGTAATAGAATACTTGCCTAGTCAACTTAAACTTCTGAGCTCTATGGCAGGACAGCTTCTTATTTTTTTCTCTCTCTCAGTGATTCCCAAATTGAGAACACAAAATTCCTTACAACATTGGATATTTTTTCCACAGTGTTTTTGTCCAGGATTAAAACAATCTGAAGATAATTTCTCCTACATCAGAACAAATAATAAAGCCTCTAGCTTCTTGGCTTCAGCATACCTGCTCACTCGGCTTAGTCTTCCAACTCTTCTAAAACTGAATCTTTCAAACTATTATTCCAGCCAGGTGCTTGTGGTTCACACCTGCAGTCGTAGATACCAGGATGAGCTCTGAAGATTACAATTGAAAGCCAGCCTGGGCAGAAATAATCTGCTCTAACCATCCAAAAAAAAGCTGGAAGTGGAGCTGTGGTTTAAGCACTAGAGTGCTTGTCTTGAGCAAAAAAGCTAATGGACGGCACACAGGCATTGAGTACAAGTCCTTGGTCAGAAAAAAACACAAAACCCCATTATTCATAAAAAAATATCTTTTTCTTGTTTAAACTGCTATAATTTTGTTTAAATTTTAATTTCAGATTTTAGTCCTTTATTTTTGTATTATTTCCTTAGCTCCAGTTCTGACTCAATTTTCCTAATTCAGTCTATTTACCCTTGAGTCTGGTTAAGCATCGTCTGGACTAAATACACATTACCAACTTAGGTTATTAATTGTCAGGATTATTTTGGTAATAGAAAATGGTTTTTGTTGCTGTTGTTGCTCTGGTACTGGGATTAGAACTCAAGTCTTGGAGGCTCACAAAATGCTCCCAACTCCATAATTGCAGAGGTCAGCATATATTGCTTTTCTTATAAGATTCTTCTTCGGTTTACAGTATTTTTTTTTTTTTTACAATTTGGCTATTGCTCCATTTCCTGTTTTTGACTGATTAAGCGAATATGATGGAGTTATACAGGCTTTTCTGTCCTGGCTGACTTTGAATCCTAGCATCCTCAGAACTTAGATTACAGGTGAGTCTCCAGCATACATGAAATTGATTTTTTGAAGTTGTCCCTCACTATCATTTCTAAAATAGTTACATTGCATGTCATATCTGTAAAATTTAGGAAAATGAATGATTGATGTCAAGAGGTCCACCAGAAAAGCGGTTGGACAGACTCCAGATGGACAAAAGTAGGGAACTAACAGTGAAATCAGAGGTAATGGCAGGTACAGGGCAGGGAGAGGATAGAAAGGGGGATTAAAATGGAAACATTCAATACAATTCACATTTTAAAGGATATGTATGCCTATGTACATATAGACAGACACATATGTACACACACCTACCCAATGGAACATATACATATATTTCTGCCCTTTTTCTTCCTTTCCATTTCTTTATTATGCTTCTGAGTAACGAACTAAGGGTCTTTTACATACTAAACACATCTGAGCTTCCCTTCTGTCATTAAAGAATGACAAGCCAAATGTTTTCCTTCCATGTCAGTCTTGAGTAGCTAGGAGTACGGGTGTGAGCCACAAGTACCTACTCTGAACAAATTCTGGTATATCAAATTGTTAATGGAGAAGATTCATACACATGAATTTTTTTTTTAAAAAGGAGATTGCTGATGAATACTTGCTTGTCTGACAGAAGGCATGGATTGAGACTAGAATAGCTGAATTCTAAATTTGTGATTGTTTTCTGTTTGGGTAGAGCTTGTAAGTGTTGATTCCAATATATTAAGTCTCTAAAGATTTTGGGGGAAAAAGGCATGGGTTGTGGAGGTTTGGGTTGTGGAGGTTTTTTTCTTCCCACAAGCTCCCATTCTTCCTTTTTCTATTATTTTGTTTTTATCATCATCCTAGTTGTATATTTTAATTATTGAAACTTTGTAACTCACCAATGTGAATTTTCCAAGCCTTATTATAATAATGTATTTCCTGACAACAGTAAAATAGATTTAGATTTAGATAATTATCGTTGTCTACATGGTTCCATAATTAATCAGGAAGGAAATCCATAATTAAATTAGTTATATGTAAATACATGTTATATTCTTTACACTATATTATATATAATATATTATATAAGATTGAATATGATTTTTTCAAACTATAAGAGCATTTAACATTTTTAGTCTCAGGGGTATTTTTTCACAAACTAGTGTAAAACATTATTGGGGAAAGTGGTGATATAACTTTGATTATAATTATATAAATATATATTTGTGTGTGTAGATATAACACTGTTTATAAATAGATGAATAAATACATGTGTATATACATTTGTGCATCTATCTACAAAGTGAATATAATTAAGTTGACCACATTATGTACCAAAAAAGAGCTATGAGTTGTATGTACAAGGTCCAGGCCTATAACCCTAGTTGTATAGGAAGGTGGGTTCTGAGTTTTAGCCTCTTTTACCATCATGGCATTAGACTTTGAGAGGAAGTCTGGGTCCCTCCAGGATAGCAAAGAAACATATGCCGTGGGATCACCCTCCCTGACCCCAGAGAAAAGTCAGTAGAAATAAGGACAAGCTTCTTATCCTATGATAATCTACTCAATTCCTGTACCAAGATGGCCACCTGTAGATGGAAAGATAGCATTCCCTCCAAAAAGGTCTCAAAAGAGCCTTCTGAACTATAGTCTCTGACTATGCTGAATTAAAGCTTATTTTTGTTCCCAAGCTGCAAACACATATAAATATGCCAATGGCTCCAGAGATGGACAAAGTCTTACAAATACTCACATAAAATTATATACTATGTTTCAATAATTCTGTGACAAATCATCAAAGGCATGTCTTGAATTTTTCTTTTCTTTTCTTTTTTAAAGAATGGAAACACACTGAGTGCATCAGGGGGCGAGGGATGGTTTGGTTGCTGAACTTTTGAATGTACTCCTGGGCATGGGAGATCCCTGTCTGGGTGACCTTTTATGGGGGTGGGTGTCCTCACAGCTTCACAAAACAATGGCCATAACTTCTATGACATCACAGATACTTTTGCCATGGCAGCAGATAAATTTCAGGCACTGATCTGGCCCTGAGGTGGACTCAGTTACATAGAGAGGCACAAAGCATGAGAGGAAATGACTGCTAGACACCAGGCTACAGCTTGATGAGCTGTCCTGACTGGTAACTAGGATTACTTGAGCTGGGACAGGCTCATTCCCATGCTAAGGCTCCTGAGCACTGTTGCAGGGGTTGGAGAAAAAGAAGTGAATGTGGCTGCCTCCATGCCTATTTCATGCTGAGAAGAAAACCAGAAATCATAATCACAATGTCATTGTGGTATTGTGGGTACAATTTCACAGTGGGGATAGGAAGAGACATCCCTGAGGAGGGGACATTTGATCTGAAAGCAGGGCCATCATCCATGCAATTTTCTGGGGGCAGATGTTCCAGGTAGCAAGAACAGCAAGTACATCCCCAATGGTGGGAACGGACCTGACTTGTTTAAGAAAAGGAAGACAGCACTGACATGCTGAGGTTCATGGAACAAGGAAGGACTGGAACAAGGAAGAAGAAAGAGATCAGAGATGAAGACAGGAATAAATTAGATATTGTGTGCTACTTGTTACAGGAAGAAAAGTTCTGATTTTACTCTAAATCTGACATGACCCACCAGAACCAATGTTCTTAAATTGTAACCAGACACACCGGACTAACCTAGAGAATACTTTTAAAATGTGGTGCTAGCCGGGTACTGGTGGCTCATACCTGGAATCCTAACTACCCCCAAGGCCAATATCTGAGGATGAGGTTTGAAGCAAGCCCAAAGAGGAAATTTGGTAAGACTGACTTTCAATTAACCACCAAAAATCTGGAAGTGATGCTGTGGTTCAAGAGGTAGAACATTAGCCTAGAACAAAAACACTAAGGGACAGTACCCAGGCTCAAAATTTAAATCTTCACAAGACAAACCAACAAACAAAATGTGCCCCGTTGTTCATCATTGGGCAATCTAGTTCAATATATTTGGTCTGAGCCTTGGAAATTATATCCTTAGCAAATGCTCTCCTCTGAAATTCTGCTTCATAGCCAGTTTTCAGAGCTCCAGCATCACCACTGTCTCCTCCCAGTTAGCACAGCAGCCTCTCACTGGAAATTTGAAGAAATCTTTTTAGTAATCATAAGAAATCTGATCATTTGTCCACATACATCAAATCAGTACTTGCCACATTCCACTATTCTGAATGTATTTAATCCCTTTTTGAGTTAATAAGCCTTAAGGATTAAAATCTATAGAATAGTTACTAAATTAATTCAACAATCACCATTCTTCCACCCAATCTTATAAGTTTATAAAAGCAGAGACTGCCGGGCACTCGTGGCTCATGCCTGTAATCCTAGCTACTTAGGAGGCTGAGATCTGGGGATCATGGTTTAAAAGCAGCCTGGGAAGGTAACTCCGTGAAACTCTTATCTCCAATAAACCATCAGAAAACTGGAAGTGGTGCTGTAGCTCAAGAGGTGGAGCACTAGCCTTGAGCTGAAGAGCTTAAGGAAAGCGCTTAGGCCCAGAGTTCAAGCCCCATGACTGACCTAAATCAATCAATCAATCAATCAATAAAAAAGCATAGACTATACTGAAGTGTGCATATGATAATTTCTAACTATAATACTCTCATGAAATTGGGTTTTACAGAAACATCTTGATTGTTTGCCAAAGCAAAGAATAAATGATTTAAATAAGCTACCTAACATCTCAGAAGGAAAATGCTACTGGGTTTAGATCAACTTCATATACCCAGTACTGAGGAAATAAGTTTCAGAAATGGCAGAGGCAAAGTATTATAAAAATCACTTTATCATGAGGTACAACCAGGCTGCCTACATCAACCTTGCAGGAAAAATGGGATGAATGAAAAGCAACTAAGGCTTCTAAAATGAGCCAGTTGGTGGTTCTATATGCTTGCAATCCTCAGAAGCCTGAAAGCAGAGGGTCTGGATTCAAAGCCTGCCCAGGAAGAAAACCTTTTTCTCTGCAACCAGCAGATTGGAAACATCAGCTCTGTGCTCACAGCCCAGCTGGATGCCTTCTTCCCACAGAGCTTCAGACAACCAAGACCCCCCATCTGAAATATTGTCAAATATATTAAAATATTATATCCTGTTTGGGAGATAATATTTGAAAGATATATCAAAAACATTTCACTGACTTCTAAAGAAAGAGTGAAAGAGGAAATATGTGCTCACTAAAGGATAAGTTACCTACCAAAATGATATTAATATGGCTAGATGCCCATTTGGAAACTTATCCACTCAGCCATCTTTCCTCACATCTTGTCAGTTAGCCTGAACTGTCAGATTTTTTGATGCAAGGGATGTGTATGAGTATGTAGGTTGTAAAAGTAATAATGAAAAGCTAGACACTGGAGGCTCAGGCCTGTAATCCTAGCTACTCAGAAGGCTGAGATCTTAGGATCCCAGTTCAAAGCCAACCCATGCAAAAAGACCCTTACCTCCAATTAACCAGCAAAAGACAGAAAGCTGAGCTGTGGTTCAAAAGGCAGACTACCAGCCTTGCAACAACAACAAAAGTTAAGGGACAACATCCAGGCCCTGAATCCAAGCCCCGGTAGTGGCGCTCACACACAAAAAATAACCATGATACCACCACAGGATGTGCATATCTTAGGTAAGGATGCAGATGGATGGGATGATGACTGTATTGTAGCCCAGTCTGTGAAAAAACCTAGGTGAAATCTTTCCTCAATACATCTTCATTTCCCTCTACACATTTAAAATCACACACACACACACACACACACACACACACACACACACACACACACACACACACACACACACTTACATGGTTATATTTGTCTATATAATTATGTAAAATACATATCATACACACTTGCTTCCGAATTTTGTCCATCTTTTGGTTTTATAGGTAGTACAATATATCCAGGGTTTGGCTCATACTTGTAATTTCAGCTGCTCATGAAGGTGGGATCTGAAGATCACAGTTTGATGCCAACCCAAGGAAACAAATCCTCAAGATTCTTATTTCAATTAAGTAGCAAAAAGCCAGAAGTGGAAATGTGACTTAAATGACACAGTGACTGCATTGAGCAAAATAATCTAAGCAAGATACCAGACCTCCGTTCAAGCCTACGTACTGGCCCACTAGCACTCCAAAAGCCAAAATCCCCAAAAGACCAAACCAAAAACATGTCAAAATATTTTATAACTTTTGAAGCAAAATCCAATGAAGCAATGTAGTTTGTTGAAGATTTGGTGGTAAAATGCTGAAAAACCCCAAATTCCACATGTGTTTAAATGATGCAACAGACAAGCAACCAAGTAAAAATTTCCCAATAATGTTCCTTAGTATCCACTGGGACCCTTGACAAAGATTTTTTTTCTATGCTTTTCAAAAAATCAGTTAATTTTCAGTAGTATAAATCTTTATTATAAATTATAGAAGTTTTTTAAAGTTCCAAAGTGAATTGAATGTAAAACAAAAAGCACTTAATATTACCAGTTTCTATGCCTCTGGTAGAAAACCTGTAATACTGTGGCCTTTATGAAGGAGGAGAGGGAAGACTGGTCATGAAATGTTGGGAAGAAGAGTTTCCAATTGACTGTTTGAAACCCAATCTTCTGCCCCCCACCCCAACAGGCAGAGGCTTGAACTCAGGGATTAGGTGCTGTCTTGAGCTTCTTCTGCTCAAAGCTAGCATTCTACCACCTGAGCCATGGCACCACTTCTAGCCTTTTCTGAGAAGTTTGTTAGAGTTGAGAGACTTACAAACTTTTATGTTTGGGATTGACTTCACATCTCAGTCTCCTGAGTAGCTAGGATTATAGTTGTTAGCTTCCCATGCCTGGCTTACATTCCACACTATTGAACACATAAAATTTAATTAGGAGGCTAAGATCTGGAGAATGGTGATTCAAAGCCAGGCCAGGCAGAAAAGTCTGCAACTCCATCTTCAACAAGCAAAGAGCTGGACTTGAGCAGTGGTTCAAGTAAGGTGAGTATGAGCCCCTGATTTCAAATACCATTATGGGCAAAAACAAAACAAAATAAAGCAATGCCCCAAATTGAAATAATAAAATTGCTCAATACCAAAATAATGGTCATTAAATAATGGTTTGAAGAGTAGAAAACAAATACACCCCTCCATAAATCCACATATAAAAATCTTCCAGTCAGATACCGGTGGCTCAAGCCTGCAATCCTAGCTACTCAAGAGGTTGAGATCTGAGGATTATGGTTCAAAGCCAGCCCAGGCAGGAAAGTCCCTGAGACTCTTATCTCAATAAACTACTCAGAAAACCAGAAGTGGCACTGTGGCTCAAGTAGTAGAGTGCTAGCCTTGAGCTGAAGAACGAGGGACGGTGCTTAGGCCCAGAATTAAAGTCCCATGACTGACAAAACAAAAAACAAAATCCAAAAAACAAAAAAACAATAAACAAAAAAGAAACTTCCACAAAATATTTGAAATGGGTGAATTTTCAATAAGGAAACAACATTTTTCTTTCCTTTTTTTTCTTGCAACAGCAAAAGAGATGGTTTATTGTACATGTGTCACACTTGGCCACAACTATGAACAGAACTAGTCCAGAATGTTACAGGTCTGGGGCACAGGACCATCAGGGGATGCTTGGTTATGAGCAAGGTGTGTCTTTCAGAGATGATCTTGGCAATGAAAGTTCTGGATCCACTGGGAAATCACAGCGGCATGCAGTCCAGCATCTCAGTGTCCCAGCCTATGGCATTCCTTATTCCTCCTGCTCCTCTGGCCTCGATGGGTGCACAGACTGGTTTACTTAGACCTCTGCCTCATCTTTCTTCTTTTGCCCTTCAGCCTGTGCATTCACTTCCTCTACTTGGCTCTCATGGTGCTGTTTTTTCTAGGAAGATGGTGCTAAGGCAAAGAGCAGGAAACAACATTTTTCTACCTAAAGATGTCTGTGGGGAGAACAGTGGAAGAAATAGATTTATTCCCAGATATTTAGACCAACATGCCAATTCTGACATATCTATGATGATAGAGACTAGCTTTAGAATGATAAAAATAAACCAAAGGACTACATCCCAAAGTATTGGACAAGGCTAACAAAGCAGAGTAGGGCATCAGGGTATAGGGTAAGAGCTATGTAGAAAAACTAGTTGTTCCTACAATGAAAAGTATTACCAGGCCTAGCAATTCAAGTTTGCCAAACCAAGTAGATTTTGAAAAATAGTCTGTTACTTATTATATTAAAGAAAAATTTAAACTTG
Organism: Dipodomys merriami; assembly: GCF_024711535.1. Lineage (NCBI taxonomy): Eukaryota > Metazoa > Chordata > Mammalia > Rodentia > Heteromyidae > Dipodomys > Dipodomys merriami. The sequence goes on from NW_027204115.1 coordinate 1,312,577, forward strand.
TAGGCTCTTCAACTTTATATCAGACAACCTAAACTTTGCTCAGGGGACATGGTACTTAATATTTGGATCATCAAGTGCCAATTGCAAATTTAATTATACAAATAATAACTACTAATAGAGAATGTTAATGGTTTCTTACAGATGGAGCTGAAGGTAAAACTGCTAAGACTTTTCCCACGGAAGAGACTATTCTTATTACACCTCTTCCCATGGTCTTCATTTTTTTTTTTTTAACAAAACTCGAATATTTCCACTTTATTCACCCAGATGTCCTTTTAACACTTCAAAGGCTGTTTTTGAGAAATAATAAAATTTTCAAAAGCACAAAAAATGCCGCCCAAGTTAAGAAGTTTTGAGATCAAGCAGATGAAAGGGAAAATTTGAGTAAGGAGCAAGTTTAGTGTCCTAGCCATGACAAAATCCTAAGAGTTAGTGAGTGAACACATGACTTTGCACATATCCACAGAATTGAGGTCACATGATGATTCTGGCTCCTGGTCCTCCTCTTTGCCTTCCTGGTCTGACACACCATTCTCTGGGATGCTGAGCTCTTCTTTAGGCTTTCTTCATTCCCCTCAAGTAACTCCTGCCTTATAGGCTTGCGCAAGATAGGCTTTTTCTTCATTTTGACATTTTGTTTAGGTTGAGAAAGCTATTTTTTTCTCCAATTCAATGCTGTTTGCCTATAAAAAAATCACAATAAGGGGCTAGGAAGTTGGCTCAGTGGTAGAGCACTTGCCTTGCATGCATGAGGCCCTGGGTTCGATTCCTCAGCACCACATAAGCAAAAAGAAAAAAACCCGGAAGTGGCGCTGTGGCTCAAGTGGTAGAGCACTAGCCTTGAGCTGAAGAGCTGAGGGACAGCGCTCAGGCCCAGAGTTCAGGCCCCACGACTGGACCCAAAAAAAAAAAATCACAATAAGAAAAACCCAACTAAGACAAGCATCCTTGGTTAAAGGCATTCTAGGTTGTAATCTTTGAACTCTTAGGAGCTACTTTACTCTTGGCTTTGACTGTCTTTTGTCTTCCTTCTCAATCAAACTCCCCCCACCCCCACTCCTAGGGCTTGAACTCAGGGCTTAGAATCTGTTCTTGTTTGCTTTTTTTCCCCCTCAAGGTTAGTGATTTTCCACTTGAGCTGCAGCTCCACTTCCATCTTTTTGGTGATTAATTGGAGATAACTGAACCATGATGCTCAGATCTCAGCCTTCTGAGTAGCTAGGATTACTCAATGAATTTTCAGGAAGAGGCATCATGATGTTATGGGATTTCATGAAGTCATAAATATGATGATACCCAAAACCTTGAACAAGGATATTCTCAACTTCACCCTAGCATAACCATTGAAGTGAGGGATTTTAAACACTTATACATTAGTACTGCTCATACTCCCCTCAGACTTCAGGATCACACATCACATTTGACTATCAAGCCTCACTGGTTACCTGGAACTCCCAACAACAGTTTCTGCTTTCCTTTTACTTGGAGACCTGAAACTTGAAGATTAGGATTTACTTTGTTCAATTTTGAGTCTCCTCGGTATTTTTCTTTAATTTTTGTTAATCAGTTTTTAACTTGAAGTGATACTCTGCTAAGATCAAGGCAACCTAAGACATAGCATATCATTTTTAATTGTCTCTTTGCTTAGTTTACTTTAATCAAGGGATTAAGAAAGCTATTATAAGGTTTTTGGTGGGGGTAGCATTGTGAGGGGAAGGGCAAATGGACAAATGTGGTGGAAGTACTTTATGTGCTCCTAAAAAAGTAAACAATGAAGGTGGGGGAAAGTGGCTCACAACTTTAATCCTATCTATTCAGAAGGTTGTAAGCAGGAAAAATCAGTGAGTCTTATCTCCAAAAAACTACCAAAAGAAAGGAAATGGGTTGTAGCTCATGTGGTAGCATGCTAAGATTAAGCAAAAGGAGCATAGATATGGTACTCAGGCCCCGAGTTCAAGACCTAGAATAAGCACAAAACAAACTAACAAAACCTGCTGAAATTGCTTTAAGAAGGGTCTATGAGAGAAAAATGGTTAGGGTAGATTTGATTTGGGAACATTTGGTATCTGTCACAGTATATGCGAATAGATCCACTATAGGTTGCTCTGGAAATATTATTCCTTGTTCCATTATGAGCTATTTGGATTCACTATTTCAGTGTGAAGTGATATTTCTTGAGAGAAAATTGTCAGTTTGGAGCCCAGCACTGCTGGATCATGCCTATAGCCTTAGCTGCTCAGGAGGTGGAGATCTGAGGACCAATGTTTGAAGCCAGCCCATGAAAGAAAGTCCATGAGACTCATCTCCAAAAAACTACTAAAACACTCCTGGAAGTGGTGCTGTGACTCAAGTGGCACAGCACTAGTCCTGAGCAAAATTAGCTCAAAGACAGCACCCAAGCCCTCAGTTCTAACCCCAGGATCAGCATATACACAGAAAAAGTTTAGTATGACTTCTGAACGAGGTTTTGTACCATTTTTCCATGAGTTCATTTTCAGACAGCACTATGTCCTGTGGGAGGCTTATGTGTTCTGGCTTACATGGCATTTCTATTAGATGATATGTAATAGGCATCTACACAAAATTCCCTCACTCAAATTATATTCTTCAGTTAACAATCTATTATGGGAAAGAATTGAATTTCCCCATTTGTTTAAATACTCAATGAATTTAACAGTATAAATTTGTAGATTGCTATTTAAGTTATATTCCATTTCTATTAGTTTACTCTCTTAAAGTTCTTATTCTTAGTTTATGTAAGTATGTATGTATGTATGTATTTTGTTGGCCATGGGGTCTGAACAAAGGGCCTGGGAGCTGTCCCTCAGCTTTTCAGCTCAAGGCTAGTGCTCTACCACTTGAGCCACAGTACCACTTTCTGTTTTTCTGCTTATGTGGTTCTGAGGAATTGAACCCAGGGCCTCATGCATGTGAGGCAAGCACTCTACCATTCAGACACCTTCCCAGCCCCTCTTTGTTTAGTTTTAAAGTGCCTTTAATGACCTTTCTTATTATAAGATGATATAATTCTATAACTATATCTAGTTTTTTAATTGGTTGATGATTTCCCATAGATTCACAGCCATCAAAAGATACAAAGTATTTCCTTCACCCTTAAAAGAACAGCCAACTTCTGTTTCCTCAGAAGTTGCACAGAGGTTCTTCCTGCAGAGTATCCCATACTTATATCTAACACCATGTGACAGAACAGACAATAACAATGTCTTGTTATTCTGTTATCCTCAGAAAATAAAATGCTATTCAAAAAGACTTTGGACCTTTGTTTCCTCATGTTATTTATAATTTAAGGGAGCTCAATGCCAGACATTACTATTTTCTGTAGTTGTATGTTACAAGATCTACATTCATTCCCATGGAATATTTTATTTTTGTTGGGTGTGGTGGTCCTTGTACTAGGGCTTCAACTCAGGACCTGGTAATGTCACTTCAGTTTTTTGCTCAAGGCTGGGACTCTTCCACTTGAGCTACCTCACTGCTTCTGGCTTTTTAGTGTTAACTGGAAATAAGACTGGGTAGGTGATGGAGGGGGTATGACTGTGATAAATTGTATCCATGTATGGGAACTTCACAACCTCCTTCTTGTACAACCAATACTTGCTAATAAAAAGAAAGATAATTAGAGGTCTAATTGTTCACAGTAAGTTTCTTGTAATTTCCCTTGTAATTTCCCTTCTTATGTCTTTCTCATTTTTTTCATGCTAGCATGTGCTCAGTGCTGACCCTTAGCTCTTTTTCTTATGGCTAGTACTTCAGCCACAGCTCTAGTTCCAGTTTTTGCTAGTTAATTGGAAGAAAGAAACTATCTGATATTTGTGCCTAGGTTGTCTCTGAACCTCAGTACTCAGATCACAGCATCCTGAGTAGCTAGGATTACAGGTGAGAGCTACTCAGATCCTTGTTGTCTCCTAAATTATCCCATGTCCATTTCACAATGGCAGTCCATTTCCATGGTTCCCAGCTTTGCAGCAAGAGCTTAATTATAATCCAACACCAAGTCTAACCTCACCACAGATGCTATGTTTTGTGTCATACTCTGACTATAGACACCCTTCTCCTGGCTGATGCATTGCAACAACCTAGATGGCTCTCATACTAGGCCACAAGGATAGGAAGCCAGGAAACACTAGCTTAGAAGCTGTTAAATCAGAGGAGCAAAAAGATATCGTAGTGCATTCTGCTGTGATCTTATTCTGATTTAAACAGCCTTGTCATCTATTACCAGGAGTAGCTTTGGCATCACATTCTGAGTAGTGACTGGGTGTAAGCTGGTGTGTCCGAGCTGACTATAGTATTGTCTTGAGCCTGTGCAGACTGAAGAGACAAGCCAGTGCCAGTAGCACACACATTGGAATAACAAAGCAACCTATAGTTAGGCATTGCCACTCTTTGTTCTAGAGTAATGAATGAATGACTCTCTAATTTCTTGACAAGAAATTCCTGCAGACCCATATGCAGCTGCCTCATCAGAGCAAGTAAAGAGGCTGGTGCTGCCTGGAGGAAACACTGTGAGAAGCTGCCAGAAAGCATCTGTTTACTGGACTCATGGGGCTCCTCTGTCCTCTAGAATTAATGACAAATGAGGAGCAAACACCTCCCCCTCTAGGCAGACATACACAGGAAGAGCATTGCCACAGCACAACAGGGGACTCCCACGACATACACTTGATCTGTGCTGTCAGAACTGAGAGTTTTATTTTGGGGGGGAGGGTCCGGTTGTGGGGCCTGAACTCTGGGCCTGTGCCCTGTCCCTCAGCTCTTCAGCTCAAGGCTAGTGCTCTACCACTTGAGCCACAGCGCCACTTCCGGCTTTCCATTTTGCTTATGTGGTGCTGAAGAATCGAACCCAGGGCCTCAGGCATGCAAGGCAAGTGCTCTACCACTGAGCCAACTTCCCAGCCCCAGAGCTGAGTTTTTAATGACACTTCATCCCACAGTGCTCCCTAAAACCTTCATCCCAACCCTGCTCCTTTCATGTCCCTGACAATGTTTATAGGCATCCCACATCCAGACTGAAGATGTTCCTTCATGTTTGGAGTAAGTCTGATCAGACTTTATATGGATCCACTGCTCAGTCAGGACTCTCGATCCCTCCCATCCCCATTTTGATACTGTGTGTCTCTTGACCTATTCCTGTCTTCTCTTTTCAAGATTCAGTCAGGGCCGGGTACAGGTGGCTCACACCTGTAATCCTAGCTACTTAGAAGTCTGAGATCTGAGGATCGTGGTTCAAAGCCAGCCCAGGGAGGAAAGTCCATGAGATGCCTATCTCCTATAAACCACCAGAAAACCAGAAGTGGCTCTGTGGCTCAAGTCATAGAGTGCTAGCCTTGAGTTGAAAAGCTCAGGGACATCACCCAAGCCAAGCCCAGAGATCAAGGCCTATGACTCAAAAAATAAATAAATAAATAAAAGAAAGCAAAAACATACAAAGCTCAGAATGGCAAGCAGCTGAAAACAGGATGGAATAAACCAACATTATCTATGACAGTTTTCAGATTATGCAGAGAAATGCCTGCATTGTTGAAGCCCAAGCCCATCTGATAGCTGAGTTTTAGCTGGCTGGCATGCCCATGATGCCAGGTAATGATATTCACAAGTTTTGTGATATTATTCGATGACACAAATAGGCTTCAAGTTGGGAAGCTGAAAATTTTCTATTGATCTAGAAGGAGAAATATATCAGGACAAGAAATGGGATTAACACAATGCCAAAAGCAAAAGGCCATCCAATCCAAGGAAGACAGAATAACTCTGTCTCTGAAAAGATGATTCTCTCAAAGGAATCCTGAGCTGAGTATGGTGGTCTATGTTTGCAATCTCTGAATTTAGGAGGCTGAGTCAGAAGTTAGGTTGAGACTAGCCTAAGTTCCATGCCAAGAGAAGAACACAAAACCAAACCTCATCTTACAAAATAAAAGAAGGACTGGGAATGTGGCTTAGTAATAGAGTGCTGGCCTAGCACATACCTGAAGTCCTGGGTTTGGTTCCTCAGTACCACATAAAGAGAAAAGGCTGGAAGTGGTACTGAGGCTTGAGTGGCAGAGTGCTAGTCTTGAGCAAAAGAAACTCAAAATGCTTATGAATGTGTCATAAACAATCGCTTGAAAGCAAATAAAAAACTTTCGAATAAAAAAAAAGAAACTCAAAATGAATGGTGTTAGGAAAAATGTAAAATTAATGAAATAACATCTCTCTCCCTCCCCTATATCCCTTCCTGCTTTCCTCCCTCCCTCCTTTTCTCAGTACTAGGGTTTATACAAAGGATTTCATGCTTAGGCAGGTGTTTAACTCTTAATCCACACCACGGCCTTTTTGTACTTTAGTTTTTAAGTTAGGGCATCCTGTTTTCTTCCCATCCCAGGACCAGCCTCCCATCTAGCTGAGATTATTGGAATCAGCCCACCTTGATGATTGTGATCAGATCTCAATTTTTGCCTGGGTTGGTCTTGGATTGCAGTCCTCTCAATCTATGCCTCCCAAGTAGATCACTTAGAGCTGGGCACAAGTGGCTCCTGCCTGTAATCCTAGCCACTCAGGAACCTGAGATCTGAGGATCGAGATTCAAAGCCAACCATTGCAGAAAAGACCATGAGACTCTTATCTCCAATAAACCACCAGAAAACCTAAGTGGTCCTGTGGCTCAAGTGGTAGAGTGCTAGCCTTTAGCTGAAGAGCTAAGGGACAGCAGTACCCAGGCCCAGAGTTCAAGTCCCAAGACAGACAAAAAAAAATCACTTAGGAAGATAAAAGAAAAACTCCTGAATTCTCACATTTATTTAAATAGCGGCTGCCAGTCATATTTTATAAAGCACTTATGGGGCCCATGAAGTCTTTTATTTTTAAAATACAATAAAATAGTACTAGAGCAGTTGGGATATTGTTCTGCCAGTAACACAACTATAAGAGCCTCGGAGGGAGCAAGCAAGCCAGCTACAGGCCAGCGCCGCCGCCGCTTCTTCTGAGCGGCAGTGAGAAGCAGCAAGCAGCCATGGCTGGGGCACAGGCTCCTCAGGCCAGACCCTGCAGACTGGGCAGCCCCTCCAAATCCCTCCAGCGGCTGACCTCAGGCCTCAAAGGCTCCAGCGCCGAGCTTCCTGGGCTCATCCCTAGGCTGGAGGTGCAGTGTGAAACAGCAAAGGAGCCAGCGAGACTCCTCCAGTGTCAGGGCAACCAGGCAGGAGTGGAGCCAAATGGCCAAACTTGCAGCAGCGACTGCAGCAGTTGTTGCTGCCTCGTGCAGCATGGGCCAGGGCTCCTGCAGCTGCTCAGGCACAGCCAGAGGCGGAGAAAAACTCCAGGACTGACACAGCCCCCTTCCACCCAATCTGCCTAAGATCTGGGAGTTGGAGTGGGAGCAGAAGGAGAGGGGTTCATATGGGTGTTGGAGGCATAGGCCTGCAAAACCCCATCTGAGCACCTTTGTGCCCTGAGGGTGCATACAGGCATGCATCCCTTCCTTCCAATTTATTTATTTGTGTTGGTTGTGGGGCTTGAACTCTGGGCCTGGACGCTGTCCCTCAGCTCTTCAGCTGAAAGCAAGTGCCCTACCACCTGAGCCACAGGACCACTTCCAATTCTTCTCAGGGAGGAAGGGACACCCTTTCCTCCATGCTGGGCAAAGGTTCTGCCCCGGTGCAAGACTCAGGTAATGGTTTGCTCAAAGTACCATTCCTGCTTCATCTACTTAACCACGTAGAACAATGCGTGGAGACCCCCCCCCCATGTGTAATCACCTGTGCTTTACCTACTTTTACAACCTTGATTAGTGGAACTGCTCCACATTTGTTGACAAGGATTAGCTTTTTCTGTTTAAACTCTCATTGTCTGTGCTCCCATAAAACTGTTTAACTCTCTGCCCCTGACTGAAGATTTACTTCTCCTGCTTGTGTGCTGTATATAAGCATGTGATGTTTCAATAAATTTTGTCTATACCCACATGGTGTAGTCCCTTCTTGCCTATACCACACATCGTGTTCCCAGATCCCGCTGTGGAAACAGCAACAGATGGGGTTATGCCGGTTGATGCCTCTGACATCTCCCCCCTTTTTTGTTTGTTTAAGTACAACCGTAAGCAAGAGATCCTTTGCAGAAGGGATTTGCAGAAACTATTTTGGAATGTAGACAGCAATATCTTGACAAGACATAATGCAATCAATCCTGTAGAAACACTATGGGTAAAACTGTGCCACCAGGTATGAGGGTCCAATTAGTTTAGCACAGATGCAATTCCTCAGCCAGACCTTCATATCCCACCCCAGGGAGTTGTGCCAAGAAAGTCTCAATGACTTCCTGCTGTAACTAGTGGATGTCCCAAGTCAAATTTCCTTGCAAGACTGGCAGGTGGTAGTGAAGTCCCTGCCAAGTAATGTTAGAAGTGTTGAATCAAGTAGGAGTGATGCACAGTTTATTGAGCTCTAATCACACTTGAAGGTTAGCTGTTTCTGCAGATCAATTATCTGGTCTCCCATCCACTGCACCGTGTGTTGCAGGGTGTTCAGACGGGAATCAATGTCCTGTTTAATATTGTGCTGATGAGTCCATAGCTGGTGACAGTCCAGCCACTTCTCTACAAAGTCCTTGGTTTGGATGGAGGAATGCAGGGCCACTCCGGCAGTTGCAGCAGTCATGATGATAGCAGTCATTTCAAGGATCACAGCTACACTCAGACTCAGGAATCTCCTAGTTCTCTTCAGCAGTTGCTGGAAGACTCCTGTCAACAAACCAACAGTGGGGCTCTCCTGCCAAGGTCGGGTGAGGTTAACAGGCACCCAGACCCCTAAGCGAAATCTTAATATCAGGAGAGACTGAGAAGGCATATTAAAAGAAATAGTATGATTTAAGCATGTAAAGAGTCCAGGCTGCGTGGGTTCTCATTGATTGACACTGTCCCTGTGGGCTAGTACATAGGAAAGTTTAATACAACCCTGTACAGTAGAAGAATGGTTCCTGTAAAATGTATAATTTGCCTCATGGGCCCTAGTAAAGTGACCAATCCAATTCTGGGTTGTATAAAATTGGGTGGCAAGTTTTATAAATGCCACTGCTCAGGCCCTAAGTGTCCCCTGAAATTCATATGTGGCCTACGAGGCACAAGGCCTCCATCATGTCAGGTGAGCAAGCCAATGGGTTCTACATGATTTATAACTCCATTGTATAGACGTCACCATCAGAAGAATTATTAGTATACCAATCACCAACATGCTTTTCAGAATAATTGGCAATGAAACATCCATGAGGACCTCAATCTATAAATGAGATGTTATCATTATGCTGTATAATCTTTCCTCTAGGGTTTTGACACTGAGACCACTGAATAGAAACATAAACAAAATTCAATAATTAATGTCCTGGCATACTAGGTTAGGTGGTCGCCCAGTCTTATTTGTATAAGAATGATCCTTACCAATAAAATTTAAGGAAATTGTGCTGAATAGCCCCATATGATTGTTGATTTTATCATCAGGCAAGATGTATGCCCATACCTGTCTTCTGGTTGGTAAGCAAGGTGATGTCCCTAAACACAGTGGTAAAGACTCAAATCCTAAGGAAATAATATGAGGTATTCCTTCCTCACCTGGATGAGTAGGGTCTGCATGATCCCATGGTGGAGGAAAATACGTGCTGTCATTTGTATACACCACCGGACCTTGGTCTAGCTAATCCACTAATTTTAACAATGGTCGGTGAGGGACATAGGCCCAATATGCATGTTCACTACTCACTGCAGAAGTATTCACAAGCAGTGCAATCATGGCCAAAACAGATATTCAGGTATTCTAGGGGTTTTTGTACTGACCAGGGTGGCTTCGGTCTTGTGTCAACACCTTATTCTGACCCCATGTTGGTGGGGTCAAGCTGGTTTTCTTAAGATAAGGATGATGGCTTCCTCGGGACTTCAAGCTTAGGTCTGCAAAGCTGCGTACTAGATATTCCTCAGGATTGTGTTGTGTTGTTTTTGCTTCTCTGGAGGTCGAATGAGTCAAAAAGGGACCCAGATGTTGCCAGTGGATCCATCTGGAATGATAGAAACACTGTTTTCCCTTATGGGGCATTAGTCTTAGTCTTCATTGATTAAATTGTTTAAACCATATGGGAATAGATAGTGAGGTGGTGCTAGAGGGATAAAATGCTTTTCAGCTTTAGTGAAAGGATCACTTTGAGTGAAATTTTAAACATTTAGAGTAAATAAGGTTAAGGCAAAAGTTTCCCTTGGGGATTCCCCTTTTTTGTTTTTTTAATAATTGAAGCTTAAATGTTTTATGGGTGTGTAAACAGTTGGCATTAGTCTACACAGGTTGATTAAAGAAGTTTTACCTAGGGACTAACTTTAGTAAACTCCCCTAATATTTTTCTGATTGTACACTGGCTTTTAGAATATGGTGTGGGGTAGTTTGTCAAGATGACAACTTTTTACTAATTACATTTTATTCCAAACTAGAGTTTAGGCATAATTTTTTAACTTTTCATAACTGTATGGACCCTTTTGGGGGGGGTGGGCTTTAGCAGCATAGCCTGTTTAGTACTTTGGTTTGTAAAAGATTTAAATAGTCTAGGATGTTTAAAGGTAAGATCCATAAGAAGTTCCACTTGTAGGTGTTCAGTGGCAGTTTTGTAATTAACAAACAAGTTATAAAAGCAGAACGAACAGTTAGTGATTACAAATTGCATCAAGGCAAATAGGGTGGTTGAGTCCACACAACTGCCTGTAGACATCCTGGTATCTAGGCTGGAGATGGGGGCATTGCACCCAGCTTCAAGGCCTGGAGGTGGGACAAGTCTTACCTTGAAATCCTAGGAAAACATTACCTCCCCAAATGGGCGAAAGCATTGTTTAGCTCCTCAAATAGCCTAGGTGGGACAGGCAGGCCATCCTTTGGAATACAGATGTTTAGTGTAGCTCCTGGTGCATAACTCTCTACTTAAGCCCTTATCTTTGAAAATTTAACATTTGGTCTAAATCCTGATATAAATGATCTTTTTAGTAATTATCAGACCACAATTTTGTTTTATTTTGGTGTTTATACCAATGTTTCTCTGCTTACCTGGGACTTATTTGTCTCAGTTAAATTTGAATTTTCTCCTTCATTGTTCTAATTAATACCCTATCTGTTTACTTTTGATCTGGTCCTAACAATTTCATATTTTATTCTTAAACAAATTTATTTGGTTAGTGTCAGCCCAGAATTTTCTGCCAATTAGGGTTTTAAGCACATACAGAGCAGTTTGGATTTAAGCTATTCCCCACATTTCACAACCTCAGCCTTTTACAGCCAACTATTACAAATGGTTGACAAGTTCTTGCCCAGTTATGCATGCTTATAAAGTAGCTTGCCATGACCTCAAGCTCTGATCAATTTTAGAGGAGCCAAACATTATTGCCAAAGTCCCAGGAGTGCCTCTTTCTATGTTAGGGTAAACGCAACCTTGACATTTCCCTTGGTCACTGGACTTGAACTTAGTGCCTGAGTGCTGTTTTTCAGCTCTCCAGTGCAAGGATTGCACTTTGCCACTTCGGACTCCAAAGCAACTCTGCCCGCTTTTTTGGCACTCTGCTGGCTAGTTAGAGATGATAATCTTTCTCTGCCTGGACTGGCTTTGAACTGCAGTTTGTAGATCGCTCACCTTTGGTCCTCAGCTCCACCCTCATCTGGGCCCCCTCTCATTTCTGGAGTTCCCTCCATACAACTGGCCTCTCCCTCTCTCCACCCAGACCCACCTGAACTCCCATCTACCTCACTTCCTTTTCTCTCAGATACTTTTGCTACCAGGATGATGATGGAGGTCATGTGCTCCCTCTTGGGGGAAATATGGCTCCTCTAATAAACCTTGTAATAATCTTTCTCCTTTGCCTGCCTGCGTCTGCATGGTCCCATAGGATGGATGTGTCTGATCCTCTTTCACTGGTGGCTCCATACTGGGATAGGTTCCCCAGTGCATTTGCTCCCCCTGCACTTCTGAAGGGAGTTCAAACAGCTGCCCTGGGACCTATTCTGAGATCCTTCACTCCAGTCACCAGAGGACCATCAAGGTAACTTTCTCCTGACTGAGCGCTCTACCAGCCCATCCAGCCCCACTAATTAATTCCCACTCCAGGGTAAGTGACAAGTTTGTCCGAGGTCGGGGTTTCTGATTCCAATATCAGTGGTAAGGCCACCTGAGCCTTTCTGGGCTAACTGAGCCCCACCCTCACCATCTGACCAAAAACTTGGCCAAGTGCTGGAATTAGCCACTAGGGGCCTACCATGGCCCAAGGACCCACCTTGGACCAACATAAGGACAGTCTCCACTGGTGGGGCCACCACCTATTTAGGAGCCAACCTGCACTGCAGAGGACACTCTACTCTAGGCACATGGCTTCAGGTCACTTACCATGGGAAGGACACTAAATTTCTTTACATTAAGGCCACCTGGACTTGGAGGGCTGTTGAGTCCCCATCAGTTAAATTTGGCCCCACATTTAAAACTCCACTTCTGAGAGTGCTTGAGCAAGTAGCTCTCTCTCTCTCTCTCCCCCTCCCCTTAAACTCTGCCTCTTGCCAAAATTACCTGCTTGTAACCTCTTTCACAAGTATTTCATATGCTAAATGCTTTGGTTAAGCCCTGGAAGAATGTAACCAGTAATTGCTTGTTTCTACTCATTAGATAGAAAATGGGTGAGTTTAAGTCTAAACTCCCCGAAATAAAGGCCAACAAGTTTGGATATTACCAAAAGTGTATTAATCTTCTCTCTAGCATTGAGCAAGTGGTGGATGTGCCAAATTGGCCTCTTGGTACTTCAGCTTGGTACTACCCTTTCCCCCTCCCCTGTCCTGTGGTGCCATTATGCTAGGCCAAGTGTATGTTCCTATTGCCTCCTGTTCACTAGGTTTCTTGTTGGCAAAGTTTTGTATTTTAAACTGACCACATGGTTCCATCATAATTAGAAAAGTAGTTCCACTAAAATTTCAAAACTTTAAAAGTCTATTTTAAAATCTAAGCACGCTCTATAATCTGTGCACAAACATGTCTGTCTGTGTCTTATTCGACTATATGTAAGTGATTATGGCTTCAAGGTTACTCTGCCTACTAAAAATCTTTGTCAATGGAAGCTGTGAATTAATCTAAATTGCTTTAAAACTTTGTGACCTGACTAAGCCAAAGAAAAAACAGGCAGTTTTAAAAGACCTTGGAAAAGGACTTAAAAAAGACAATGTCCTTTACAAAGTAAATGAAATTGGTAACTAAGTTGGCTGTGAATTATGTCATTCCTATGTCCATCTATGCTAAGAGTTAACTATTGTACACTGACCATGGCTAGTAAACTAAAGCTAAGGGTTTCATTCTCTGTTTTCTCCCCTGTGTGCTGATCAACTTCAATTAAGATCAAGGGACCAGAGTAACTATGCTCAGGCACAGCTACCTAAACCAGTGGCACCAGCCTGCAAAAGCCAGTGTAAACCAGGTCTCTAACCAGTATATGTAGAAATATTGCAGGTTACCAACAGGAGGTGCAACAGTCTATACATGCTGGGAGATGCCACAGTCTCTCTCAGACTCTGGCCTTGCATCTCACATGACCAAAAGCCTGTTAATTAAGGGTAAAACACAAGCCACATTAGATATTTGGTTCTGTAAATGTTCATCACCAGAAGTTAGACCATACGGGGTGTATGAGCAAAGGATAGAAATTGATTTCTATACTATTTTACAATTGGAGGTAAATTCCTAAAGGTAACTCAGACTGCAGAAAAAAAAATGGCCACTCTTTCTATTCACTGCCCACAGGACAGCCTACAGGCAAAGAATATACAGCCCAGTGTTTCAATGATGCATTTAAATGCAAATTAAAATAACTTTAGAAAATGGATTTAAAATGACATCCCCCTTGTAAAAATTTGAGAAGTTGTGGAGAGTGGCTGGCCTCCCAGACAAGTTTAAAAGATAAAATTTTCCTAAAGGTTTATTTCAAAGTAAAAAAAAAAAAATAGGATTATTCTAGTTTGCCCCTAAAATTTTTTGTAACAGTTGCCGGAAGGCCCACAGTAAAAGATAGGACAAGTTTGTCAAATGTAATTTAATAAGTAAAACCATGCTTATAAAACTACTTCCAATGACCATCTTTGTTGCTTTTAGTTGGAGTAAAAGTGACTGTTTGTAAAAAAAAAAAACAAAAAACTCACTGATCTGCAGTTCGAAGCCAGTCCAGGCACAGGCAGACTAAAGTCCCTGTGAGATTGTCATCTCTAATCTGCCAACAGAGTGCTCAAAGCTGAGTTGTTTTGGAGTTTAAAGTGGCCAAGTGCTAGTCCTGAGCTGGAGAGCTGAGGGACAGCACTCAAACCCTGAGTTCAAGTCCAGCGACTGACCAAGGAAAATGCCAAAGATGTATTTATCCCAACATAAGAAAGGCACTCCAGGGACCCTGATATTGTTAAAATATCCAGAGGCAATTGCAAACAAATGTTTGGATGACAAAAGTGGTATCAGGTCCTGAGTTACTTGAGCTTGGTCCTCCAAAAAATTGATCAAGCCAGAAGGTCATGGAAAGATAAGTTTGTAAACATGCCTATCACCCATGTTGGTCTAACTGGGCAAAACTTTCCAGAGATCTGTGATAGTGGATAGTAAAAGCTAAGATTGTAGAATGTAAATCTCCAAACCCCTGTATCTGCTCAAAGTCCTAATTGGCAGTAACTTTTGAGCTGGTTAAATTCATCTGTTGAAAAGCTTGTAGAGCTGAGATTATGTTCCTATTGAGATCTGTCTAAAGGCCTACATAAGTAGGCATTCCTCTGCCAGACAGAAAATGCTTTTATAAACCAGGGTGTTAAACAGGCTATGCTGCTGTAGCCCAAGAAAAGGCCTGTACATTTGTTATAGGTTAAATGTTGTCTATAAGCCACTTTAAACAGGCTACCCAGAGGCAGTGGGCCGTACTTAGAGTGCCAATCAGTCTCAGGTTAAAAGCATCTACTGGGCTTTCTTTTAAAAATCTCTGACAAGTAATTGTTAGTCAATTGTGAACAAGTTATAGGTAAGCTCCATCTCATTGATCTCCTTGTTGCTTTAACTGGAAATAAAAAGAGCTTTTGTAAGAAAGTTCAAAGCCATCCTGGGCACAAAAAAAAAAATCCTTCTAAAACTCCATCTCCCTACTAATCAGCACAGAACCAGGACTATCCAGCCAAAGGCTGAAAGTGGCATTGTGACTCTAAGTAGTAGAGCATTAGCCTGGAACAGAAGGACTCAGGGACAGTGCCCAGGCCTTGAGTCCAAACTGTAAATGCCAACCGGGACAAGCTATCCCAGCAATGGATGTTGAGACAATGGCCAGGACAAAGTCAGTCCTGACCATGGAAAACCATGGAAAAGAGTAAGAGATGATACCCTAAATGGAGTCACTTTATGCTTTATGCATTGTTTCTGGCAAAACTGGAGCTTCAGCTTCCACCCCCACTACAAAGGCAGAGGAGGGGTCCCGCAGAGCAGTGAGGACCTCACAGATGAAGTCCTTCAGGGGAGGGGGCCTCACAGAAAAGGCTGCAAAAAGGGGTGTACCTCACTGGGAGGCCGCAGAAGTGAGGGTGCCTTGTGGGGGAGGCCACAAAAGAGGGGAGCGCCTCACAGGGGAGACTGCAGGGGAGGGGAAACTGCAAAGGCAGAACACAGAGGAGGAGTTTAAACTTAAACTCATCCATACTTTTACCTTCAGTTACAAGGGAGAGGGAAAGAGGGAGAGGGAAAGAGGGAGAGGGAAAGAGGAAGAGGGAGAGGGAGAGAGGAAGAGAGGGAGAGAGGGAGAGAGAGAGAGCCAGAGCTATCTGCCCAAGCACTCACAGAAGTGGAGTTTTAAATTTGGGGCAAAATTTGATTGCAGGGGCTCAGCAGCCCTCCAAGGCCCAGGTGGCCTTAATGTAAAGAAATTTAGTGTCCTTCCCATGGTAAGGGACCTGATGCCATGGGCCTATATTAGAGTGTTCTCCACAGTACAGGTTGGCTCCTAAAGGGGGTGGTGGCCCTGCCAGTGGAGAATGTCTTCATGTTTGTCCATTTGTATTCCTTGGGCCATGGAGGATGGGTCATTGGGCCAAGGTAGGCCCCTGGCACTTGGCCAAGGTTTGGCTCTGATGAGGGGAAGGGGGGCTCAGTAAGTCACAGAGGCCCAGGTGGCCTTACACTGAGATATCAGAATCAGAAACCCAGACCTCAGATAAACTGGTCACTTAGCCTGGAGTGGGACTTAATTAGCAGTGTTGGATGGGCTGGTAGAGCGCTCAGTCAGGAGAAAGTTACCTTGGTGGTCCTCTGGTGACTGGCGTATAGGATCTCAGGAAAGGTCCCAGGGAAGCTGGTTGAACCTCCTTCCGAAGTGGAGGGAGGATCAAACCCACTGGGGAGCCTATACCCACAGGGGCGACCAATGTAAGAGGATTAGACAAAAATCCATGCAAGGGGACCATGCAGAAGCAGGAAGGCAAAGGAGAAAGATTATTACAAGGTTTATTAGAGAAGCCATATTTCCCCCAAGAGGGAGCACATGACCTCCATCACTATCCTGGTAGCAGGAGGATCTGAGGGAAAAGGAAGTGAGGTAGATGGGAGTCCAGGTGGGTCTGGGCAGAGAGAGGGAGGGGCCAGTTGTATGGAGGGAACTCCAGAAATGGGAGGGGACCCGGTGTAGGTGCTCATACTTCGAGCTCACGACTCTACCTGATTCTGGGGCCTGGATGAGTTGCCTTGATCTCTTCTAAGTCATTTACCACATGAGGCTTTTCTGAACTCATACATCACTGCAAATTGCTAACATTCCTCCCTAGCACATCACTCAATATATTTTTTCCATCATATATTTAAACATATTTATGTGTATACATTCCCTACCCTCCCCCAACCCCACACACAAAGGCATAGACCTTCAAAACAAAGCTTTTCTTTTTTTCCTTGCTACAGTGTCTAGAACCTAATAAACTCAATAGATACAAAAGAGTGAGCTGGGTACTAGTGTCACACCTGTAATGCTAGCTATTCAGGAAACTGAGATCTAGAATCACTTTTTCCATTTAGTTCCCATTTTGATTAAAATTTAAGCGTTAAAGGAACTTTTAAAGAGAATCAAGACTTCCTTTTTTCTGGAGGTTTCCTTCACTCCCTTTCACCTAGTCCAGCTCAACCTATGTCCCCCTGGGAGCTTTGGCATCCCAGAAAATCCACAGTCCCCCAGACCCCAGTTAAATTAGACAGAATCCAGCATTGCCTTTAGTCATGTGGTGGGCAGAGCAGAAAGCATCCACCACGTGTGCTACCCAACACCTCTAATCCACACCAGTGCCACTTCCATACTCCTAGCCACATGAGCAGCATTGTGTCACCGTCGCTTGCACTGGCATAGGCTTCCGTGGTCATCAGGACAGATGTCCTGAGAGTTATTTCATCTGCATAAGGTGACATTTCCTGGGTCCAGGTATATTGCTGATCTGGGAAATCACTGGCATTGGAGCAAGCCAGGGCTGCTGCAACCGCACTGTAGGATGCATCTCTCTGCAGCAAAACCTGAGGCCCTTCCTTCCTAGACACAATGGAGATCCTAGAAAATTCCCTGCTTGTCCCTAGATAAGTCCATGAATATATCTACAGCCCTCATCTGTCAGAAATGAACAAAGAGTACAGAATTGTTCAAGTCATTTTCCTTCTTCACAGAAGGGTGCACTATCATCCTGGCCCCCCAGAGCGAGACAGCACACCAAATGGGGGGATCCACTTGGTTTTCATCCCAACCTAGGAATGATATTGTCCCTTCTCATGTTGCTAAGGTGTCAGGATCACATCTTTGTAAACAATCGGTTACCAGGGTAATAGGGTCATAGAAGGAAGACAAGTCATTCTAACCATCAGTGGACCATCCCTAGTCAGGAGGCAGTGTACTTTGGGAGGCTATTGCTCCAAAACAAACATCCTTTTTACCTGTTAATGAAACTGCAACTCCACTGCACCTCACCTTTGTCATTACAACAACAACAACAAAAAGAAAAAGAAAAGGGTGTTTTGGATTTTCTTGTCAGGACTGGCTTGAAACCACAATCCTCAGATTTCAACCTCCTGAGTAGTGCCAAGGTTTTTTATGAGACAATTCTCTCAAATTAACCACCAAGAAAGAAGCAAAAAGGAATAAAGTCCAGGACTTGAGCTGAGGCTCAACTGGAAGATCATGGACAGCACCCATGCCCTGATTTCAAACCTATGACCAGCACATCATCATCATCATCATCATCATCATCATCATCATCATCATCATCATCATCATGTGAATAAAAAGATTGTAAGAGCCTATTAAGAACATTAAAATTGAGGGCTGGGATGGTGGCTCAGTGGTAGAGCTCTTGCCTTGCATGCATGAGGCCCTGGGTTTGATTCCTCAGCACCATATAGCAAAAAAGAAAAAAGCCGGAAGTGGCGCTGTGGCTCAAGTGGTAGAGCACTAGCCTTGAGCTGAAGAGCTGAGGGATAGCGCCCAGGCCCAGAGTTCAAGCCCCATGACCAACCAAAAAAAAAATATTAAAATTGAGTGAGCCAGGCACTTTTTGGTGGCTGACATGTAATGCCAGTTAGGAGCATGAAATCTCAGGATGGTGGTTAAAAGCCCACCTGGGCAGGAAATTCCATGAGGCTCTGATCTCCAACTAACCAGCAAAAATGCCAGAAGTAGAGCTGTGGTTCAAGTGGTAAAGCAACAGCCTTGAATGAAAAAGCAAAATAACAGTGACCAGGCCCAGGTAGGACTACTACTAATTAATCAATTAAATACAAATACACAAATAAAAATCAGAGTGGAAGATGAGCACAAAAGCCAAGAGAATTGCTGGTTTATACCTGGAGCTCAAGCTACACAAAAGACAGAACTTGAAGATCTGGGTTCCAAGGCAACCCAGGCAGAAAAGTCCCTTAGGAATTTGTGAGTATGTATCAGGTGTGGGTGTTGAACCCAGGGGTTGAAATAGAATTTTTTTTTTCTTAAAGGTAGCATTCTACCACTTCCTTTCTTTGGGGGATGAAATGGAGATAAGTTTTATGGACTTACCTGCCTGGGCTTTCAACCCCAATCCTCAGATTTCAGGTGCTGATACAGTACTCTTATCTTCTATGAGATTTTTATCTTCCATGAACTGCCAAAAAGTAAAAGAAGCCAGAAGTTGATCTGTGTGGCTCAAGCCACAGAGACTGCTTGCTTTGAGGGAAAATGAACAACAAAAACCCTCATACACAGTGGCCCTGCCCTGGTTTCAAACCCAGGAAGTGACCAGGCCCTATGTTCAAGCCCTAGGACCACCACCACCAGCAACAAAAGAATGACTCAGGGACAAGGACTAGGCCCTGAATACAAAGCCTAGAAACAGCATTAAAAATAAAAGAAAAACAAATTCAGAGACTGTGGCTAGGCTCCAGAGTTCAAGGGTCTAGAACCAGCACCAGGACGGACACACACACACACACACACACACACACACACACACACACACACACACACACACAAAGAAGAAGAGAGAAGTCAATGAAATATTTTTAAGTAGTGGCTCATGCCTATAATCCTAGCTACTGTGGAAGCTGAAATTTTAGGATTGTGGTTCATAGTCAACCTGGGCAGGAAGCTCCATGACACTTGGTTTTATGTGTGCTAGTCCTGGGGCCTGAACTTGTGCTGTTTTGCACAAGACTAGAACTATTCTACTTCCAAGCTCTTGGTGATTAATTGGAGATGAGAGTCTCAACAACTTTCCTGCCCTGGCTGGCTTTGAACCACCATCCTCTGATTTTAGAGCCTGGCTAATGTCCCTGTCTTCCCATGAGAATCTTTCTTTTTTTGGGGTTGGTCATGGGGCTTGAACTCGGCCTGCACACTGTCCCTAAGCTCTTCAGCTCAAGGCTAGTGCTCTACCACTTGAGCCACAGGGCCACTTCTGGTTTTCTGGTGATTTAGTGGAGATAATTGTCTCATGGACTTTCCTTCCCAGTCTGGCTTTGAACTGCAATCCTCAGATCTCACCCTCCTGAGTAGCTAGGATTACAGGCGTAAGCCACTGGCACTCAGCTTTTTTTTTCTTTTCTTTTTTCTGTTTTATGGGTTGTGGGGCCTGAACTCCAGCTCTGGATGGTGTCCCTTAGCTCTTCAGCTCAAGGCAAGCACTTTACCACTGAGCCATTTCCCAGCTCCTCCATAAGAAACTTATCCCTTATGAATCACCAAATTTGTTTTACAAAGCCAGATGTTAAAATGTGGCTTAAGTTTTAGAGCCTGCCAGCCTTGCTCAGGACATGGGAGAGACTCCAGCACAGTGACCTTGCCCTGATTTCAGGTTTAGGAACAGTCACCACTTCCTGTGTTCCAGCCCTAGGACCAGAACCAAATAAATAAATAACTCCCCCATTTTCACTGTATTTGATGTTGGCGTAATTTGTGAAGGTGAAGGGAAAAAACAAATTGTTTAAATAGGGATACAGCTAGACCTATTGCAACAATGAGATGTACAAGAAATTATTTCAAAAAATGAACTTTACAACTTTTGCCTGGTGGGGGTGGTAGAGAACATTATATAAACAAAGCCATTCATGCAGCTGTTGCTCAAGCTGTTAAAGTATGCTAGCCTTGAGAACAAACAATACAAAAAATGCTTCATTCACAGTGGCCCTGCCCTGACTTCAAGCCTCAGAAGAGTGGCCATGTCATGAGTTGAAGCCCTAGCAACAAAAATGAAAATAAATAAATAAATAAAGCCAGAACTTTATCTGTGGCTCAAGCCATAGAGACTGCTAGTCTTGAGAAAGAAAAGGGAAAAACCTCAGACACAGTGGCTCTGCCCTGATTTTATGACTAGCAAAAGTTCAGGCCCTATGTTCAAGCCCTTGGACCAGCAATGAAGAAAAAAAAATACAGCAACAACAAAAACTCGGCAAAAATGCCCAAGTCCTGAGTACAAGCCATAAGAGCATCACCTAAAATAAATGCAGAAAGAAAGAAAAATACATAAAGAGCCACAGTTTGAACTGTCTTGAGGTGGGAAGCCTACTAGTCTTGAGAAAAAATTAGGAATAATGACCAGGCCTGGAGTTCAAGTACTATAAAAAGCTCAAAAAAAAAGAATCTGTTGGGAGCCAAAAGGAGTCTCTCAACATGAAGATAGGCTTGACTATCTCACTGGAACATCTTGTGGCTGAGTTTACAGAACCACTCTCAGAAATCCGACCCTTTCATCCTGCCTTATGCAAATATCCTGCAGCTGCTAATGACCACCCTTTCACCCTGCCCTACGCAAACATCCTGCAGCTGCTATGGCCAATGAAAAAGCTTCCTTAATGGCCAATTTAAAAGCTTCCTTATTCCAAGCATATAAATACCCCTGTGTGAAAAATAAAAATTTGCAGCTTGATCAGAATCCCTGTCTTGCTGTCATTCTTCATGTCTCTTGTCCCTTCATTCCTTCTCGTTTAGGTTCATCGCCCTCGTTGACATCCTGCAGGTTGGGACAAAAATCCACAAAAAAAACTTCAAAACAAAAACCCAGAAAGAGTGGCCAGCCCTAATAATAAGCTGGATGACCCAAACTTGCGAAAAAGAGAAAAAGAATAATAAATTAAGTGAAAAGAAGGACAAAAATATTAGAGCCAATTCAAGATTTTAAAAATATGGTTCACACCTATAATCCTACCTCCTCAAATAGCTGAAATCTGAGCATTTGTGGTTTGAATCCAGCCTGGGCAGGAAAGTAAATGAGAATTCTTTTCATTTATGCTGCTCCTGGGCTAAAACTTGAGTTTTACTCAAGGGTAGAGCTCTACTGCTTCCTACCTGTTGCTGGTTAATTGGTGAAAAACGTCTCATTGATTTTCATGCCTAGGATGGCTTTGAACCTTGGCTCTCAACTTTCTTTTTTTTTTCTTTCTTTCTTTCTTTTATTTTATTTTTATTTTTTGTGAACACACTGTACAGAGGGGTTACAATTACATGGGCAGGTTAATGCGTACATTTCTTATCAAGCATTGCAGCCTCCTCTTTGTTTACATTACACATCCCTTCCCAGCCTCCCCCCGCAACCGCCCACCCAATCCTCCCGGCTTGCCCCCCCACCAACATTGTAAAGCTCATTTTCCACATGACAACTTGTACTTCTCATTGTTGCAACAGGTCTACCTGTATCCTTAAACGACTTGTTTTTTCCCATCTCCTACACAAGTTATACTGACATCAAATATAGTGAAAGCAGGGTTATACTGTGGGGGAGGGACATACAAAGCTACAAAGAGATAATCTTATAAATGCGTTAGAAACAAATGCATGAAAGGAAAAAAACATTAAAATACATATCTAAGGATTCATTTTCATAACATCACATCATCTGACCTATTCCGCTTGACTCATATATATATACTAGATATTGCAAATAAGGGAAACCATGGGACCTATGTTTCTTTGGGCCTGGCTTACTTCACTTAATATAATGTTTTCCACGTTTTTCCATTTCCTAACAAATGGGGCAATGTCATCTTTCTGATGGAGGCACAGAATTCCATTGTGTATATATACCACATTTTCTTGATCCATTCATCTACTGAGGGGCATCTGGGTTGGTTCCATATCTTAGCTATGGTAAATAATGCTGCAATAAACATAGTTGTGCTGGTAGCTTTAGTGTGGTCTTGTTTGTAAACATTTGGGTAAATGCCCAAAAATGGGATTGCTGGGTCATAGGGGAGTTCTATCTGAAGTCTTTTGAGGAACCTCCATACTGCTTTCCAAAGTGGTTGAACAAGTTTACATTCCCACCAACAATGAAGTAAGGTTCCTTTCTGTCCACATCCCCTCCAGCATCTGTTGTTGTTAGAGTTCTTGATTTTTGCCATTCTAACTGGAGTGAGGTGGTATCTCAATGTTGTTTTGGTTTGCAATTCTTTTATGGCTAGGGAGGCTGAGCATTTCTTCATGTGTCTGTTGGCCATCCTTCTTTCTTCTTCAGAGAAGTTTCTCTTTAAGTCTTTAGCCCACTTGTTTATTGGGCAGTTTTTTCTTTGCAGATTTGTTGTTGGGGGATTTAATTTTTTGAGTTCCAAGTATATTTTAGATATGAGACCCTTGTCTGTTGTATGGCTAGTGAAGATCTTCTCCCAATCCGTGGGCTTTCTATTGATCTTGCTAGCTATGTCCTTTGCCATGCAGAAGCTCTGCAATTTCATGCAATCCCATTTGTCCCACCTTTCTTTGATTTGTTGTGTTTCCGGGTCTCTATTCAGAAAATTTCGGCCTGAGCCAAGGAGCCCTAGGGTTTCTCCTATTCCATCCTGTAATGTTTTCAAAGTGTCTGCTTTGACTTCGAGGTCTTTGACCCATTTGGAGTTGATTCTGGTGCAAGGTGATATATAAGGATCTAGCTTTAGTTTTCTACAAGTAGTTAACCAATTTTACCAGCACCATTTACTGAAGAGGCTGTCGTTCTTCCATTCTATTGTTTTAGCTTCCTTATCGAAGATTAGATGGCTATAGGTCTGTAGGTTCATTTCTGGGTTTTCAATTCTATTCCATTGGTCCTGATGTCTGTTCTTATGCCAATACCAAGCTGTCTGGATAGTCATCTTGGCTTCCGGTAGTACTTTTTTCCTTTCTGTATTTTTTGACAGTTGTGGGGCTTGAACTCAGGACTTGTGTGCTGTCCCTGAGCCTCTTGTACTCAAGCCTTGTGCTCTACCATTTGTGCCATAGCACCACTTCTGGGTTTTGAGTGGTTAATTGGACATAAGAGTCTCACAAGGACTTTTCTGTCTGGGCTGGCTTCCAACTGAGGTCCTCAGATCTCAGCCTCCTGAGTAGTTACAGCCATAGGACACTTATCTCACTTGTTAGGTTTTAAAAAAAGAGATAGCCTAGTAAGAACAGCACCATGCACGTGCTATTCAGGTAAGGGATAGTAGACCTGCTGGGACCAGGCAAGGTTGGAACTCCACATGGCTGGGAAAGGCCTTGGAATGAGAGAGAGCTGGGAAAGAGAGGAAAGAGAGAGGAAAGAGCTAGAAAAGAGCAGAGAGAACAGAGAGAGAGCAGAGAGAGAGTGTCTGGGCCTGGGCTAGGCCTTATCTAGGGTACGGGCAGAGAAAGGTGTGGCCACATCAAATTCAGATATGACCTCAGTGGATGCAAATGTGACTTCTTCCAGGTGTCCCAGTTGCCTAGGTAATGCAGTTACTGGGTGGAGACTTTGCTGTGAGGAGGGTGGAGTCTGCTCGCCATCCAGGAGCAGACCTTACAATATTAACCAACAACAACAAAAAAAAAAATCAAATGAAGTTTAGAGATATCAGTGGCAAGCACACTGACAGTTCAAAGAAGTAAACAGAGAGCCATCTTTAAAAGCACTAATATTTGGAAAATTTTCATCTGGCAGCTCTCAAACATGCTAGTCTCAGGACCTCTTAATACTCTTAAATTTTGAGAGCTCCCAAAGAGCTAATTAAAAAGGTAAGGTGGCTCAGTGGTAGAGTGCTTGCCTTGCATACATGAGGTCCTGGGTTCGATTCCTCGGCACCACATAAGTAGAAAAAGCCAGAGGTGGCACTGTGGCTCAAGTGATAGAGCGCTAGCCTTGAGCTGAAGAGCTGAGGGACAGTGCCCAGACCCAGAGTTTAGGCCCCACAACCGACAAAAAAAATGTTAGTAGAGCCAGGAACTGGTGGCTGTCACCAGTAATCCTAGCTACACACTCAGGAGACTGAGATCTATAGATTGCTATTAAAAGCTAGCTGGAGCAGGAAAGTCAATGAGATTCTTATCTCCAATAAACTACTTAGAAAACAAAACAAAACAAAACAAAAAAAACCCAGAAGTAAAACTATAACTCAAGTGGTAGACTACAGCTCAGGATCAATGCCTAAGTGCTGAATTCAAGCCCCAGGACTGGCACAAAAATAAATAAATTAAATAAAAAATAGGGGATACACATGCATTTGCATGTGCACGCACACACACACACGAGAGAAACAGACAGATATGTTAAAAAGTAGAACTCAGCTAATGAGCAAAGCATCAGGTATTGAGTCCTAGTTTCACAACCCAAACAAAAGAAAATTTAGAACTCAAGTGCTTATGGTAGTTTTGTAAACTTAAGAACAAAAACACTGGGGATGGGAAGGTGGCTTAGTGGTAGAGTGTCTTGTATGCATGAGGCCTTGAGTTCAATTACTGAGCACCACATAAGCAGAAAAAGTTGTAAGTGGTGCTGTGGCTCAAGTGGTAGGATACTAGCACTGAGCTAAAGAGCTGAGGGTCAGCACCCAAGCCCAAAGTTTACTCCATACAACTCACCAAAAAGAAAAAAAAAGAAAGAAAAGAAACACTACTTATTAATATACACTTATTGAAAAAAAACTGTATTTTCCAAAAAAGGTAAAATTTCAGCAGAATAGTCCCATTGTTTTACATCTTTAATAAATCTCTTCATCCTTTAGCCTAATGAAAGACACCTGTATTCTCTCATCTGCTTTTATACTGTCTGTTGGGTTATGTTGTTTCAAGTATATGCAGAAAATCTACCTTACAAAGTCACTTAGTTAGAAAAGGAAGAAGTATTTTAGTTGCCTTCTCAGATTATCAATAAAGCTAATGCTGGCATACTCCTTAATATTACACTAAAACTCAACTAGTGGTCATCTCTTAAAATTTAGTTGTAATGAGATACATAGCAATGAGCCTGAAGCTATACCATAAGATTTTCTGCTTGGATGTATTAAATTAAAATCAGTTAGTCTTTTCTTTTCTTTTGCCTGTACATGATTTGCTAACATCACACATTAAATAATGGGAAAATACTCACACTGAGTCACACAAATCTTCCAAATGCTGACCAACTGTCCTGAAATCAATGAATATAGCTGTTATTATCAACACAGATTTCATCAGCATAGTCTGTAAACAGCACTGGGAAGCTACAAAGCTCAACAGAGCAATAAATACATTCTACAAAATTGAAACTTAGTTTCAATGTGTATCATGACTCATACATCGTTGCTTTTCTCGTGGTAAAGGCTCATTTCATTCACTTTTAAGAAATGTTCACCAAATAAAATTCTAGTCTCTATGACCACTTGTATACTTCAGAGTGAAAATGTCATTCCATGGCAAAGTAAATAGTTCATTTAAACACTACAAATGGGCTAGGCACTGGTGGCTCATGCTTGTAATCCTAGCTACTCAGGAAATTAAGATCTAAGGATCATGGTTCAAAGCCAGCCCAGGCAGAAAAGTCTGTGAGATTCTTATCTCCAATGAACTATTCAGAAGAAGCCAGAAGTGGTGCAGTGGTTCAAGTGGTAGAGCACTACCCATGAGCAAAAAAGCTTAGGGCAACATCCAAGCCCTGAGTTCAAGTCCTAGGACCAGCTTAAAAAAATAAGACAAAACTGAATTCATTGGATTCCACTTTCTTAAAATAGCCAATTAGCAGATAATATGTCTTAGAAATATATCTAATTAAATGTTAAAATAAAACAACCTTAAGATTCATTTGTCCAGAAATTACATTTTATACTAACTGCCACATTACCTAATTACTATAAAAAATGAGCAGCTTCAACATTCATATTTTCTAAGAGATACAGGCTTTAAATTGTGGAGGCAGGGAGGGGGAAGATTGTCACTCATGTTTTAGGTACTACCACCTTTTCTGCCTCAATTCAAGATGGGATTAAGGATCCCACAAGTCACAAGGCACAGATGAAGTATCCAGAGATATAAAGAAACATCAGCCAAACTGAGGACAAACTCTGAAAAGAGCAATCTTTAACTGTAATCACTGGCAGGGGTGTAGGAACAATATCAGTATGAGGGATGCTAAGAGGAGTCTGACAGGGAACAAAAAAAGAAGACATAAGCAAGAGGCTGACGTGTCTGAACACCTAGATGGGGGAAAGTTGCAAAAAGAATTCTACATGAAAATTCTCACTGCAAAAAAGAGAGAGATGCAGGGTGCCAGTGGCTATCCTTGTCAGACTGCTACTCAGGCAGCTGAGATCTCAGGATCACAGTTGGAAGCCAGCCTAGGAAGAAAACTCCATGAGACTCCTATCTCTAATCACAAAAAATAAGCTGGAAGTAGAGGTGTGGCTCAAGTCCTTAAAGGTCTAACTTTAAGCAAAGAAGGTCAGGGACAGCAAGCAGACCTTGAGTTCAAGCCCCAGGACCAGCACAGGCATTGTGCGTGCACACACACAAACACACAAATTACTCTAGTAATAATAAATAATCTAGTAATAATATTAATAATAATAATAAATACCCTAGTAATAATAAATACTCTAGTAATAATAAATACATTGCATCTTCCCACTCCGATTCTGAATTTTCATATTACCTTTTTTCTCTTCTTCCTCTTCCTCATAAAATTCTGCTAGG